>NC_134497.1:53446740-54046740 GCF_040206685.1 Ascaphus truei
CCAATTTGTATCCAAACATTTAAAAAGACTTTGAACAACCTATTGGATCCGTAGGGAAAAGTTCCTATAGTATAGGATATAGCTCACACAGAAATTACAATCGAAGTGCGTCTCCTTACCCTCCGTGATGTTCTACTGGGTTGTGGGAGATTTGAATATTATGAACTTCTGGTCAGCGTTCAAACACTGTTTCAAGAGAGGGAGGGGAGAATATGGGGGGGGGGAAGGACACTTATGGGACAGGAGGGAAGTAACTCAACCTCTTCACCGTGTCCCCTCGATTCACTCACCCTTGTTTTATATCACTGCATATCACAGTTCTGAATCTCCAAACCGCAACTCGACCCTCTACCTCTGTCTCCTCCTTTCTTGCCGACTGGGCTTCCGTGAGTTCAGCTTCTCCGTGTATGCGGCTTGCTTCCTCCACACTCACCACTTCCGCATCACGTGTGGGAGTCACTCCACGTCTCGCGAGACGTTCCACTTAGAAACTGCACTGTGTGTTGTCCAATCACTACTGCAAATTGTAGCAGTCTAGTTGATTGTAAAACAGATGCTAGGATCGGAAAAAGAGACTTGCCAACGGTGTACCTCTCTTCAACTTAGTAACCCTACGCGTTTCAACATACAATGTCTTCGTCAGGGGTTCAATGAAGGACTAACTCTCCCTATCTTTATATAGGCACCTCCTCTTCAGTTCTAATCATCAACACATGATAATATTAACACTAATTAAAACATCAATTAAAACACTAAATGGACATGGTTTGGATAATATGAAGTACTGAAAAGCATACAGCTGAATCAATTCAAATATGGATATTTATTATTAATATGAGATATGGGAATCCCATCATTTGACGAAAATTAACCATATTAATTGGAATATAGCAGAATAGAGTCTAGCATTGAGATCCGTGTGTTCCCGCCGCATTCTCAGTGCGTAGCTCCTGGCCCGCGGGAACACACGCATCTCACAGCGCGGCACCCGGACACCCGCACCCAGAGTGGACCCGCCCAGGAAGTGTGAGGATTGGTGCTGTAAGCTGTCAATCTCGAGCCGCACCGGAAGTGACGCGACGGAGGTCATTGTGTACACCGGAAGTGACGTATCGCATCGGAGAGAGTGCTGGAGGTGATCCCCATACATTGCGGTGGAGAGGGGACAAGAGAAAGCCTATTACACAGGAATCACGAGGTGTCGGCGGTGCGGTGAGCTGCGGCAACAACCATAACACTCCTCATTCACTTTTAAGTAATAAATGTTTATTTTACATTTTTATATTGTAAGTGTGCATTTTTAGCATTTCTATAAAGTTACCTTTTGTACCATTGACCTGCACCATGGAGGTTTCTCTTTATTTCTCCATGCACCTTTGCACCTGACTTCTGAGCCTGAGTTGCATCCTGTCTGCGTCCAGAGGACTCCACAGATTCCACTCATCCTGTTATTGCCTTTACCCTACTACCATCTTGTGAGTAGGCTGCACATAAGAGCCAAGTCTAAATACACACTTCAATATTGAATCTTATTGTCTGCACTTAGTTTGTGTTTTCGTTGTTGTTTTTTCCTACATGCTCCCCCTGGGTTGTGAGAATTAGATACAGAATGCTAAACAACATTAACTAGTCAGCATAATGTGACCGAATTTCATTTAAACTGCTGCTTTCCCTGCCATTTCAATAATGGACTAACCCAGATTCAACAGACACATAAAATTATTACACTACCGACACACTTTATTGAAGTGTGGTCGGTACCACAAGCCGGGAAATCTCCCGGCTTGCTAGTGGCCGCCCCTCGGCGTGCCGCGCGTCATAGACACGCGGTCACGCGTCATCGGGAGCGTGCGCCCCCTGCACGCGTGTCCAGGGGCTCCCCGAGGGAGCCCTGGTGTCCCGCGATCGCGGGACAGCGGCAGGGGGTTCCGGGGGACCCGGCGGACCCGGCAGCGGTAGGGAGAGCGCCCCGATCGGAGGGCGCTCTTCCGCTGCTTCGGCGCGCGCGCGCCAGGCTACTGCTGCGGCACAGAACGGGCAAATGCTCGAATAAACTGTGCCGCAGCAGTATGTAGCCATATGCAAAGTACACAAATTATGAAGATATGTACTGCATTTCTGCACATATAACATTTTCATAATGTTGAAAATTGATTCTTTTCTTTTCACAAAGGGGCGTACACGTAGTCGACTGACATTTAAGGGCTGCGCACGAATATCTCTGATTTCACCCGCCATTGCACAGCACGTTTCATAATATTGGCACGTATATCGTTAACTGGATCTTGCCTTCTTTCAGAACTGTGTTCCGGCATATTGTGATCTTCCCAGCGCGATCTCTGTTATATTATCAGAAGAAGACGAAAAGGTAAAAGAGACACGTTAATTTAGACAAAGAAAAACTTTTTTCCCGTATGGTACGCGCATGCGTCATGAATCGAACGCATATGCCTATCATTCGGGAATAAGAGATTCACACAAGGGAAAGCCAACAATAGGAAAATTAACGAACGGTCTGAGAGAGGTTGAAAAGCACAAAGACAAGCTTTTGAAAATGAATGGTTTTGGAGAGGAGTCGATAATCCTTGAGCGAAACTTGTGTGTGTCTGTGGGGGTGAGGGGGGATGAAGGATTAGCTGTACTGTAGTTCAAAGACATGACATATTTTCAACAAGCAGGTAGGTCATCATAATAATTTGATCCCCACGCCCCCAAATATATAAAAAATCAAACAAATCAATCATGTGCAGTCAAACGCACAGTGTTGCAGTCAAAAGGCACAGTACAGATTGAATATCGTAATATCAAGATGGTTTAGGCAGGCATGTGGAGACAATAAAAAATGTCGAGAATTTTTTATTTTTTTTGGTTACTCACTCTTGAACTTCGCAAGCAGTGGTGAAGTTATAGACGGACACATGTGCAGTAATCATCAGCTAGCTCCCTTCCCAAAGAAGATTACACCCAGGTGCAGAGATAATAATTTGATCCCCACACCCCCTCTGCACTGGTACGTTACACACGCAGGAAAGTGATGACAGGAAAGTGATTGAAACCAGAAAGACACCCATTCAAAGGAATGGTGTGGGAGAGGTGTACTGTAGATAAGACAAGAAGTTGAAATACTGCAGTGCAGTTAATTAGCCTGTGTGTGCGGGGGAGAGCGAGGGGAGAGCGCTGTACAGTGTATACAGTCAGTACGCTGAAATGTGATACTGTTACAGTACACGCCTGTGCGTTTCAACAATGTTCAAATGAGACATACAGCACTGTACATGCATGTATAAATATGCAAATTTACAATTACTGCGCGCGCACACACAGACTGTGTACCGAAGTAGGTTGAACTGCTACAGTAATGACAGTGTTGATCAAAAGGATGGTCAGAAAAGTTTCCCCCTATAGTCAGCACTCAATGTCATAAATATTATCTATCAATGGACACAATAGCCCTGCAGTAAATTACTGCTGCTTGGGTCAGTGACCCAGAATCACCGGAGAAATAAAAAATAATAACATTTTATTACTTCTACATAGAAAATTAAAAACACAGATACATTGTTGAAAATCCCCATACTAGTGTGGCAAATAGGAGTAAATTGTCAATAAAGTGGGTATGCCTTAATGGCTACTGTCTGCATTTACTCCTATTGTGCATCCAGTACATATCTTAATATACTAACTAGCAACGATTCTCTAAATGTTCTAGTTAATACACCTTTTGGACATATCTCTCAATCAGAGGTCAGACTCATGTAGCAATAACATACCCAAAAACACATGTTTTAGATTACTATCAGTTAGTATGTATGTTTAAAGGAACATGGTCCTGATATTGAATGCTCTCACATAGGATATACGGAGAAAGATATTTACCATATCTTACGCCCACTTTAAATACTTACACCACACCCATAGAGGATTTATAGTTTGTCCTATTGACATATACCATACCATACAGCGCGACCATGCTCCTTTAAACATACATACTAACTGATAGTAATCTAAAACATGTGTTTTTGGGTATGTTATTGCTACATGAGTCTGACCTCTGATTGAGAGATATGTCCAAAAGGTGTATTAACTAGAACATTTAGAAAATCGTTGCTAGTTAGTATATTAAGATATATAATGGTTGCACAATAGGAGTAAATGCAGACAGTAGCCATTAAGGCATACCAACTTTATTGACAATTTACTCCTATTTGCCACATTAGTATGGGGATTTTTAACAATGTATCTGTGTTTTTAATTTTCTATGTAGAAGTAATAAAATGTTATTATTTTTTATTTCTCC
Source organism: Ascaphus truei (assembly GCF_040206685.1). Taxonomy (NCBI): domain Eukaryota; kingdom Metazoa; phylum Chordata; class Amphibia; order Anura; family Ascaphidae; genus Ascaphus; species Ascaphus truei. The sequence continues at coordinate 53,451,038 of NC_134497.1, forward strand.
GGTGATTCTGGGTCACTGACCCGAGCAGCAGTAATTTACTGCAGGGCTATTGTGTCCATTGATAGATAATATTTATTACATTGAGTGCTGACTATAGGGGGAAACTTTTCTGATCATTCTTTTGATCAACACTGTCATTATTATATCAATATCCTCCATATCACCTGTCATTGATTGATTGTTTAAATATGGTGACTGCGGTTTCATTCACATATTCAGTCTGAACTGCTACAGTATTAGACTTTGAAGACAACAGCTTGCGAACGCCCACCTGAGTTTTTAGACGGTATTGCAGTATTGCAGACAGCGCTAAGAATATGCTAATATTACGAGCGCTAAAATACCGGAACATATTCCGGAAAAAAACAAATATACTGCATCTGCGCGCGGTTATCAGAGTTCCGCCGCTACGGCCGTATTAGGATAAAGGCGGCCGCAGCTGTAACATGGTCTCATTTGAAATAAATTATCAAAAAATAGATTTCTTGGGTTCAACAAAGACTTTAAATGTTATAAAGGCAGATTTTAATAAACTGAGGTCTAATCTAGTAGTAATACAAAGGGATGATGTTTTTGCAGGGAAAAATGTAGAAGATAAATGGGCAGTCTTTAAAACATTGTTAGAAAAGCACACTTATCAATGTATACCCTTGGGTAATAAATATAAAAGAAATACATCAAAACCTATGTGGCTAAATAAACAGGTAGGGGAGGAAATGGACAAGAAGAGGAAGGCGTTTAGATTCTTAAAGTCAGAAGGGAAGGAGACATCGTATCAGAATTAATGTGGCTAAATAAACAGGTAGGGGAGGAAATGGACAAGAAGAGGAAGGCGTTTAGATTCTTAAAGTCAGAAGGGAAGGAGACATCGTATCAGAATTATAAGGAATGTAACAAAAATTGCAAAAGGGCAATCAAATTAGCAAAAATGGATAATGAAAAAAGGATTGCAATAGAAAGTAAGGTCAACCCTAAAAAGTTCTTTCAGTACCTTAATAACAAAAAAATGAGAAAAGAAAATATAGGACCCTTTCAGTGTGAGATGGGTAGGCAGATTATTGGAGATAAGGAAAAAGATGAGGTCTTAAACAAATTCTTTGCCTCTGTGTTTACCAAGGAAGAATCAAGTTCAATAGTAGTTCTGCAGGAGGATGCCACAACCTCCATATTAATGAACAATTGGTTAAGTGAGGAAGAAATTCATAAGCGACTTGAAAAAATTAAAGTAAATAAGGCACCTAGCCCCAATGGCATACATCCAAGAGTTCTCAAGGAGTTAAGCTCAGTAATAGCCAAACCATTATATTTAATATTCAAGGACTCCATTTCCATAGGCTCTGTACCACAAGATTGGCGTAAAGCAGATGTGGTGCCTATATTTAAAAAGGGAGCTAGATCACAACTGGGAAATTGCAGACCTGTAAGCCTGACTTCAATAGTGGGGAGACTACTTGAAGGTTTAATACGGGATAATATTCAGGAATACCTAATGGAAAACAAAATTATTAGTAATAGTCAGCATGGATTTATGAAGGATAGATCTTGCCAAACTAACCTTATTTGTTTCTTTGAGGAGGTAAGAACGAATTTAGACCAGGGTAATGCAGTTGATGTGGTATACTTAGATTTTTCCAAGGCTTTTGATACGGTTTCACACAAGAGGTTGGTGTACAAAATAAAGAAAATTGGAAACAGTAATAATATATGCACCTGGATTGAAAACTGGTTAAAGGACAGACAACAGAGGGTTGTCATAAATGGAACTTTTTCAGGTTGGCCTAAAGTCGTGAGTGGAGTACCTCAGGGATCGGTACTGGGACCCCTGCTTTTTAACTTGTTTATTAATGACCTTGAGGTTGGGATCGAGAGCAAAGTCTCCATCTTTGCTGATGATACTAAATTGTGTAAGGTAATAGAATCAGAGCAGGATGTAATTTCTCTTCAGAAGTACTTGGAGAGACTGGAAACGTGGACAGGTAAATGGCAAATGAGGTTTAATATAGATAAATGTAAGGTTATGCATTTGGGATGCAAGAATAAAAAGGCGACTTACAAATTAAATGTAGATATATTGGGGGAATCCTTGATGGAGAAGGATTTAGGAGTGCTTGTAGGCTGCAGGCTTAGCAATAGTGCCCAATGTCATGCAGTAGCTGCAAAGGCAAACAAGACCTTATCTTGCATCAAACGGGCAATGGATGGAAGGAAATTAACATAATTATGCCCCTTTACAAAGCACTAGTAAGACCACACCTTGAATATGGAGTACAATTTTGGACACCACTCCTAAGAAAATACATTATGGAACTAGAGAGAGTGCAGAGAAGAGCCACCAAATTAATAAAGGGGATGGACATTCTAACTTATGAGGAGAGGCTAGCTACATTAGATTTATTTACATTAGAAAAGAGGCGTCTAAGAGGGGATATGATAACTATATACAAATATATTCGGGGACAATACAAGGAGATTTCAAAAGAACTATTCATCCCACGGGCAGTACTAAGGACTCAGGGCCATCCCTTAAGGTTGGAGGAAAGGAAATTTCACCAGCAACAAAGGAAAGGGTTCTTTACAGTAAGGGCAGTTAAAATGTGGAATTCATCACCCATGGGGACTGTGATGGCAGATACAATAGATTTGTTCAAAAAAAGGTTGGACATCTTTTTAGATGGGAAAGGTATACAGGGTTATACCAAATAAGTATACATGGGAAGGATGTTGATCCAGGCATTAATCTGAAATTAATGAAAAACACACAGAACCACCTAGCTCACCAAATTATTGGTACTAGTTAATATACTGGTACTTTATGTATACCATTTTATACTACGTAATAAGTGCAGCTTGTAGGGACTTTTTGTGTGACCCTCTTGGTCACTGAGTTGCGTTTTGTTTATTAATCTGATTGCCAATTCTTGGAGTCAGGAAGGAATTCATTTTTCCCCTTAATGGTTTTTTTTTGATTGCCTTCCTCTGGATCAATAAGTAAGTATAGATAGGATAAAGTATCTGTTGTCTAAATTTAGCATAGGCTGAACTTGATGGACCTATATCTTTTTTCAACCTCATCTACTATGTAACTATGTAACTATGTAATATAAAATGGATAGTGATGGAGAGGGAGATAGAGAAGACAGAGAGAGGGAGAGGGTAAGGGGAGTGGCCAGGCCATGCATAGTTAGCTATTACTGGGTATTTTGTGTCTGTCTCACTGCTGGTTTATGCCTTTAAATGGTGTGCTGCATGTTGTCAAGTGACTGGATGTGATTGTTTATGTCCAGTCACTATGACAACATGGGAAGGCAGCTCGGAGGACTGCAGAGATGCCGGGTGTTTTGTCGGTAGGCCGCGTGCAGGCGCCGGGTACACAGTGGTGTATACTTTGTGTTGCGCATGCGCGGACCTCCGTCACGCCCGTGACATCACTGTGGGAGCCAATTTTCGCGCCAGTGTTACAGCTGCAGCACATCATTGGAGCTAAGGTATGGGATATATATGTATGTTCTTAGTATTATTCATAGCCCTCAACTTGAGAAAGACTGCATGTGCAGTCGAAACGTTTGAATTGGCTGTGAATAAATCACCAATTTTCTAAGACAGTGTGCCAGGATTTTCCTTTTTCCAGTAATCAAAGAGAAGACAATTCAAATGGGTCTGTAGATCCATCATTCAGTTTTTCCAGTGATCAATCATTGAAACCTATATAAGGGCTCTATAACTCCCTGAAGGTGGAAAGTGGCATTAACTATACCCTTCCCCTTCTCATTGGGATAGACCTTTAGGTATATCATAAAGTACTCACTGTATGTCCCCATATGTCTCCTCAAGCGTGCAGCCGTAGCAGAGCCCAGAGATATCCAAAAAAGTATAATTCCAGCACACAGCAGCAGAGAGCCAGGTCATAAAGATTCTTTATTTAAGCTGCATTAAAAAAACAGAGGGTGTACGCGTTTCGTGCGTACACACACTTTATCAAGGAGTCCCTGACTGTAAGCCAGGCAATCTATTTTAATAACAGCTGATTGCTGAGTTCCGCGCCAAATCATGGTGATGTCATGTCCCACAATGCACCACTCTACAAGATGTCCTAACTTGCGCGTGTGCAGAAGACGCGCTCAGGCGCATGGACACCGTGGTCCTGAGAAATCAAAAAGCTCAGCGGCAGCAGGGTCTGCAATGTGCATAAACCCCAATTTCACTTGAGCCATGGAGATGCTGCGCCCCCATGGCGTCCACCTCTCAACACCACCATTGCGCATGCATAGGCCACACTTGATACATGCAGAATAGAACCAAACCCACCCCGGACATGAACGCGCATCCTCCACCCTAGCGGCCAATCAGAACCCACAATGTGGTTGTTCATAGCGCCAGGTAGGGAGCGCGAGCACACCTGAGGGAGTGCTTGTCATACCACTGTAGCCATGGAAACCAAACAGTCAGCTGGAAAACACATTGTTTCCTCTACGGATTGCTATATCCAGGATTAGTTCTGTATTTAAAAAAAGAATCTACGGACGTCACCGCCCATGGACGCTTGAGGGGATCGCTCCGGAGCCCTCCGACGGATAATTTAATATAATATTCTCAAATCTAAAGAAAATCTCCCCCAAAATCAGTGTGTTGCTAAAGAACATACAGGGGATGAGCAGCAAGTTAAAGAAACCTACCCAGCAAAGCGTTTCAAGCTTTTTCATGCTGAATTAAAAATCCACAGGAAGTTGCGAGCCCATCCAAGATGTCGACCCAGTGTGCTTGACGGAAGGCCCCGAGGGCGCCTCCGGGCAGGAGACGGGAAAGAGGACTTATACAAAGCGATAAATCCCCTCAGTTCAGACATGAACACCCTATCTGAAAGAACGGACACCATACAAAGAAAGTGGATGAAATAGAACAGGCCCACTCCTCAGCTGAGGATGAAATTAACCGTCTGAACTATAAAATTTGAGCCTTAAAGGAAAATGCAGAAGAGCAGGAGAATCGAGATCGCCGGCAGAACCTCCAAGTGAGGTATATTCCTGAAGCGGTAGATGCGAATCAACTGCATCCTTACCTGTACGACTTATTTTCTCACCTGGTTCCTGACCTCGAGCACAAGGAAATAGATCTAGACCATGCCCACAGGACCTTGGGCCCCAAGTTATCGAACCCCAAGAGAGCCAGAGATGTTATTATAAGATTTCATTCTTATAAAATTAAAGAGAAAATCCTAGCAGCTTCTGTAGCAGGAAAAAGGGAGACATACAATTCCGTAATTCCAAGCTCGAAATTTACAGCGATTTGTCCAAAGCAACAATAGACAGGCGTAGAGAGCTGAAGCCCCTGACGCAAAAATTGAGAGAACATAATGTGAGGTATCGGTGGGGATTTCCCCTTAAATTGGTGGTACAGGTGGGAGGAAAGGCAATCCAAAGAGTGGGGCGGAGCACAGCTGCAAAAATTGGGGCTAACACCAAAAGAAGGTTAAAAATTATACTTTAATGAACATGGACAATGGGGAGTGTCTACCTGTCTCTCCGTTGTCCATGTTCATTAAAGTATAATTTTTAACCTTCTTTTGGTGTTAGCCCCAATTTTTGCAGCTGTGCTCCGCCCCACTCTTTGGATTGCCTTTCTTCTGTGATTGACTGGCGGGATGCATGCATAATGGAGAAGCTGCCTTCTATGTGAGTATATTTTTTCTCCTCCACCATTCACTAGGGGAGGAGTTGACCCGATCAGCGTGCAGTGAGAGGAACTCTGTCCTGTGGAGTACTACTACCGGATTATCATACATCAGTACAGGTATTTGTCTCCACTATCTGGATGTTTATTGCATACAATTCCTCAGCACATATGTATATGCACTGGGTCCTAATACCTCACTAGGCTGGATTAGATCTTATCCAATACACATCATATACTATACTCAGGATTACATGGGAAATATGTTTCCTTTACTTATTCGAGCACTGTTACATGGAACTTGCTTCTAATTGTTCAGGTGGGAGGAAAATTTCATGCTGTTTCTTACCTTGAGGATGGCCCCCGCTTCCTGAGAGGGCTGGGACTTCACCATGCAAGCGATGGTGCAGCACCTGGGGAAGTTGAAGAAGAGCAGAGCAGTCAATCCCCTGCAAAAAAACCCAGAGCTTCACAAAGACTGGCCTCACAGAGACATCAAACCCATGAAGAATGAAAAGAGTCCCCTATGCCACTTCCAACCCCCGTACACCAGATGCAGAGTAAGATGTTCCACGCCGGTATGCTGACACGCTCCCTGGATGGAGGAAAGGAAAATGTCCTCCGATGGTGTCCCGTCTGAGACCTCTGGCTGGGTCTTTTCTTCCCAACTCCAGGCTGGTATCTGCTTCCATAGCCCTCCCGTGGTCCTGTAGGTTCTCCTGTCTCCCTGCGGTATAACCACCGCTTGGTGAGACGCCACCAGATGGTGATGTCCTAACGCTTCAGGCGGCACCCCCCCCCCTTACCAGTTTGCCTTGCCCTGGTTCTCTCCCTCGCCGCTCTCCCCCGCTCCTGCCCCGCACCGAGCTGGAGGTGGCACCGGGTGGGACCACTGCCCAAAATGTATCTACTCCAAGCTTGTTATTCACTCCCCCCCTTCCCTCCCCCCCCCTTCATTTTCTTTTAAGCCCTGCCGGGTGGCACAGAGCTATCCAACTTGTCTACATTACCCACTCTGACTGCTGCAACTACTCGCCCCCTTATCTGATTTCAGTGAGGGGAAACGTGTTTGAAATCGGTTTTCAGGGGTCCAAGAATTAACTCCGACCGGCGAGCGGTGAGTTCCTGACAAAAAGACACAAGGAGCTCAGAGAGGAGATGGGGGGGGTGTTTGCGGGGGGGAGGACTTGGTTGGGAGAGAGGGTAGAAAACTGATTCCACTATACCCCCTGTTTAAGCCAAAAGAGCAGCTTAAGGTTAATAGGCAAGCTTTAATATAAGAGAAGCCAGTATAGTTAAAACAAATATTCCATTTGTAAACTTTAGTTCCTGTACATATGTTGGTCATTTATAGTCCTCTGTCACCACCTTGTGGTGGTCAAGGGGAACAGTGGTGTAAGTGAGAATAACACCAAAGGAAAAAGTGGATTTAGGCGTCTAAGAGGGGATATTTATACATAATTAGTGCAGCTTGTAGGGACTTTTTTTGTGACCCTCTTGATCACTGAGTTGCGTTTTGTTTATTAATCTGATTGCCAATTCTTGGAGTCAGGAAGAAATTAATTTTTCCCCTTAGTGGGGTTTTTGTTTGCCTTCCTCTGGATCAATAAGTAAGTATGGATAGGATAAAGTATCTGTTGTCTAAATTTAGCATACCGTGTTGAAACAAAAGACCAATGCTTATAGTGCAATATTGTAAAGTCAATGGTGTGATAATAAACTGCTAGCTGGAATGAATATACAGAATACTCACAAACGTGAGGTAGAACAAAGGCACATAAAGGTATCTTTAAGTAGTGGTTGTAATCCGTGCAGACGGGATATCACCAGACCGGTACCCTCCACACTGGACCTTAAGGTAAGACGATACTGGACATAGTGTAGACTGTATAACACTTTTAATACGGATAAAAACAAATCCAATCAACTCACATGATGTGTAAGGTAAAAAAGCATATAGATCACAACATGGATCTCTGCAAAGTCTGCAACCGGAGACTCCTGAAGAAACCGAGAAGGTGAAACGCGTAGAGTGACGCTGTTTGCCCCAACCGGAACCTCTGGATGCGGATGTCGTCACTTCCGGCTGCCGGTGATACGCATTCGTGACACGCACGCCAGCACAGAGGGAAACTTGAGAGAAGACCTATCCGGTTGCAGATTTTGCAGAGATCCATGTTGTGATCTATATGCTTTTTTACCTTACACATCATATGAGTTGATTGGATTTGTTTTTATCCGTATTAAATGTGTTATACAGTCATAAATGTGTACACTATGTCCAGTATCGTCTTACCTTAAGGTCCAGTGTGGAGGGTACCGGTCTGGTGATATCCCGTCTGCACGGATTACAACCACTACTAAAAGATACCTTTATGTGCCTTTGTTCTACCTCACGTTTGTGAGTATTCTGTATATTCATTCCAGCTGGCAGTTTATTATCACACCATTGACTTTACAATATTGCACTATAAGCATTTGTCTTTTGTTTCAACACAGTATGCGCTTCCCGATGACCCCTCTCTTCACTTGCCACAAGGATTGAGAAAGCAATCCTACACCGGGTTATAGCTGCATCCGACGTTTGTATAAGTATCACCATTTATTATATTATTATATTATATTATGTGTTTCACATGTTTATGCTAAGGATCACTACATATATGAGCGCCACACTTGGTTAACCCCCTTTTTTCACATACACTAAATTTAGCATAGGCTGAACTTGATGGATCTATATCTTTTTTCAACCTCATCTACTATGTAACTATGTAACTATGTAATATAAAATGGATAGTGATTTAGAGGGAGATAGAGAAGTCAGAGAGAGAGGGAGATGGTAAGGTGAGTGGCCAGGCTATGCATAGTTAGCTATTACTGGGTATTTTGTGTCTGTCTCACTGCTGGTTTATGCCTTTAAATGGTGTGCTGCGTGTTGTCAAGTGACTGGATGTGATTGTTTATGTCCAGTCACTATGACAACATGGGAAGGCAGCTCTGAGGACTGCAGGGATGCCGGGTGTTTTGTCAGTAGGCCGCGTGCAGGCGCCAGGTACACAGTGGTGTATACTTTGTGTTGCACATGCGCGGTCCTCCGTCACTCCCGTGACGTCACTGTGGGAGCCAATTTTCGCGCCAGTGTTACAGCTGCATCACATCATTGGAGGTAAGGTATGGGATATATATGTATGTTCTTAGTATTGTTCATAGCCCTCACCTTGAGAAAGACTGCATGTGCAGTCGAAACATTGGAATTGGCTGTGAATAAATCACCAATTTTCTAAGACAGTGTGCCAGGATTTTCCTTTTTCCAGTAATCAAAGAGAAGACAATTCAAATGGGTCTGTAGATCCATAATTCAGTGATTCCAGTGATCAATCATTGAAACCTATATAATGGCTCTATAACTCCCTGAAGGTGGAGAGTGGCATTAACTATACCCTTCCCCTCCTCATTGGGATAGCCCTTTAGGTATATCATAAAGTACTCACTGTATGTCAAAGAAGACCAAAGAAAAAAACTGTCCTGCGCTTCGGTAGTCAGTGAATGCACCTATGGTGTCAACATAGTCATGTGTGGATGGAAATGAGGGAGCAACGCATGGCCACTAAGTTGACCGGAGTAGGAGTTAAATAAAACCCTTAACTATGTTGAAACTCCGGTCTGGGTCCTGCTCTCCTCTGTTCCTCTGCTCCCGCGTGCAGCCTTCAATGCAGATACAAGAAAAGGAAGGGCTCCAGCGCAACTGCGCATGACAAAAGTCCAGACTGCTTCCGGATGAATATGAAAAAAACTTTATTGGCACATAACACACTTGAGCTACACCACGATCTCCCCCTCAATGCGTTTCACGCTCTAGTGCAGTGCTTCGTCTTGTGTTATGTGCCAATAAAGTTTTTTTCATATTCATCCGGAAGCAGTATGGACTTTTGTCATGCGCAGTTGCGCCGGAGCCCTTCCTTTTCTTACTCACTGTATGTCCCCATATGTTTCCTCAAGCGTGCAGCTGTAGCAGAGCCCAGAGATATCCAAAAAAGTATAATTCCAGCACACAGCAGCAAAGAGCCAGGTCATAAAGATTCTTTATTTAAGCTGCATTAAAAAAACAGAGGGTGTACGCGTTTCGTGCGTACACACACTTTATCAAGGAGTCCCTGACTGTAAGCCAGGCAATCTATTTTAATAACAGCTGATTGCTGAGTTCCGCGCCAAATCATGGTGACGTCATGTCCCACAATGCACCACTCTACAAGATGTCCTAACTTGCGTGTGCAGAAGACGCGTTCAGGCGCATGGACACCGTGGTCCTGAGAAATCAAAAAGCTCAGCGGCAGCAGCGTCTGCAATGTGCATAAACCCCAATGTCACTCGAGCCACGGAGACGCTGCGCCCCCATGGCGTCCACCTCTCAACACCACCATTGCGCATGCATAGGCCACACTTGATACTTGCAGAATGGAACCAAACCCACCCCAGACATGCACGCGCATCCCCCACCCTAGCGGCCAATCAGAACCCACAATGAGGTTGTTCATAGCGCCAGGTAGGGAGCGCAAGCACACCTGAGGGAGTGCTCGTCATACCACTGTAGCCATGGAAACCAAACAGTCAGCTGGAAAACACATTTATTGAGGAACCAACCAGGGGAGGGGCAGTTCTGGATTTGGTCATATCAAACAATGTAGAAGTAATAACAAATATTCAAGTCCTGGAACATTTGGGTAACAGTGATCATAACATGGTCTCATTTGAAATAAATGATCAAAAAACAGATTACTTGGGTTCAACAAAGACTTTAAACTTTAGAAAGGCAGATTTTAATAAACTGTGGTCTAATCTAGTAGTAATACAATGGGATGATGTTTTTGCAGGGAAAAATATAGAAGATAAATGGGCAATCTTTAAAACATTGTTAGAAAAGCACACGTATCAGTGTATACCCTTGGGTAATAAGTATAAAAGAAATAAGTCAAAACCAATGTGGCTAAATAAACAGGTAGTGGAGGAAATGGACAAGAAGAGCAGGGCGTTTAGAATCTTTAAGTCAGAAGGGACAGAGACATCGTATCAGAATTATAAGGAATGTAACAAAAATTGCAAAAGGGCAATTAAATTAGCAAAAATGGATAATGAAAAAAGGATTGCAATAGAAAGTAAGGTCAACCCTAAAAAGTTCTTTAAGTACCTTAATAACAAAAAAATGAGAAAAGAAAATATAGGACCCTTTCAGTGTGAGATGGGTAGGCAGATTATTGGAGATAAGGAAAAAGCTGATTTATTAAACAAATTCTTTGCCTCTGTGTTTACCAGGGAAGAATCAAGTTCAAAAGTAGCGCCACAGGAGGAAGCCACAACCTCCATATTAATGACCAATTGGTTAACTGAGGAAGAAGTTCATAAGCAACTTGAAAAAATTAAAGTAAATAAGGCACCTGGCCCCGATGGCATACATCCAAGAGTTCTCAAGGAGTTAAGCTCAGTAATAGCAAAACCATTATATTTAATATTCAAGGACTCCATTTCCACAGGCTCAGTACCACAAGATTGGCGTAAAGCAGATGTGGTGCCTATATTTAAAAAGGGAGCTAGTTCACACCCGGGGAATTACAGACCGGTAAGCCTGACTTCAATAGTAGGGAAACTACTTGAAGGTTTAATACGGGATAATATTCAGGAATACCTAATTGAAAACAAAATTATTAGTAATAGTCAGCATGGATTTATGAAGGATAGATCTTGCCAAACTAACCTTATTTGTTTCTTTGAGGAGGTAAGTAGGAATTTAGACCAGGGTAATGCAGTTGATGTGGTCTACTTAGATTTTGCAAAGGCTTTTGATACGGTTTCACACAAGAGGTTGGTGTACAAAATAAAGAAAATTGGACTCAGTAATAATATATGCACCTGGATTGAAAACTGGTTAAAGGGCAGACAACAGAGGGTTGTTATAAATGGAACTTTTTCAGGTTGGGCTAAAGTCGTGAGTGGAGTACCTCAAGGATCGGTACTGGGACCCCTGCTTTTTAACTGGTTTATTAATGACCTTGAGGTTGGAATCGAGAGCAAAGTCTCCATCTTTGCTGATGATACTAAATTGTGTAAGATAATAGAATCAGAGCAGGATGTAATTTCTCTTCAGAAGGACTTGGAGAGACTGGAAACGTGGGCAGGTAAATGGCAAATGAGGTTTAATACAGATAAATGTAAGGTTATGCATTTGGGATGCAAGACTAAAAAGGCGACTTACAAATTAAATGGAGATATATTGGGGGAATCCTTGATGGAGAAGGATTTAGGAGTGCTTGTAGACAGCAGGCTTAGCAATAGTGCCCAATGTCATGCAGTAGCTGCAAAGGCAAACAAGATCTTATCTTGCATCAAACGGGCAATGGATGGAAGGGAAGTAAACATAATTATGCCCCTTTACAAAGCATTAGTAAGACCACACCTTGAATATGGAGTACAATTTTGGGCACCAATCCTTAGAAAAGACATTATGGAACTAGAGAGAGTGCAGAGAAGAGCCACCAAATTAATAAAGGGGATGGACATTCTAACTTATGAGGAGAGGCTAGCTAAATTAGATTTATTTACATTAGAAAAGAGGCGTCTAAGTGGGGATATGATAACTATATACAAATATATTCAGGGACAATACAAGGCGCTTTCAAAAGAACTATTCATCCCACGGGCAGTACAAAGGACTCGGGGCCATCCCTTAAGGTTGGAGGAAAGGAAATTTCACCAGCAACAAAGGAAAGGGTTCTTTACAGTAAGGGCAGTTAAAATGTGGAATTCATTACCCATGGAGACTGTGATGTCAGATACTGCACCGACACACTTTATTCGAGCAAATACCCAGTATGTACCTGGCAGATACCTGGAATGCGCCGCTCCTCACCTCTGACAAGCCCCGTTGCGTTTGCCTTCCCAGCCTGGGTTCATGCCTGGCTGACGGGCGGCTGATCTGTTAAATGATAATGATTAGGATTTAATAGGCTGCAATGCTTCGCATGTCTACCAGATGGCATAAATTCATGAATTGTAATGCAGTATATATATATATACTGTGCAGTATTGCAGCCAGCGGGAATAAAATGCTTCAATCCCTGCCTGGAAAATAACCCAATGCACTCGGGCAGAAAACAGTCACAAACCTCAATACACCCGGGTATACCCGAATTCGTGGAACTAGCCGAGCTCGAATAAAGTGTGTCGCCAGTGTACAATAGATTTGTTCAAAAATAGGTTGGACATCTTTTTAAATGGGAAAGGTATACAGGGATATACCAAATAAGTATACATGGGAAGGATGTTGATCCAGGGATTAGTCTGACTGCCAATTCTTGGAGTCAGGAAGGAATTAATTTTTCCCCTTAATGGGTTTTTTTGTTTGCCTTCCTCTGGATCAATAAGTCAGTATAGATATAGAATAAAGTATCTGTTGTCTAAATTTAGCATAGGTTGAACTTGATGGACGTACGTCTTTTTTCAACCTCATCTACTATGTAACTATGTAACTATGTAACAATGTTTCCTCTACGGATTGCTTTATCCAGGATCAATTCTGTATTTACAAAAAAGAATATATGGACGTCACCGCCAATGGATGCTTGAGGGGATCACTCCGGAGCCCTCCGACGGATAACTTAATATAATATTCTCTAATCTAAAGAAAATCTCCCCCAAAATCAGTGTGCTGCTAAAGAACATACAGGGGATGAGCAGCAAGTTAAAGAAACCTACCCAGCAAAGTGTTTCAAGCTTTTTCATGCTGAATCAAAAATCTGCAGGGAGCTGCGAACCCATCCAAGATGCCGGCCCAGCGTGCTCGCCGGAAGGCCCCGAGGGCGCCTCCGGGCAGGAGACGGGAAAGATTTGCCCAGAAATAACAAAAGACTATCTTGAGAGCCTTTTCATAAAGATGCGGCAGGGGTTCCAAGAGGACTTATCCAAAGCGATAAATACCCTCAGATCAGACATGAACACCCTATCTGAAAGAACTGACACCATACAAAAGAAAGTGGATGAAATAGCAGGAAATGTAGCAGGAAAAAGGGAGACATACAATTCCGTAATTCCAAGCTGAAAATTGACAGCGATTTGTCCAAAGCAACAATAGACAGGCGTATGGGTAGTTAGGACACAAATCCAAATAGCAGTGCTCAGTCCGAATCAGACACAATGGAAATCCATATATCAAAGTATCAAAGTCCACATATCATGGTGTAAACAGAAGCACATTAGGCTAAGGGGAGTATTGGACCCAGTGTATAAGAAACAGGGACTCTTCAATAACACATAACTGTCCATATGGTGGAGACAATTAAAGGGTTAAACATACCAGTTTCTTGCAGTACTCCACAGAACAGGGGTCTCTCACTGTTACACTGTTGCTGGTCAACAACTCCCCATAGATAATAGGGGAGAGACAATACTCACAAAATAGCTGCTTCATGGGGTGCGTGCATCACGCTGATGTTGTCTTTGTAGAGAAGAATCCTAGCATTGGAGCGGAGCACAGTGAGAGGAGAAGGGACCAGCAAGGTGTGGGTTAAAAATATTATTTATTAAAGAGCATGGTATTGGGAACAAACACTCTGATGCGTTTCGGGCAAAAAGCGCCATTTATCAAAGAGATGATTCGCGTCTTCTCCCCCTCACAGTCTTATAGACGGCTCCCCGCCCACATAGATTCATGACGCTGCGTCAATTTGGCGCGAACAGCTGAAAATCAATATCATTGGTCAGGTTCTCCTCCAATAGGATCACTGAATTCAGTAGGTGCGTCTCATGTGGAAGAGGAGTGACGCGTAGACCTTGCAGTCTCACGAGCAGCTCCACGCCCACAAGCAAAGGTGACGCTGTATAAATTAGAAGTGAGAGCGTATTACATAGATCTAAATACTCAGGGTCTCCTCCAATCAAATCTCTGTAACCAACGAATGTGTCTCATGGGAGTGAGGGGTCCGAAAAAGGCTGGTGATAGGGGTAAAACATATATAACATGAAAAAAATATAAAGACACAAAAAAAATAAGGGAAACAATAACAAATATTAAAAACAGATCAAATAAATCTGCGAATCGTAATCTAGAATAGGCGAGGAACAAAAATAAAACACAAAGATGGATGCAATTTATTTCAAAGAATATATATCTAAAAAGTCACATAAATATACTTAAAGAATCAGCAATTATTATAGATGACGCTGTCCTATATGTATCTATCTATTTCAAGTGCATCATAATGACGGAAGGATAGAGGGGGGAATGCATATCGAATAGAAAATAAAAGTGATAGTCACAGTACACATTAATATCCCTGGAGAGAATGGTCAATATAAACAATTTAGAGGTTAATAACCCACTTACAAATATTCCAAGCATAAAGAATATATATATATATATGTATACATATACTCATCAATAACTTTTTAATTGTGATGTTAGGGGAGATAATCTGTGATACAGATATCTAATGAGTAAGCATATATATATTGAAATGGGACACTATTTCAGAAAGTGCTTGAGTTCCCAATCATGATTCATGCCCTTGGGTGCTAATGTCCCAAGGGCATAAATCCAGAAAATCTCCCTGCAATTCAGTAAGGCTTCCCTATCTCCTCCCCTAGGATGTATGTGTATATATTCTATAGCACTATAGGAGAATGTAGTGAGTGATCCTAAAGGGCATGTGGTAAAGTGACGTGCTACAGGAAATCTGTTGGTTACAGAGATTTGATTGGAGGAGAGCCTGAGTATTTAGATCTATGTAATACGCTCTCACTTCTAATTTATACAGCGTCACCTTTGCTTGTGGGCGGGGAGCTGCTCGTGGGACTGCAAGATCTACGCGTCACTCCTCTTCCACATGGGACGCACCTACTGAATTCAGTGATCCTATTGGAGGAGAACCTGACCAATGATATTGATTTTCAGCTCTTCGCGCCAAATTGACGCAGCGTCATGAATCTATGTGGGCGGGGAGCCGTCTATAAGACTGTGAGGGGGAGAAGACGTGAATAATCGCTTTGATAAAGGGTGCTTTTTGCCCGAAACGCGTCAGAGTGTTTGTTCCTGATACCATGCTCTTTAATAAATAATATTTTTAACCCACACCTTGCTGGTCCCTTCTCCTCTCGCTGTGCTCCGCTCCAATCCTAGGATTCTTCTCTATATAGACAGGCGTAGAGAGCTGAAGCCCCTGACACAAAAATTGAGAGAACATAATGTGAGGTATCGGTGGGGATTTCCTCTTAAATTTGTGGTACAGGTGGGAGGAAAGGCAATCCAAAGAGTGGGGCGGAGCACAGCTGCAAAGATGGGGCTAACACCAAAAGAAGATTACAAATTATACTTTAATGAACATGGACAATGGGGAGTGTCTACCTGTCTCTCCGTTGTCCATGTTCATTAAAGTATCATTTTTAACCTTCTTTTGGTGTTAGCCCCAATTTTTGCAGCTGTGCTCCGCCCCACTCTTTGGATTGCCTTTCTTCTGTGATTGACTGGCGGGATGCATGCATAATGGAGAAGCTGCCTTCTATGTGAGTATATTTTTTCTCCTCCACCATTCACTAGGGGAGGAGTTGACCCGATCAGCGTGCAGTGAGAGGAACTCTGTCCTGTGGAGTACTACTACCGGATTATCATACATCAGTACAGGTATTTGACTCCACTATCTGGACGTTTATTGCATACAATTCCTCAGCACATACTGTATGTATATGCACTGGGTCCTAATACCTCACTAGGCTGGATTAGATTTTATCCAATACACATCATATACTATACTCAGGATTACATGGGAAATATGTTTCCTTTACTTATTCGAGCACTGTTACATGGAACTTGCTTCTAATTGTTCAGGTGGGAGGAAAGTTTCATGCTGTTTCTTACCTTGAGGATGGCCCCCGCTTCCTGAGAGGGCTGGGATTTCACCATGCAAGCGACGGTGCAGCACCTGGGGAAGTTGAAGAAGAGCAGAGCAGTCAATCCCCTGCAAAAAAACCAGAGCTTCACAAAGACTGGCCTCACAGAGACATCCGACCGATGAAGAATGAAAAGAGTCCCCTATGCAACTTCCAACCCCCGTACACCAGATGCAGAGTAAGATGTTCCACGCCGGTATGCTGACACGCTCCCTGGACGGAGGAAAGGAAAATGTCCCCCGATGGTGTCCCGTCTGAGACCTCTGGCTGAGTCTTTTCTTCCCAACTCCAGGCTGGTATCTCCTTCCATAGCTCTCCCGTGGTCCTGTAGTTTCTCCTGTCTCCCTGCGGTATAACCACCGCTTGGTGAGACGCCACCAGATGGTGATGTCCTAACGCTTCAGGCGGCACCCCCCCCTACCTTTTTGCCCTGGCCTGGTTCTCTCCCTCGCCCCTCTCCCCCCCTCCTGCCCTGCACCGAGCTGGAGGTGGCACCGGGTGGGACCACTGCCCAAAATGTATCTACTCCAAGATCGTTATTCACTTCCCCCCTTCCCTCCCCCCCTTCATTTTCTTTTAAGCCCCACCGGGTGGCACAGAGCTATCCAACTTGTCTACATTACCCACTCTGACTGCTGCAACTACTCGCCCCCTTATCTGATTTCAGTGAGGGGAAACGTGTTTGAAATCGTTTTTCAGGGGTCCAAGACTTAACTCCGACCGGCAAGCGGTGAGTTCCTGACAAAAAGATACAAGGAGCTCAGAGGGGAGACGGGGGTGTGTGTTTGGGGGTGGGAGGACTTGGTTGGGAGAGAGGGTAGAAAACTGATTCCACTATACCCCCTGTTTAAGCCAAAAGAGCAGCTTAAGGTTAATAGGCAAGCTTTTATATAAGAGAAGCCAGTTTAGTTAAAACAAATATTCCATTTGTAAACTTTAGTTCCTGTACATATGTTGGTCATTTATAGTCCTCTGGCACCACCTGGTGGTGGTCAAGGGGAACAGTGGTTTTAGTGAGAATAACACCAAAGGAAAAAGTAGATTATAGGAAAAGGTCTAAATTCCACATGTTTAAATGTTAAAAATGTTATAATCCTAGATATTGTATGCCCATAAGAGGCAAAGCACAAAAACTGGAAACATAGGAAATGTAAAAGAGGAGACCAAAAACTCCCATAAGGTTATGAGAAAAAGTAAAATATGTCAAGGTTTAAGAAGCACTTTATTTGATGTTTTCAGTATTTTTATTAATATATTATGATTGATTATGTTGATATATACGGAGGGCCCTGTGTTCTTCCTGATGTCCTCCAGAATGCGGTACTCGAGGAAGTCTCCCGAGGGAACTATGCCCAATCCCCTCATCCTTAGAGTGATGAGGGTTCGTGCGTTTGGGCGTGTATTCAGCCCACTTTCTTTTCTCTTTTTCCTTCTTTCTATTCTCTCCCCCCCTCCCGCCTCGCTTTCTTTCCCACCCCCCCCCCTCACGTTCCCCTCCACCCCCCAACTGAAGATGAGATGGATGAGAATATATGATAACTACAGGTTCCAAATACTGTTCACAGAGATATATAAAGTAAAGGTAAGGAGAGAGGTCCTCCGCCTTGGGAAAGTGGAGAAGTTTTGTGACCTCTCAAATTCAAGGAAAAAATGGCTAACAAAAAATCATTAAGACTTATATCATTGAATGTCAATGGTCTCAACTCTGTTATAAAAAGAAACCTTGCCCTACAAGAACTTTAAAAGAAACTAATGGGGATATCTTGTTTCTTCAAGAGACCCACTTTAAAACAACATCCCCCCCAAACACTTTAAAAAAAAACGAGGTGTAGCCATACTATTCAGACACGATACTCCGTTCATACTAAACAAAGAGGTGGCAGACACAGAGGGAAGATTTCTAATCTTATATGGATCCCTATCAGGGAAAGAGTTAGCCCTGATCAATGTATATGCTCCTAATGAAGACCAGACAACATTTTTGAGAGATGTTTGTGAAAGCTTATCCTTACAAGCTAATACTACAATTCTTATGGCTGGGGATATGAATATGGTAGCTGTCCCAGACCAAGATGTGTCAAGTGTGGAAGGAGCCCCCAATCCCTGTACGACAGAAAAGAATGCTAAAGAATTCAGGGATATATTAAAAGAATTCTAGCTTACTGATATCTGGAGGGCGCAGCACCAGGGCCAGCGGGATTACACGTTCTACTCTACCCCACACCAGACCTACTTGAGTATGAACTATTTTCTGCGTACCAAAGATATTCTGCAAGCATCCTCCCAGTCGGAAATAGGTTAAATATCATGGACAGACCATGCTCCGGTCGAACTGGTTCTCTCGCTCCCTTTTTTTAAACATATTCAATATAATATAATTGGAAACTAAACGATTCTTTACTCAATTATCAAGATGTAGAAGGCAATATTAAGCAAAAGCTCATAGAATATTTTACGCTGAATAAGGGCTCGGTGGAGTCACCAGCAATGCTATGGGAAGCAACAATACGGGGAGCTCTCATTTCTATAGCATCTCACAAAAAAAAGGCTACGTAAAAACTGTACAGCGATCTCTCTGAAAAGTTACAGCTCCTAGAACAAAAACACAAAAATAACCCTTCAAAAAAATTATTTAAACTACTAGACAAAACCAGTACTGAGTTTAAACAGATCCAACTAGATGAGGTGGAGAGGGCACTGAGGTGGACCAAACAAAGTTCTATGATAAAGGAAATAAGGCAGACCGCCTATTAGCTTCCAAACTTAGAGGCCTGAGAACTAAATCCCAAATCTCCGCTATTTAGACTAAGGGCCTCATGCAGTAAGCGGCGCAAAGTCACTTTTCGCCCGTTTTGCGCCAAAAATGCATACCCCGATTCAGTAAGGGCCGAAAACTTGTCGAAAAGCAAAAAAATCGGCAAGTTTGTTGGCGTTTTTTTCCCCCCGCCATCGGTGCGGCGAAAAGGCACTTTGCGCTGAAACTAGCCATGTTTTGAAACCCGCTCAATTCTAGTAGTGGCGCCACTCTAGAATTGAGATTTTCACGGCAATCCGTCTCGCCCCAAAAAGTTGACAAGTTGCTGGGGAGAGGCTGCGGATGAGCGGCGGAACGGCACATAGAAAAAATCAGGCCTTTTTCCTACCTGGGATTGATGCCGCAGGTCTCCAGAGCTGATACCATTAATACCAGCACCGGAGCCCCCCGGCATGCATCCGAGGCAGGAAAAATGCATTTAATGGTCACTTCATTACCTTAGCGGCTAACCGCTAAGGCAATGAAGGGGTTAACCAGCCGTGCCAGGTTTATTGTGGGTAGCGGGGGTGGGTGAAGGGGTATTTGGACCTTGGTGGTTGTTTAGGGCTTGCGGGGGGGTTGCGGGTGCACTTAACCCCTTCATGACCTTAGCGGTTAATACTGCTACGGTCATGAAGGGATTAAGCCCTCCAGCTACCCACCCGCAAGCCCGACACAAACCACCGTTGGGGCTAATACCCACTTCAGCCACCCCCGCTACCCACAATAAAAAAAAAAACAGCCCCACACTAAATAAATAAATATATTAATAAATAAATAAATAAATATATATATATATATATATATATATATATATATATATATGTATATATATATATATATATATATTACACCAACAACCCCTATACCCCCCTAACATACACATATATGCACATCAATCCTACTATAGGCCAGCGGGGGCCCTTGGTTGTTACCCGCGGGCCTGCAGTACCAATTCTGTGCCCCCCCAAATTAATTTTAAAACACATTCATACTTATAAAGAAATACCCCCCCCCCTAACACATACAGTATAGTAATGGGCACAATTACTATTATCCACATATGGATAATAGTGCATTTGCCCATTTAAAATACATAAAGAACAATAAATACATCAACTACATAATGCACTCACCCTTGTCCGGCTGCCACGATGAAGGCCATCCTCATCGTCATCACCGTCCATGCCCCCTCCGATGCTGAAAAACATGAACAAGAATATAAACAGCCAATGTAATGTTCCCTAACCCCTTAATCACCATAGCGGTTATTAACCGCTACAGTCATTAAGGGGTTAACCCACCCTCACCCACCACTCGGGAGGCCTACATACCCTCCCCCACTACCCCCCACCCCGTGAGGCCTAACCACTCTCACTCATCCAATACCCAGCCGGGAGGCCTACCCACATACCCTTGGGGCCAATACCCACTTCCCCCACCCCCAGTACCCACAATAAAAACAATACACAGCCCCACCCCCTGTGCCCCCCCATAAATACATGATTTATTATTTTACATACAGGGCTAATACCCCAGGCCCACGGGAGTCCCCGGTGGGCCTGACGGGTCACCTCACAGACCTACAGTAGCCCAGCACCATGTTTCAAACAGGGTCTGGAGGCCTATGAGTGGTCCCCGCCAGGTGCCGTGGTCCACCAGGTGGTCTCCGTGGGTCACTGTGGGCCACAATGGGGTCCCCACGGGTAGGCCCGCGGCTGTCTAGGGGGTCCTGGGTCAGATCCACAGGTGTCTGAGGTGCTTGGGTGGTTCCCACGGGGGTCTGGGGGCTCACGGGTGGTCCCTACGGGTCTACGGTGCCCCCACAGATGCCCACATCAGATGGGCCACCGGTTCTTCCCCGCAGGTGTCCCCCTTGGACCCGGTAGCAGTTTACCCGTGAGAAGTCCGAGGAGACCGCAGGTGGTCTCCATAGGTCCCCCGCAGACCGTGGAAACAACCCTGTATGTAAAAAAAATAAACATGTCCTATACATTAAATACATCAATCCCCCCCCCCCAACACATACAGTACAATAATGTGCAAAATAACTATTATCCAGATAGGGATAATAGATTATTTGCCCATTAATAAACATATTAAGTAGCATAATAAAATAAATAAAGTTCTACTGACCTCATCAATAAGAAACCCCCTCGCCAGCAAAATCCGTGTCCTCCGTTACCAACAAAATACATAGCCAATACATTGCAATTACATTCTGATATCAATTAACCCCTTAATCACCTTATCGGATAATAACCGCAAAGGTAATTAAGGAGTTAAGCCACCCTGGCCCGATACCCACCCTTCACACATTCATTTGTACAGTGGCTTCATCATGCAACTATATATACACACATATATACTGCTGCGGCTGAGTTTATTCGAGCATTTGCCCGGTCTCGGCCGCAGCAGTAACCAGGCGCGCGCCGGGATATGCCTGGCGCGCGCCAAAGCCGCTCAGGAGCGCCCTCCGATCGGGGCTTTCTCCCTCCCGCTGCCGGGTCCGCTGGGTCCCCCGGAACCCCCTGCCGCCGTCCCCCACATCGCGGGACACCAGGGCTCCCTTGGGGAGCCCTGGACGCGCGTGCAGGGGGCGCAGGCACCCGATGATGTGTGACCGCGCGACGATGACGCGCGGCACGCCGAGGGAGTGCGGCTAGCATGCCGGGGCATCCCCAGGCTTGCAGAGCTAGCCGCACTCAAATAAATCTGGTCGCCTCTGTAGATAGATAGATATACATACATATACAGTATACACATGATGAACCAATATACAAAGAAATGTTTAAGGGTTAACAAAAACATGCACAAATAAAAATACCACTTCTCCATATCAGCCACAGTCTAACAAAATCCTATTTCCTAATAAAATCATTCTCATCTGCCAATCAAAAGCATCAAATACCAATCAAAACATTGAATTTACATTGTATACATGATGCATAAAATCTGTGCACCATGTACACTCTGCCAATCAATGTTAACAATAAAATATTCAAAAGAAAATACACTGAAATCCAAACAAGTATACTATTTAAACCAAGCAAGGCAACCGAAATAAATTACCATTAATGAATCAAATCCCAAAACAATTAAAATACCATCCAAATCAATTACACAATTAACTCTTTTAATCGTTAAACAAACCCATTATCCAACAAAGTTAACATGTGACAAAATAGTAGTACAAAAAAAAACCCACTATAAAAAAGCAAGCCTCACCCTAACCTAAAGTACAGCATACAACACCAAAAATTACATACAGATTCTCTCCAATGTATATTTTATTCCTACATTTTGTATGTGTATCACCTAGGGACACTTTTCTTAATAAATTCACCCTCATTTGTACACAGTTACGCGTTATGGAGCTTGCGCTTTTTTGTGTTTTATTTTTCTTGATCTATGGTGGGTGGCTACACCACTTTCTTTTGAAGCAGCAAGGAGCTCCTGTGGTCAGTGTATCGTTGGGACTCTCTCCTCCTCCAGACCACCACCAAGTGGAGACATTTGGACTTATCCTTTTTTTCTTTGGACAATATTTATTTATTGGTTGGTTATTTTTATTAATTATCTTGCATATTTTTTAAGTGTTTATATTAATTATTCACAGTTATTTACTATACTTAATAGCGCTACTCTTTTTGTGTGTTTGTATATATATATACTGTATAAAGAAAAGAAAAAACACTGCTGCGCTAGCCGGAGTACCAGACAACAAGGGTGATAATTGCACACAAATAAATGTCCACAAGAAAACACTAGTACCTGTGAGTACAGGGTGGCTGCTAGGGATAAAACATAAATGAACATACAACACAAACAAATGAGAGGGAAAGGGTGAATGAAAGGGGGAAGGGAATGGGGAAGGGAAGTGGTTAAAAAAGCCCCAAGAGATGTGGTGAATAAATAAATGAAAAATAAAAATAAAAGTGTCTTTCAACAGCTGCTGGGCGTCGCTGCCAGTCTTCAGGAAAAAAACACCTTCCTCTTGATCTGTAGAACGAAAAGAAGATAGCGCGGCTCCCATAGCATAATACTTTAATTTAATAATTAAAATAAACGTGCAGATGAATCACGGACACTTACATTGTGCAAAATAAAATCAGACAGTGAATAAAGTCTTTGCAATCACCTGATGGAGTCTCCGTGGATAAATACCGTGTGTGATGTCCAACACACTCCTGTCGTGGATGCCAGGAGGGTGCGCGCGCACCTGGTCTCCCCCTGGTTGTAAATCCAGCAAGAGTATGTGTCCACCGATACTATAGGATGCTGACACGGCAGTCAGACTTCCTGAATCAGGGTTCCAAGCGTGATGAAAGACGGACTGGCTCCAAAGCGAGCAAAAGATGAAACTGCTCAAAATATGAGTTGTGTACAATAAAAGTACAATGAAAGTCCAATGCTAGCTACTTCCCTACGCATTTCATCGCGATATGCGACTTCCTCAGGGGTTAGAGCCTGAGGAAGTCGCATATTGCAACGAAACGCGTAGGGAAGTAGCTAGCATAGTACTTTCATTGTACTTTTTTATTTATTTTATTATGCTACTTAATGTGTTTAATAATGGGCAAATAATCTATTATCCCTATCTGGATAATAGTTATTTTGCACATTATTGTACTGTATGTGTTGTGGGGGGATTGATGTATTTAATGTATAGGACATATTTTTTTTTTTTACATACAGGGTTGTTTCCTCAGGTCTGCGGGGGACCTATGGAGACCACCTGCGGTCTCCTCGGTCTTCTCATGGGTAAATGGCTGCCGGGTCCACGGGGGACACCTGCAGGGAAGAACCGGTGGCCCCACATCTGTGGGGGCACCGCAGACCCGTAGGGACCACCCGAGGGCCCCCAGACTCCCATGGGAACCACCCAAGGCCCCTCAGACACATGTGGGTCTGACCTGGGGCCCCCAGACAGCCGCGGGCCTACCGTGGGGACCCCATTGTGGCCCACGGTGACCCGCGGAGACCACCTGGTGGACCACGGTGCCTGGCAGGGACCACCCGTAGGCCTCCAGACCCTGTTTGAAACATGGTGCTGAGCTACTGTAGGTCTGTGAGGTTACCCGTCAGGCCCACCGGGGACTCCCGTGGGCCTGGGGTATTAACCCTGTATGTAAAATAATAAATCATGTATTTATGGGGGGGCACAGGGGGTGGGTTATGTATTTAATAAATATAATGATGTTTATTGTGGGGCTGTGTATTGTTTTTATTGTGGGTACTGGCGGTGGGGGAAGGGGGTATTGGCCCCAAGGGTATGTGGGTAGGCCTCCCGGCTGGGGATTGGTTCAGTGAGGGTGGTTAGGCCTCACATGGTGGGGGGGTAGTGGGGGAGGGTATGTAGGCCTCCCGAGTGGTGGGTGAGGGTGGGTTAACCCCTAAATGACTGTAGCGGTTAATAACCGCTATGGTGATTAAGGGGTTAGGGGACATTACATTGGCTGTTTATATTCTTGTTCATGTTTTGTAGCATCGGAGGGGGCATGAACGGTGATGAAGATGAGGATGGCCTTCATCGTGGCAGCCAGACATGGGTGAGTGCTATATGTATTTATTGTATTTATTGTTCTTTATGTATTTTAAATGGGCAAATTCACTATTATCCATATGTGGATAATATTAATTTTGCACATTACTATACTGTATGTGTTAAGGGTGGTGTATTTATGTGTTGTAATTAGGGGTGCACTGAATTGGTACTGCAGGCCTGCGGGGAACACACGAGGGCCACTGCCGGCCTATAGTATCATTGCTGTGCATCCCAAAAATTTGATATATGTAATGGGGGTATAGGGGTTGTTGGGGGCACAGGGGGTGTATGTTGTTTATTGCAAAGTTTGTCATGGGCAATTGGCCCCAATAAACATGCTATTATGCCTTAACCCCTTCATTGCCTTAGCGGCTAAATGCAGAGGTATACCGGCACCTCATAACGGGGCATGTATCTCAGGAAGTAGGGGGTCCCCGGACCTAAAACCAATGTGGTTAAGCTCCGGAGACCCCCTGCACATGTACACTATGACTAAAATTGTATTTAAAAGATTTTTTAATGTGCCGATGTTTGCGGCGGATCTCTCTCTGCTGCAGACACATCTCGTCAGGGGACGGCTTCTCGGCAGCTTCTCGCCAGGCAGACTATATGATAATATTATTGTCTAGCTTAAGGATATCTGTTCTATCTTATCCATCTATTCTATGTCCTACATCCATATAGGAAACCAATTCGCCGTTTTATTAGATTTATTGCTTTAGATTATTAGATGTTATTGTGCATTCATTGTATTTTCTGTCTCATTTTGTCTATGTTAGTAACTTAGATTTACTTCCGATTTGTCTATACATGTTCTCCCGTCTGTAGGGTACGCACCTTCCATTTCAGACAGCTGATTGGAAGCTGGCTCCCTCCAATGATAACTGTGGGTGTTTTTTTCGCGCCAATCCACACTGCGTCATCAGTGTTTGGAGGCGGGGGATCATCTATAAGACCGGGAGTAAGAACAGCCGCGAATCTACTCTTTGAAAAAGGGCGTTTGCCTGAAACACGTAAGAGTGTGGATCTCTGTTCCCCGTGACTATGTTTATTAAAGTATAACTTTATAACCATTCTCATTGGTGCTGGCCCCATCTTTGCAGCTGTGCTCCGCTTCAAACCTTGGATTATTCTCTGCTACGACTGACCGGCGTGATGCACGCAATCAGGGGAAGCTGCCTTATGTGAGTATTATCTCTCCCCAATCATTCAGTGGGGAGAAACTGACCAGTATTGGCGCCATTGTTGAGATACTCTGTCCAATGGAGGACTACATCAGATTGATACACATTTATGTTGTTATATTGTCTCCACTTCAAGGACAGTCATTGCTAAATGAACTCTCACTTTATATATTTGCGCTGGGTCCTATACTTCACCTGGCTTTATTAAGCTTCCCTGTGTTTCCACTAAAGACTTTATTTGAATTATATGTCTTCACCATACTGAGCACTAGCTACTAGAACTTGTTTCTGACTATCTACCCAAACATCGTTCAAATTCGGATTTAAGGGCCAGTTTTTAGAGGGAGTCAGAGCTCTCTACAAAACTCCCACAGCAGTCGTGAAGCTCCCAAGAGGATACTCGAACCCCATAGAAATTAACAATGGTACCAGACAGGAATGCCCCCTATCTCTGCTACTATTCGCTCTCTCTATTGAACCCCTGGCAGCAACAATTAGAGACGAAAAAAATATTAAAGGAATCTAAATTGGAGGGACAAATTACAAAATTTCCCTTTTCGCTGATGATATTATCTTAATACTAGCTAACCCCTTGACCTCCCTCCCGAACCTACAATCCCAGTTGGATCAATTCGGTAAAATCTCAGGATATATAAATTAACACAGATAAATTAGAGGCATTAAATCTCTCTATGACAACATCTGAAATTAAGCTGCTACAAACAAATTTGAATTATAAATGGAGCTCTTCCAAAATTAAATATCTGGGAATACAGATATGAAGCTCCTATAAAACACTATACCAGCACAATTTTCCCCCACTCTTTGAAAAGATTAAAAAAAGATCTCCAGAGCTGGAATGAATATCAGATTTCTTGGCTAGGAATAATAGCTACAGTTAAAATAAACATACTACCAAGACTTCTATATTACTTCCAGACTCTCCCAATAGACATCCCATTGGCCGAACATAAAAACATCCAAAATAGAACATTTCAATTTATTTGTAAAAATAAAAGACCTAGGGTTGCTAGATCAATTTTATTAGCACCAAAGGTATGCGGAGGTCTGGGAGTCCCAGATATCATTAAATACTATTTGGCGACCCAGCTAAAACAAGTTATAATGTGGAATAATAATCCGGCAACATGCTGCTGGCTGGGGATCGAGTCAACCTATGCGAGCCCTCTGTCTCTCCCAGCCGCCCTTTGGTCTGGAAAGGGAGGAGAGACTCTCACGGAGAACTTGAAACTGGGAGCAATGAGATGTACATGGAAAATATAGTACAGGAACAAAGGGAAATATAATCTGGCTTCCTCCCCATCTCTTTTAACCCCAATCTTTAGCAACCCGGATTTCCCACCTGGCTGCCTCCCGACAGACTTAAGCAATTCAGAGAGCTAAATATTGTAATAGCTGATGACTTTGTAGCTAAAGTTAAGATTTTACCATATCATGACTTACTAAAAAAATACCAAATTACAAACCTCCCAATTTTTGGTTTCCTACAAATTTGACACTTTTTACAAACAGTCACGAAAGATTCGGCGTTCTCGGTTCAAACAAAATTTGAAAGACTCTGCAGAAGAGGCTATTACTGTAAAGGCTTGATTTCAGAGGTATATCTGGGAATGGCAATATCCGTAGCAAATCCTAACCATAGTTATATGTTAAAATGGTCTGAAGATTTGAATGTAGAAATCGATAGGGACGACAGGGAGGATATTAGGGAATCAGCATCTAAAACATCAATTTGTAAAACATTCAAGGAAAATATATATAAAATTTTATTCCAATGGTACTTAACCCCGAGTAGGCTGAGCCAGATTTTTCCCTGATCCCCAGATTTGTGTTGGAGGGGATGTGGACAAAAAGGAGATATGGCTCACATCTGGTGGGACTGTCCGAAGATCCAGAGGTTCTGGGTCATTATCCAAACCATGATCCGAGAACTACGGGGGGTGGAGGGGGAGGTAGCACCGCTGACCCTGCTTCTGGCCAAATCGATTGAGGGCCTTCAGCCGCAAATGAAAAAAAATGATATCTCACGTCCTCACAGCAGTCCGCTGCACGATTGCAGCGGCATGGAAAAAAATCAATGCACCCTCTAGACAAACAGTACTAAGGAGGGTCAAAGAAATTAGACTAATGGAACTGCTCTCGGCACAACTCAGCCAAAAAGTAGACAAATTCTACAAGTTCTGGGAAATATGGCCCGAAGACTAACGAATTGAAGAATCATATCGTTTAAAAAATATTTGAGGGCATAGATGGGTGGGGGGGGGATTGACGGTGGGGAATGGGAGGAAGAGACTTGTGTCGCCCCCCCCTTCCCCAGACCCCTTGGAATCTGAATCCAGATCCCTTCTTCCATATCCTCTCCCCTTCATCTCCCCCCCTCTTTCCCTCCCAGTCCCTCCCAAACTTTCTCTCCCTATTCTATCCTCTTTCTCCTCTATCCTACAACTACTTCCAAAGAGATATCCAAGGAAGCGGCCGCTTCTCCAACAAGAAAGGGAAAAGGAATATCAGTATCAATGTTAGATAGGCGATGTGTGAGCACAGAAGGTAATTTCCTTAGATACATTTATTTGTTCTTCGCCTGTCGTTAACCATGAATGTACGAATTATGTTCCCAAAACGAACTGTTTATTGTAAGCTGTATATCTCTTTACAAAACAATAAAAAAAATTGAAATAAATAAAAAAAAAGAATATATACAAACATCAATATAGATGAAAAAATCTATACATAGCATGTAAACTGTAAACCCTATTTTAAAAAAACATAAACAACCTACTCCTCAGATACAGATGACTCAATTCACTAACACTTTAATCCCCAGATAATAAAAAATAATTGAGATTAATACATGGTTAGCTTTAGGTAACTTCAGATCTTTAATCCACCCCATAGTTTATGAACATAGGCCAAATTATCCCATCTCATTTAATCATTTCTATTCTCCAAGTGATATATCCATAGATAATCTAAAGCCATAACTCTCTATATACAACTCATTATACACAGACATCTGAAGAACCAGAAAAAGTTATGACAAATAGTTAATGAGATGTATCCAGGCCATCCTCACAAAATAACTTGTTGCATTAAAAAAAACTTGACCATATGGTCAAAAACAACTTAAAATTTGAGGATAGAGTGAAAAAACTGTAATACACTCACTATATACAGGCATTTGGAACACTGGAAATGAAATAATAACAAATGTATAATGAGAGACCTCCTCTTATTGCTTATAGCAAAAAAGGAACCCAATCTACATGTGGTAAAAATGGCCACAATTAATATAAGATTGAGCAGAGGAAAAAATCCATACGAGTCCTGTCTAATCTATATCCTAGAATAAACATTTGTCTAATTCAAAAATCTTTATCAAATAGACTAATTACTGGAATAAACTTCAACTCATGCAACATCCCAATGTATGGTCTTCATAGATGAATCACCAAATAAGAATTACATTTCTCCAGATGTTGTCATTTCAAAAAGGGACTAATGTTCCATTCCACATTCATTCCATCTGGAAAACAGGTTTTTAAGGTGAATATCAAATGATTCCCTATAATCAAGGGCCTTGACTATTTCCCCTCCCCTCTCCTAAGTGGTTATTCTCTCAACGCCCACAAAAGAGAAATTATCCGGTCCCCCCTCCCTACATTCTGTAAAATGTTTGGAGACGGGGTGCTGAAGTTCCATCTTTTAAATTAATCTAAAATGCTCCTGGATTCTTATTTTTGGTGTTCATGTGGTTCTTCCTATGTATCTTCTCCCACATCCACATGTCACAAGATACACAACATGAGTAGTGTTACAGTTGATGAAGCTGTTGATCTTAAACGTTTTACGTGGATTGTGGGAGAAGATACAACTGGAAGGTCTCATACATTTACACATATTGCACCTATTGCATCTATATGAACCTTTTGTAACAAAGGCCCCTGTCACGGTAACTTGTGGAAGGTTATAATATACACAATATCTCTGGGTTGAATTGAATGCGACTATGATATGATAAATATAGTTTATTCCTTAAAGAAGGTGAACACACAAAATATACAAATAACACACAGAATATACACTTACTTATGGGTTGGACAATGAAACAATCAGGTACAGGATTGGCAATTCATTCAGGATACAAAACGAAGTCACAACGACGACTCAAACGAAGACAATGGGTATAGGGTTTACACTGGTTTATATGGGATTCCAGCACTATACATTAACCTTGGGTGCCAGACATTGGGTGACAATTATCTGCACCCAATCCCTCTTTGCCAGCTAACGTGGGAAGCATTGTTGGATCATGCCCCGAGTTAGTTGGCACATGCGCATATCTGGCCCTTGGGGTCTCATTTCTCTAGCCCCACACTAAAGTCAGGGCGCCTAAAAGTCTACCAGACTTGTATCTGGTCAGGAAATCCTTTGTCTGTAAGTGGGAATTACAGCACTTACAGACCACTTAAGCCCTGCATTTCTCCGCCCTATTGTATACAATCAGAGTGGTGAAGCCTTTGATCAGGGGGTCTGTTGTAGACAACGGGTCGCCCCCCCCGACTTTAACATAAAGCAGAACCAGTAACGTTCGCGGGCTTTTATCCCAGCCTTGAAAAACCATAATTTTCTTAATATCTACACATATTAAAATAGCCCGTTCGGCTGGACCCTCATGGCCAAGTTTCAGCTCGCTGTGACCCACCGGACCGGAGTTACACAAATGCAGATTAAAATGCACTTTTGAACACAAGGCTTTTTTCTGCCATGCAAGTCAATGGCAGAAACCCAAACTTTACAATTACCCTGACTCTGTTCTGTTGCCTCGAGAGGGTCGGTATTTGCCATGCAATCCTACCGGAACTAGGACTACATGGTGGCCGAATCTCAGCCCTCTAGATTGAACAGAAACAGTGTTATGGGTTCCAGGTTTCTGCTCATTCTGACTTGGCCGTTTCCAAGCCACGCGGCTTTCCTCCATTAGAATCAATATGGCCGGCGCTGCCATAGGATTCAATGGGACCTCCGCTACCATTGAAGTCAATGGGGAACAAACACTTTTTTAACAGTTAACCCTACTCCGTCCGGTTCAGGGGAGATTGCTGGAAATTGCCATGTAGTAATGCCGGAGCAGTTACTACATCCTTGCTAAATCCCAGCCCTCTGGTCCCCACGGAACCGGAGTTAGGGGTTATCAGTTTACCCTGTTTTACACTTAGTGTTTGAAAGCCACGCGGCTTTCTCCGCCATTACGGTCAATGGTGCGACCCTCATGACCGGCGCGACCCTTTCTCGTCGCCATTACTTGTCGGACCCGGTTAGGGTCGAGTGAGGGGGTTCCTAGGGGCCAGGGGCAAAACGAATTTTATTCCTTGGTGCCCTAGAACAAAAGTTCCCACGCCAATTGGACGTGAACTTGACCGAGACCTGATCAAAGCTCTTTTTAGACATTGTTTCCGCTCTTGCGGTCTGGCTGGCTGCCAGCTCGTCTCCGGAGGTCGGCTTCCAGGAATCCCCATTGAAATGCATTACTCCATTCACTTTCAATGGGAAACCGCCGCTCCTCCTCTCGGGCGCCACCTGCAGGTCTTCTACGATATCAGGCCCAAATTGCTGGAATCTCCATAGGGTTATATGGGGCTGTAATGGCGACCTATGGAGGGACTGCAAAATGGAGCCTGCAAAGGTGGGAAAAGGAACAAAGGGCTATAAAAAACAAATTAACAGTAACCCTTTCCCTCCCACCTGGATCCCAGTGTATGTGGTTGCTGCATACACTGCAAATGTGTAAACACCAATAATTTTACCCTGATACACACCTAGCAAATAAAACAGTTTGCCATAAGGCAGGGGAATAAAAATACATTAATTCCCTCTAAATGTGGGAATAGGATAACCAAGGGACGTACCTTTTGGTCATGAAGCAGGGGAACATATGTATTGTAAGTACATTTCTGGTTAACACCTCACTTCCCAGATGGTGGAAGGGGGTGCCTAATGGGGATGACCCCTTTATTACTCGCTTGTCACCCCTCCCCCATCACAGCCCCCCCACCCCCACCCAACAGGAGTGGATATTACACTAGGGGAAATATACGTGGCCAAAGTTTTAGCTCGGCGATAAACAAATCTTGGGCCCCGCTCCATATACTCACGCAGAGCAGGGTCCATGAGTAATAATCCCCAATGTTTGTGCATGATTTTTCTCACTTGACCACTTGCCTTGCTAAACTGGGAGATAAACAGGGGGCTCTCCTTACCCTCCCCTTCTATCCCCTGTTCTTTTGTCCCTTGAAGTTATTTTCTTTTTACATTTTCCATCTATCCCTCTGGACTCTATTTTTGGAAGAAGTGAGTTCCTGTCAATGTTTTTGACTTCCTCCAGAGTTTTCCTGGGAACTTAACTATCATAACCTCTTTCCATGAAACGTGTTGTAAGTTCCTCAGACTGAGTGAGAAAGTCACAGAAGGTAGATCAATTTCTCATCAGTCTGAGGAACTGTCCTTTGGGAATACCTGATAGAGGCAATAGGGGAGCCCCTGCTGCAGCCACATTAGAAGTTGGTTGTGAACGGTGCTTTGGGTGTAGATACAGTAGTAGACAAGAGAGAGAGAACCCAATATAGCACTCAGGTTCACGCTCTGGTGATGAATGAATGAGTTAAAACATAATCTTTATTAGTAGCAATATATTAAAATAATGGATGTTAGAACAACGTACTGGAGTACTCCAGTACGTTATTCTAACATCCATTATTTTAATATATTGCTACTAATAAAGATTATGTTTTAACTCATTCATTCATCAGCAGAGCGTGAACCTGAGTGCTATATTGGGTTCTCTCTCTCTTGTCTACTTTGGGTATACCTGTAATGACCGCCCTGGGATGGCAACTGTCCGCTCTATAGCCGTGGCCCATTTTATTTAAAAACTTCTCGGATATTTTTGGTGACTTTTTCCGAATGCCACGCGCTTCACCACATTCATGCCGGCATCACCCGCGCTTGATCTGTTTAATGATAATGGTTCGGATTTTATTGGTTGCAATTCTTCGCGTATCCGCCAGATGGCAGATATTCATGAATTGTAATGAATTCTAATGTGTACACTACACGTGCTTCAGTAATGTGTCGACTTGCAGGTGTTTAAAAAATACCAAAGTGGTCCATTGTGAATTGACCTTGGTACTGAAGAATTTACAATACTGTATCAATTTAGGCTTTTCATATTAAAAACTAAATGCACAGTGTCTGAAGTTCTATTGTGCTTAGAGTTCCAAGATGTGTGCACCACTGCAGTCCATGTTCAAAAAACCCAACATAACGTACGTTTATTTAATATGGGCTGCGATTAATGCAACAGATGATAAGATGGCCACAGTTGGTCAAATTTATCAATATTTTATCTCAAATTATGACTTTTACAAATTTGCACCAGATGCTCATGTGTGGAAGCGTGCAATTGTAAGGTCCTGGGAGTCACGCCGTCCTCGGCATGCTCCTCACTTACCCGTGGTGCCGCCGGGCTCTCCCGCGTCTCGTAGCGATCCTCCCTCCAGGAAGCCGATCGCCATATTGCCTAGGCGCGCGCACGTCAGCGCTCCCCTTCTAGTGTCAGGCCTGGGCGTGTACTCGGTCACGCGCCCGCAAGTACGGCCACATGGGTGCGTGCCCACATGGAGGAGCACCAGCCTCTTAAAGGCATATTTCCTCTTTACAATGCCTCAATCAAATGTGCTCATTCGTCTAGTCCCTCCTCCAGGGGTTTCTCTGGACCTATCCCTGCCTCAGCCTGGCCCATTCACACCCCCCCCACCTTGCTACTCTGCCATTGGACCTTCGTGCCTATACTGCACCGACACACTTTATTCGAGCAAATACCCGGTATGTACCTGGCAGATACCTGGAATGCGCCGCTCCTCACCTCTGACAAGCCCCGTTGCATTTGCCTTCCCAGCCTGGGTTCATGCCTGGCTGATGGGCGGCTGATCTGTTAAATGATAATGATTAGGATTTAATAGGCTGCAATGCTTCGCGTGTCTACCAGATGGCATAAATTCATCAATTGTAATGCAGTATATATATATATACTGTGCAGAATTGAAGCCAGCAGGAATAAAATGCTTCAATCCCTGCTTGGAAAATAACTCAATGCACTCGGGCAGAAAACAGTCACAAACCTCAATACACCTGGGTATACCCGAATTCGTGGTACTAGCCGAGCTCGAATAAAGTGTGTCGCCAGTGTATATACCCTACAGCTTCATTAACTCACCGGCTGAGCATAGAACCAGTTGTTCTCATCACTCTCTGCCTCCCTAGTCCTGTCTTGTCCTGTCTTGTTTTGCAGTCTTCCTCGTGTACCGAACCGGCTTCCTCTACGAATACCCGCACCTCTGGCATCCCGAACTCGGCATAAGGCAACACGACTCTCCGCACCTCTGGCATTCCGAACCCGACAAACGGTAAACGATTACGCCCTTCTCTCTAACCCCGGACTTGGCAAACAGCACCCTCTACCATCCGTACCTCTCCTGCCCCGACCCGGACTCCCAGACCACTCTACTCTCAAGATGTGCCCTCATGGCTGTGGGTGGCGTTATATCCTATCCCACCTCAGCACCGCGGTCCCGTCTCGTTTGTGGTGAGCACGTCCTGACAGAAATAAGGAAAAAGTTATGTATCGATCCGTTTTTTTCGTATTGATCCCGCTCCCGGTGTTAGAGAAGGGTATTGGTGTGTTGCCAGATTTTGCCAGTATCTTTGATCATGAAGACTTCAAAAGGCAAAAGGTCATGGTAAAACAAACTAAGAATCGTCAGTCCCAGGCAAGCAATGCGCCAGCGCCAGCACCGGCTTCCAATAACGGTCCGACCGTCAGTGAAAACCTGCTGACCGGCAACCCTTGCTATCTGTCCCCGTGTGGATACCTGCAGCCTGAGCCGGGTTTCACGCACAGATACCAGCAAGCAGCTTCCATGTACCAAAACGATTTCCAGCTTCATGAGCTGTCAACTACAGGTGTAGCAGGCCCGCTGTCACCTGTCAACTAGGTGTATAATCAAGACTACAGGACTGGCAGTGGCTCAGCGCTAACCGATTGGCAATGTCTATGGTGGTTACAGCTGCCGTATTAACAGTAATTCATTTGTTACCATAACAATATCAATGCACAATAAAGCGACTCTCCTGTAATCAATCGCTTTGCTTATGGTTATTTAGTTCTTTTAGTCACAATTCGCCAAAATGTAGTCCAGCAATTTCATTGGCTGAGCAGCTTATACAGTTGATACTGAACAATTGGTGGATAGGTAGGCGCATGCGCATTGGAACCTTGTTGAAACGCACATGCGTCTCATCACATCTAGGCGCATGCGTGTATGTGAACAAGAGACGCCCCCCGAGAAAATTATTGTTGGGACTAACCGAGGGGACTGCGGGAACTTCTTTAGGGGACAGACTAATTTGAACCAATCATTACAGTAATACTTTTATTTTTCTTCCTCAGATAAAAAACTTTGTCATCAGGCTGAGGACGGCAAATGGAGGGATTTCGATGGATAATATCGCTTTTTTTGTAACAATGCTTGCACACTGCTGAATCTGAATCAGTGCCATTTTTATTGATTAGGATAGAATAACTGTGAGCTTTATTCTGTAGAAAACAATGAACAGTATGCTGTTTTTTTTCATGAAGTATACAATACTTTTTTTACATACTTACTGAACTGTATAATAAACCCCAAAAATAAAAAGTATGCATTTTTTCTGTACATGTGTATTACAGTATGTGTGTTCTAATAATAATACTACTGTAATACTAATAATGCATTTTAATACTGTTTTGATGTAATGCGCATGCCTACAGTATACAGTACTGTACTGTACAGTATGCCTCATGGAACTGTGTAGTATGTTCTAGAGACACTGTATTTAGTTACAGTATAAAATGAGACACAATTAAACAATTTAAAACAATCAACATTTGTTTTTATTGGTGGGTGCAGTAAGTTAAAAAACATTAATGGTGTACAGTAAGTAAAAACATACGGGTATATTTAAAACAAAAAGGAATGAAGATGGGCACACGGATTTCTAAAAAAAAGAGATTTATTAAAGCATACACAACGTTTCGACCCTAAGGTCTTTGTCAAGTGCAAAATGTGGCTATGACACAAGACACAATGAAACAGTTTAAAACAAGCAGCATTTTTTTTATTGGTGGGTACAGTAAGCAAAAAACATTAATGGTGTACAGTAACTAAAAACATACAGGTATATTTAAAACAAGCAGCATTTTTTTTATTGGTTGGTGCAGTAAATAAAAAAACATTAATGTGTACAGTAACTAAAAACATTGACAGTATCAATACAATCTAAAACAATCAACAATTTTTTATTGAGGTACAGCAAGTCAAAACATTTACAGGTGTACAGGTGTACAGTATGGTGCAAGTAAAAAACATTGACAGTGTGAATACAATCTAAAACAATCCACATTTTTTTTTATTGAGGTACAGCAAGTCAAAACATTTACAGGTGTACAGGTGTACAGTATGGTGCAAGTAAAAAAATTGACAATGTGAATACAATCTAAAACAATCAATATTATTTTTATTGGTGGAGTAAGTTAAAAAAACATTTATGTGTACTGTAAGTAAAAACATATACAATTTAAAACAATCAACAAGTCAGAATTGAATCAACATTTTAACAGACGACCAATCACGCAGCAAATTCGATCCC
The DNA here is from genome assembly GCF_040206685.1 of Ascaphus truei. Lineage (NCBI taxonomy): Eukaryota > Metazoa > Chordata > Amphibia > Anura > Ascaphidae > Ascaphus > Ascaphus truei. Next base: position 53,487,927 of record NC_134497.1, read on the forward strand.
TAGCAGATTGTCCTTCCAGGGCCGATGCCTTGTATGCCGCAAAATGCCATTAATGGAGTCTCTCACGATTTTCATTAAAGGATCGCTAATTGAAAAATAGCGCCGCAATTCCTCCACAATAGTCTTTCTTACATTTTCAGGAAGAGCCATTATCTCGCGATTCCCTTCGTAGTTTACATTGTGGGCCCACCCGCAGTACACCTTGTAGCTTACGTGGTGCTTGAAAATTAACATGGCATGCTTCTGGGGTATATCAGCACTGCTAAACCTATACTTCTCCCTGAGTGGCTGGGGCAGCTCGCGCAGGATGATGTCGGGCACCGTCTCAATGCAAGCATATGTGAGTTGGATTCTGGGAGCGGGTTTTCTTCTAGGAGCGGGTGTGCTTGTGGCGGTGGGCGAGGGTAGGCTGTCTGGGAGGATGCTTTCCCCCTGTCTTGGTCACCTTCTCTGTGTTGTCTCTTGGCGTGGTCTTGATGGGGTTGTCATGTCATCCTCGTCAACGGCATACATGAACACATATTCTTCTGGTGGAGGGGGTGCGCTTGGTGATGGAAGGTTGAAGGTCCCATTCATCCCATCCATGCCACACTCCTGCTCCTGTGTCGGAGATACAGGGGCATGAACGCCAAGCAAATTATGTATCCCGCTATGTCTGTCTCTATCTTCTTCATGCGCTTCTCCATCTTCTCCATCTGTTGATCCATATTTAGCATGGTCTCTAAAAGAAGATCTATCTTTACCAGCATCGAGTTCCCAGGGATATCGACACTTAACCCATTCAGCATGCGGTCTAACGAGCTGGATCTTGTGCATGGGGTGCTGTGGCCATCTGGGTGGATGGGTGCTGAAGTGGATGAGATGGGGGATCCATGGATTTCCGGAAGAGAAGCGGCAGCGTCGTCAAAGAGTGAGGGAGAAATTGACCTGTGGATTTCCGGGAGAGTAGCGACAGAGTCGTCGAAGAGTGATGGAGAATGTGACCTGTGGGTTTCCGGGACCGGGAGAGCAGCGGCAGCGGCGTCGATGGGTGATGGAGGAGGTGGCCTGTGGTTTTCCGGGACCGGGAGAGCAGCAGCAGCATCATCGAGGGGTGATGGAGGAGGTGACCTGTGTGTTTCCGGGACCGGGAGAGCAGCGGCAGCATCGTCGAGGGGTGATGGAGGATGTGACCTATGGGTTGGCTTCCATTTGTTTTGCTTTTGGTGTACATCACCGAATTTCTTCTTGACGTAATAAGGCTTCTTAAAAGCCTTAGCCTTTGGAGTCGTCAGAAGGTTTTCTTTATTAGCCTTAGACTTTCGCTTTGGCCTTGGGTTGGAAACAGCTTCCGCCTTTTGCTTTTTCGGCACGACAGGCACGGCAGAAGAGAGTAGGTTCCTGCGTTCATAGAATTGGGGTTGATCCATGGAAGCAGATGGCACAATGCAGTATCTGGACAAGGGCAAGTTCAGATACAGATCATCGAGTGGGAGGCCATGCAATGTGTGTCACCTTTTAAGCATGGCAATGAGGTACAGGTATTAAAAGTGGGCATACTCTAATGTGAGTCATTAACGTATAAATACACCATCCATTTTGTGGATTCACTGCACATTGAATACACATCGACTAAACATTGAATATACATTCTTGTGCTTGTATTTCTTTCTACACACAGCGATGCCTGTTAAAAAGATTTCTAAGGATCTCAGCATGAGAATAAAGGAGATGTACACGAGAGGACAACGAATTGCAGATATTCAATGCTGGTTAAGTACTTCTGGCCTCTTTGTACCAGCAGCCACCGTGAGCTATCATGCCCACGGTAAGACCAAACAAGTCAAGAGGGCACCAACGGTAACTGCCGCGTAAGTACTGTACTGTAAAGTTTTTTTAATACTGTACTGTATGTTTTCTGTACCGTGCAGTACTGCAATAGCACTTTTATTGGTTAGATGGCTTATTGTTTTTAACAGAACCATTTTCCTAGCAATTATTAGATATACTGGACTGTACAATTTGTTTTTGTGTAGCACCTCCTTCCTCAATTATCATGCACTGTAATTGCATTCCTACATTCTTATAATCAATTCCATTTGAAAGTGAGTTGCACCTCTTTCCTTAATTATCACTCACTTCATTATTACTCATTTTGGCTCATGCACTCACAACCCCCTTTTTCCATACACGGTTTACTCACATTTTGACACACACACACACACACACACACACACACACACACACACACACACACACACACACACACACACACACACACACACACACAAAGTAGCGTTAATATTATATCTGTTATATATATATGTTATATATATCTCTGTTATACTGTATATATATATATATATATATTGTTATCGCTGTATATTTATATAACTCTTTTCTATATCTATCAATTATTATTGTTATTGCTGTATAGTTATATAACTATTATATTACACTATTATATATATTTCGCCATACTGTAGGCCTGAGCATAAATTATGAACTGTACCTGTACTTGTGGCCTACTGTAACATATTGTTGTTTTTCCTTTACACTGTAGGGAGACAACTCTTCTGGTTGACCAAATAAGTGAAGAGAATGAGGAGAAGAGTGCCTTAAGGGTCAAAGACACTCTGCAGAAAAATCACAATCTAACAGTATCAGAGACCATCATCAAGAAGATGAGACGCAGAATTGTATGGAAATATGGACGCGTGAGGTTAGTACTGGACAGTACAGGAGGTGAAAAGTGTGGTTTAATAAACTGTACGGTACCTATAAAATTATTCCTTGTCATTACAGAGCGTACCCTATGATAAGGGATGTCAACAAGATCAAGAGAGTGGTCCAGGCACAGGCATGGATCGACAGTGACGAAACCTTTCAGTATTGCAGCTTTACTGACGAGTCTACTGTATCACTGGAGAGATTTGCCACCTTTGCATTCCACAAAAAAGGATGCATTTCTATGAAGCCGTGTCCAAAACACCCAGTGAAGATGCATGTGTGGGGTGCCATCGCTAGGCGTGGACCAGGATGCATCGTCATCTTTGATGGTACAGTATAATAATGCACAAAGTCTTATGCACTGTACTGTACTACTGTTTCAAGAATCATGAATAAAGCTTTTTTCCAAGAGCAAATAGTGCCTGAGTTTGTGGAATTATCCACCAGCCCTTAATTTTTAACTGACAGAAGAACTACAGTACTGTACGTGTACAAAGAAGATAAACACTGAATTTTGTATTATTCATGATTATTTGTATTTTTTATTCCTGATAAAATAAAATAAATATTTCATTACATTCACGATAATCATAATCATTGAAACAGCCACCCCCGCCCCCCTAAGAATATTTTTTAGATCTCTTTTTTTATTTGAACTTTAAATTCACTTTGAATGTGTGGGGGGAAGGGGATTCTTCAAGAAGGCTTTGGGTTTGTGTGTGAAGTGCTTAGGGGTGGGCTACACTACTTTCTGTAGTTGCCAAGAAAGGCTTATCAGATTAACATATTAAATTCGGGAAGGTGTGGATACACATTTCTATTGATTGGCTAATCAGATTAACATATTCAATTCGAGAATGGATTATAACAAGTGCGCATGCGTTACCGTAAACAAAGCCTCAAAGGGTTGGGGGGGGTTGGATGGATGAGTCATATGAATGGTTTGTGAGAGGTGCCAAAGAGAATTACACGCATGCGCATTAATAATCAACTAGGTCCCTTCCCAAAGAGGATTACACGCAGGCGCAGAGATGTGACACCAGGCTCGGGACGATTAAAAGCACAAAGCCAACCATTTGAAAATGAATGGTCTGTGAGAGGTGTCGATAAGAAGTTCAATCCTTGAGCCATGTGTGTGTGTGGGGGGGGGGGGAGGGGGTAAAGCTGCATGAAGGTTAACCGTGTAGTTCAAATAAATATTTTCAACAGGTCATCATAATGTATTGATCCCCACACCCCCAAATAAATAAATAAATAAATAAATAAAAATCACATAAAGCATGTGAATGACTAGTGTCGCATTAAAAAGCTACAGTTCCGATGGAATATCAGAATACCAAGAATGTTTATGCTTGCTGGCACGTCTGGAAACGGGTCAAAAAACCACCACCACCACCACCACCAAAAAAAATTTGCAGACTCGAACTTCTAAATGAATGTGAAGTTATACAAGCATGCGCTGAAATGTGACACCAGGCTGTGTACATTATACACGCAGGAATGTGATGACAGGAATGTGATTCAAGCCAGAAAGCCATCCATTCCAAGGAATGATGTGGGAGAGGTGTACTGTAGATAAGAAGTTGAAATAGTACTTTAGCCTTGTGTGTGAGGGGGCAAGGGGGAGAGCGCTGTATGCGCTGTATGCGCCAAAATGTGATACTGTAACACGCCTATGCATTTCAACAATGTTCAAATGAGACATAAAGTACTGTAAAGTACAAGCATAATATAAAAACAGTATGAAAATAAGTAAAAGTACTGATTACAAAATAATACAGTACATATAGAAATGTGATAATTTTATATTCGAAGACGCAACGTTATATTTTTGTAATACTGTATACTGTAAATCTTCCATTTTACAAATACTGCGCGCACACACACAGACATGCAGAAAATGTACAGCTGAACTGTAGGTTGAATGGCTATTAGACTTTTAAGATAACAGCTCGCGAACGCCCACCTGTGTTTGTAGACGGTATTGCAGTATAGCAGACAGCGCTAAAAATCCGAGCGCTAACATACCGGAAACCGCTCTGGAAAAAAATAAAATATAATGCATCTGCCCGCGGTTATCAGAGCGCCGCTGATCCGGTCGCATTAGGATGAAGGGGGCCGCAGCTGTAAGTTAGTTGAGTTAGTTTTTTTTAATACATCTGTTTGTATCTTAAGATCAGTATCAATATATAACAAAAGGTACAGAACGTTAATATGGTGTAAATAAAAACAATACGTGAATTTTAAATCTAGAGTGTTATTATTAACATAATCAAAGAATACATTTAAAGTGTCCGTGTCCCCCTGCCAAACAATAATTAAATCATCTATAAAATGCTTATAGAAAATAATATTGTGCCTATATAAATTCGTGCTGCTATAGATACAATTATTTTCCCACCACCCCATAAATAAATTGGCATATGAGGGGACAAAACTTGTCCAATTCGCCATGCCCCTAAGCTGTAAATAAAATTGGTGCTCAAAAAGAAAATAATTGTGAGTGAGTATAAAAGAAATCGATTCAAGAATGAACGTAGTTTTAAGAATTGAACTCTCTGTACACTCTATGACATGGCGGAGAGCCACCAACCCCAGGTTATGTCGAATGATAGAATACCGGGATACTACATCCATGGTCACCCAGATACAATTCTGGTTCCATGTGATGTCCTCCAACTGAGTCAGTAGGTCCCCTGAGTCCAGAATGAAAGATGGAAGAGCCCTAACAAAGGGTTGTAAATAAGCATTGACATAATGGGACAACCCATCTCCCCAAGATCCAATACTGGAGACTATTGGCCGGCCAGGAGGGTCGACCAACGTCTTATGGATCTTTGGGAGATGGTGGTAGATGGGGACTACAGGGTGGTGGTTGACTATAAAACCAATCTTATCCTTGGAGAGAACCTGAGCGACGGACCCCAAATCAACAAGTTCCAGGAGTACTTTCATGAAGTCATCTGTGGGGTTTTGTGGTAGTCCAGAGTATGAGGTCACATCCCCAAGTTGGTGGAATGCCTCTTTGACATAGTCTGACCTACTCTGGACCACCACTGCGCCACCCTTGTCTGCACTCTTGATAACCAACATCTGGTTATCCTGAAGTGACTTAATAGCCAATCGCTCTTTTTTGTTTAGATTATCATACCCCATATTTCATAAAGAAAAGCCCTGTGTCAGTAACCTGAGATCCCTAATTACTAATTTGTCAAACATGGAGAGAAAGGGGCCTTTTGCATGAGTCGGATAAAAAATGGATCTCTCCTTCAATTTTGATTTTCAGTGACCAAATGCCAGAGCCTATGGTTCATCCAGAGAACCACCCTGTTCCTCCCAGAGATCCTCCATGTCCATGAGGGCACAGTGATCCCTAAATGAATCTAAGATCTCTGGGGGGAGAGAGGAGTCTATGGAATTGGAAATGCTGATTCTGCCCAGGACCAGAGTTTCATTGGTCAAGTTGGCACTGTGCTGGAACCCTCTCAGAAGGAAGTTCACAGGCTTAGTACAGAGCTGGAAGCCTATAAGGAGAGGAGTTGCCACTTCAACCCAGAACTATGTTCATTGAGAGATATCTTCAAAGGTTTAAATAGCAGTTTTGAAACTGTAACCCAAGAGTGTAAGAATCTCTATGCCTCAGTCAGTGAAGGAGATAAAAGACTCCATGAATTAGGAGAGGAGAAGAAACAATTGTCCCAGGAAAATTTAGACGTAGAGGCAGAACTGCAGAATGCAGAGAGAGTGCTGCAAGAAGAATGTGTCTCCCTGGAGCAGCGCACACAAGCAGAAAATATGCTGCAGAGCCAGCTGCAAGAGTTGCATGCAAGTCTACAGGAAGCCAAGGAGAAACAGGTTAATGCTGAGGAGAAAACGCAAGTTCTACAGGAAGAAGGTTTTCAGACTGCTAAGCCCTTGGGCTTCCCGCTTTCTTTCAATAATCTCTTCTTTTGGCCTTCAACAGTGGACTGCAGCCAGCACCCACAAGGATGGCCATTATTAAGACCTGGTTTTCATTAAAAACTTCTCTCTCTCCGATTTCTCCATTTCCCCTTTTCCTCTCTCTGACCAGCACCTCATCTCATTCTCTCTATCTCGCTTCTCCCCTTCTCCACCTCCATCTACCCACCAGTTCTGAAGAAACCTGCGCTCTATTCACTTACCTGACTTTGCATCCACTTTACGCTCCTCCCTCTCCTCTCTCAGCTCTGCTACAGACCCTGACAACCTGGTCAGGAACTACAACTCTGCCTTGTCCTCCTCTCTTGATCTACATGCCCCGCTTTCCCTCTGCCGCCATCGCCCTTCTAACCCTAGACCCTGGCTAAATTCCCTCACACGCATGCTGCGTTCCTTCACTCGTTCCTCTGAACGCCTCTGGAGGAAATCTCATACTCTCGCAGACTTCCTTCACTACAAATTTATGCTATCCTGTTTCAACTCTGCCCTCTTGCAAACTAAACAAGCCTACTTTTCTGCACTAATCAACATGCACAAGTCTAACCCACGCCGACTGTTCTCTGTCTTTGATACTTTACTCAAACCACCCTCAGCTGCCTCTCCTTCCTCCATCTCCGCTCAGGACTTTGCTGACTATTTTAAGGAATAGGTGGAATCCATACGTCAGAACATCCCCTCTGTTTCTTCCTCCCATCATGCCCCTCTTCCTAACTCTCCTCCTGCCTTCCTTGACTCTTTTCAAACTGTCTCAGAGGAGGATGTGTCGCTGTTGATCACCTCTTCTCCCTCTACCACTTGCCCTCTTGACTCCATTCCCTCCCATCTTCTAAAACCTCTTGCTCCTACTATAATCCCTATGCTCACACACATTTTTAACTCCTCCCTCTGCTCTGGAACCTTTCCATCCTCCTTCAAACATGCAACAGTCATACCATTACTCAAAAACAGCAGACTTGACCCTACCTGTCTTTCTAACTATCGACCTGTCTCCCTCCTTCCTTTTTGCCTCTAAACTCCTTGAACGTCTTGTATTCTCTCGCTTGCTCCATTTTCTCAACACCTATTCTCTCGTAGACCCTCTACAATCTGGCTTCCGCACTGCTCACTCCACGGAAACAGCCCTAACTAAAATAACTGACGACCTGCATGCTGCCAAAGACAGAGGTCATTACACTTTGCTCATATTACTCGACCTCTCTACAGCATTTGACACCGTGGACAACCCTCTTCTCCTTCACATTCTCCGTATTCGGAACAAAGCTCTATCCTGGAACTCATCCTACCTCTCCCATTGTACTTTCAGTGTCTCTTTTGCTAGCACCTCGTCCTCCTCTATTGATCTCTCTGTGTGGGTGTCTCAGGGCTCTGTCCTGAGACCTCTTCTCTTTTTTCTGTACATACTCTCTCTAGGTGACCTAATAACATCATTTTGGTTTAATTATCACCTCTATGCTGACGACACATAAATATACTTTTCAAGACCCGACCTTACACCTACTGTACAAACCAAAGTTTCTGAATGTCTCTCTGCTATATCATCCTGGATGGCCCTCCGCCGCCTTAAACTCAACATGGCTAAAACAGAGCTCTTCATACTTCCTCCCAAACCTGGCCCTACCACCTCCTTATAGTGCAGATGGTATTTAGTATTAAAAGGGATTAAAAAAATGCAGGCTTATACTTCATAAGATCGAGGTAGGCAGTATGATATTATAGGTAGTGGGTACTCATCTGGTCGCGTTCCTTTGAGTTCCTCACTTTACTCTGTTCCACCGCAATACTCTTGCGAGAGTATTGCGGTGGAGCAGAGGATAGTGAGGAACTCAAAAGTATCGCGACCAGATGAGCACCCCCTACCTACAATATCATACTGCCTACCTCGATCTTATGAAATGTAAGCCTGCATTTTTTTAATCCCTTTTAATATTAAATACCATCTGCACTATATGGTCTCTTTTCTTCTTTTTTTCTCCTTGGAGGTTGGGGGCTGGTGGCTGCTGTATACACAGGGAACATCCACCCCTTAAGTTGGATGACTGCCTGAATTTGACTGCTCTATTGTGAGTAGTCATTTTTGAGCTTTGTTTGCACAAATTTATTCACAACAGTATTACACTATGTAGTGTTTCTTTATTTCATAACTACGAGACGAGCTCCCCTGATTTGTTGGAAGATCACCTGGTGCAAGACGAGTGGAACAGTCTTTATCAAGGGTTGCAGTTTGTTTCTAAGTTTCTTAAAAAAAATTCTTTAGATCACTTGATTGTTATTATTATCACATTGCTTTATTATTCACACATGTGTGGTTGAATTGTATATTGTCACATTTAGGTTGTGTTAGAGCGCTATTGTTAGTTTTTCACTTACTACCTCCTTCCACATTACTGTTGGAAACACGATCATTCACCCAGTAGCCCAAGCACGCTGCCTAGGGGTCACACTCGACTCCTCTCTCACATTCGCCCCTCACATTCAAAACATTTCTAAAACCTGTCGCTTTTTCCTCCACAATATAACAAAGATAAGCCTTTTCCTCTGTTGCTCGACTGCTAAAACTCTGACTCAGGCCCTCATTCTCTCCCGTCTTGATTACTGTAACCTCCTGCTGTCTGGCCTTCCTGCCTCTCACCTGTCTCCCCTACAATCTATCCTAAACGCTGCTGCCAGAATCACTCTACTCTTTCCTAGATCCGTCTCAGCATCTGCCCTCATGAAATCCCTCTCCTGACTTCCGATCAAATCCCGCATCTCACACTCCATTCTTCTCTTCACTTTTAAATCTTTACACTCTTCTGCCCCTCCTTACATCTCAGCCCTAATTTCTCATTTTGCACCATCCAGACTCTTGCGTTCTTCTCAAGGATGTCTTCTTTCTAACCCCTTTGTATCTAAAGCCCTCTCTCGCCTTAAACCCTTTTCACTGACTGCCCCACACCTCTGGAATGCCCTTCCCCTCAGTACCCGACTAGCACCCTCTCTATCCACATTTAAGTCCCACCTTAAGACACACTTGCTTAAAGAAGCATATGAATAGCCCTGTGGATATTCTGAACACATGATACATAAAGCTTGGCCCCCTGCAGATGCACTTACCAGAACTCCCTCCTACTTTCTCTGTACGTTCTCCCTACCTACCAATTAGACTGTAATCTCCTCGGGGCAGGGACTCCTCTTCCTTAATGTTACTTTTATGTCTAAAGCACTTATTCCCATGCTCAGTTATTTATTTGATTACCACATGTATTACTACTGTGAAGCGCTATGTACATTAATGGCGCTATATAAATAAAGACATACAATACAAATACAATACAAAGAAAAAATGCAAGAGCATTTGAGTACCCAGTGTGTCCCCAGAGAACAGCATGAGAAGCTGAAGGCCACACTGAGCATAACCAGAGCCACACTGGAAGAAGAGCTTAGAGGCCAGGTAACCCTGTATGAGAGGGAGCACGAGGCGGTCCAGAAACTGAAGCAAGAGTTAGAGGAACAGAGACACTGCTCCATCCCTAACAGTCAGTACACCTTGGAGAAAGAGACATGGAAAAGACAAGCTGCTGATACCCTAGCAAATTAATTGTCAGTGCTCCAAGACATAATGACGAATGCGTGGAAACAAGCTCAGAACGATCACAGTGAAGAGATGAAGGCCCTGAGAGAAGAATTTCAGGATGTATTCAACCAGGGTGCTCTCACCGAGGAGTGTAAATTGCAGCAAAGCCTAGAAATGAAAGAGTTAAAGCTGTCAGCTGAACACACATCCCAGCAACTCACAGCACTGCAGGTGCAGATCGCTGAGCTCAAGATACAGCTCACCAAAAAGGAAGAGAGATTAGGTGTCCGTCCCCCAAGTGGCCATCCTGATACTGCGCTACGAGGTCAAAATGGCCGATGCCTGTGAATTACTAGACCACACAGTCTGTGAAAAGGCCCAGCTGCAGCTGGAGCTGGACAAGGTCCAGGAGGAGTACCGACAGCTGCAGGTCAGAAATAAAGAAAATGAAACAGATTTAAGCTTTGCTCTGAGACAGCTGGGAGATATGGAATCGCGACTCAACTCCACAGAAGCTGACCATGTAACTGCATTTAGTGGGAAAAGAAGCGAAGGACAGCTTCAAGAGCTAAAAACTCAAATAGCTGGTCTTAAATTCTCATTAAGTGATACCACGAAATGATAGTCACAAAAAGAGACCACGGAGAATGAACTCAATGAACCCACTGACTCATATGGAGAGTCTGATGTGCCCATTCCTGGAGCCGTGTTCCTGATGTCCATGCCCTTGCATTTAAATTGGACGAACCTGTCTGGAGCTTCCTTGCCGTGCCCAATGTGCCAGTTCCTTGTCCCTGCGCCGTCGCGGTGGGGACAAATACATTGCCCATCAATAGACAACAGGAGGAGGGACATCTCGAGTCTGCTTTCCATGAAGGATATATGTTCCTAGTTCTCCCTCTCTTCTCAGTTACTTTCTCTCCACCGGGTGTGCTGCTGCCTTCTGGCTACTTTGGTTTCATCTGCCTGTCTGTCTTCTTGTTGCTCCTGTTCCCTGTCCTTATAGTTTCCTGTTTCCTGTTTGTCCTTGCCTTTGCTTTGTGTTGAAGTTGCTTTGTGCAGATAAGTCCCTGGACTTCTCTGCCACAGCCTGTTCCTGATATTGTTCCTTTTCTTATCCTTGCAATTAAAGGCCATTGCTAGTGTATCTGGCTTGTCCCTGTGTGTTCCCTGCTCCATAGTCTATGTCCCTAGTCTCAGTCCCTGCTCTGCTCCTGCCCTCCTGTTGCCAAACTCTGCTTGTGACCCTGACATTCCTGCTTGCTGCCTTCCTCCGACCTTTGCGTGTGACCCCGACGTTCCTGCTAGTCGCCTACCACCGACCTCAGCCCATGACCCCAACTATCCTTGCCTTCTCCCCACTGTTCCGCCACTGAGGTCCTACCCACTTCAGGAGTCTCACCTTCACACAAACATTACCAAAAACGAATACAAACATATGGCCCAGAGAAAGGGAAAGTAAAGAAATACCATGGTATCAAAAATGGTAACCATGACAAAGGTTGGGTTAAAGTTGGGAAGTCAAAATTTGATGACAATTGCTATCATAAAAATAAAAAAAGAGATAGTACAGCAATAATCATCAAACATTCACCTTCAAAATATAATCCATATGAAGTTTTGGTTAAAAAAAATAGATTCCAGGAACTAGAGACTATTTCTAGTGATTCTGATGAGGCTAAACATCATTTTTTTCCAAAGACAGAAAAAAGGGGAAGCAGAAGACCAAGCTGGGATTTAGACAACCCACCATCGGCATCCCTCCCCACACCTCTGACATGGAAAATATTGTATTCCAGAGAGTTAAGAGAGGAGGGGGAAAGCCCACCGTCAAAGAGGGGCACCCAGAGCAACAGACATTAGTTTCAAATGTGAAAGAGCAAAAGGAGCACAGCATCAAAAATAGGACAGCAACTCCAGTTAAAAAGTGAAGGTATTTAATGGATCAGCAATGTAATACAGACAAAAGAGAGCCACAAACGCACCAATGCGTTTCGTCCCGTAGGACTTTATCAAGGTGTGACTATACTAACAAATGACCTTACCTATATAGTGTGGACAATTCGCGCCAAAGACCCAATCAGAGTGACGTCACCGCTACGCGCCAAGGATCCATCGTGTCAGCGCGACCGCCACACAAGCAATCTCAGAATACTGGCACCTGCGTGACATCACTAAAGCGCGACCAGACACCAAATTGACACGCAGCAGAAACTGTTCTCTGATAGGCTCCTGAGGCCAATGGAACACAAATAAAACATAAACAACTTTATTGAACAAATGCAAATGAAAAAAACATACACACAATAAAAACAAACCAAAAAATGATTAAGAAATCAAGTTATGATAAAACTATATACGTGATATTGGAAAAAATGGAATTTTCAAATGGAATTTTCAATTTTTCATCACTGAAGATTGACTATTCATTGTTAGAAGTCCTGTAAAAAGAACTGTCATTTTCTCCAATAAACGACCTTAACGAATTCAATCTTTATATAGATATGCAGAAATTCATACAGAAACTAACACTTCACAGATATTTCAATGGTCAAAAAAATACTGATAGAATCAGTGATTCAATAGAAATGGATAATGGGGATCAGCCTTCTGATTTGGCAGATATAAAATCCATTAAAGATCTTGAGGATCTTCTTAAGGAAAGTGACCCCGAATTTGTCAATAACAGCAATTATCTACATACGATTTTTAAACCAAAATCCGTCGTCTTTCCCTATTTTGCTAAGGGATAGTATGTAGAACTCTTCGGCAAGCTGGTCGAACAAGAGATTCACCAATTATGCCGTCAGATATCTGGGAAAGCTCATGTAAATTTGAATACTAGTAAATAGAAAAGTATGAAAACTCTAAGATCTAATTCAAATATAATAATATGTGCAGCTGATAAAGGAGGAGGCCTACTGTTGCAAGATAAAGAAGAGTACTGTTGAGAGGCAGAATTTATGTTATCAGATGATGTTTCATATAAATTTTTGGCGTCAGATCTGACTAATGATTTCAATACGCTTCTAAATCAGCTTCTGGAGGGAGCATTGGCTACGGGTATATTGACGAGTTCGGAATTTGATTTCCTTTTAATTCTTTATCCAACTGTGATATTTTATCCCATACCAAAAATGCAAAAATCCCTTACATAGTTCCATTCTCTGTCCACCGGGTGTGCTGCTGGTTTCTGTCTGCTCTGGGGTTCCTCTGTCTGTCTGTCTCCTCTTGTTGCTACTATCCTCTGTCCTTATAGTTTCCTGTTTCCTGTTCCTCCCTTTGTTTTGTGTTGTATTCCCTGGACTTTTCTGCCACAGCCTATTCCTGTATTTGTCCTTGCAATTAAAGGCTCTTGCTATTGAACTAGATTGCCCCAGTCTATTTCCTGCTAGCAAGTCCCAGCCCTGTTTTTTTACATAGTCTAAGTCTCTGCTCCCTAGTTTCACTTCCTTCTCCCCTGCCCTGCTCCTGCCTTCTCGTTGCCAGACTCCCTGCTTGCCCACGATGATCCTGGTTGCTGCCTGCCACCGAATGAAACTGGATAATCGTGTTTATCCTATCAGGTGCATCAGAGTCAGTATAGTAATCGCTGCGAATGAAAAGTATATGTGTAAACTTTAGCCATAAGAAAGCAACTGGCCCAGTTCAGGGCACCAATTGTTGCATGCACTCACGGTTTGGGGAGTAATAACGCCATGATCAGGTCCTCAATGACTGTGTAGTTACACCGCCAACCCTTTCGTGACTGGACGTCACGTGGGGCGGTCACGCGACCGGCGGTGTTCTCCTCTGATGTCGGTGGATGGGGACCGGTGAGTTCCGTGTCTCAGCTGAGCTGCTGGTCTTTGTGTTGAAACCGCTATCTCCGGCGTGTCAGCGGTATGATGTGGGGCGGTCACGTGACCGGCGGAGCTCCCCTCCGTGTGCAGCGGCTACCCGGCGTGCAATCCAGCAAACAGCAATATGTGGGGTCCTCCAGCAGCAGCGGGAGAAATGGTGGAGCACAGCCGAAGAATGAAGGGGGGGAGACGGGGGGGGGCTGGAGGAAGGAGGGGGATAGTATGTTGGACTGTGTGTACAAACATGAGTGATACTAATCGTGCAAAGGGAAGGGGGGGAAGGGGGAGGGGGGGAAGGGAAGGAGCGGGTGGGAGGGAGGGGGAGGGGGGGAGGGGGGAGAGGGGAAGGGGGGGAAGGGGGGGGCTGGTGGAAGGAGGGGGATAGTATGTTGGACTGTGTGTACAAACATGAGTGATACTAATCGTGCAAAAAATGTTGCAGTTCCCAGTCAACATTAAGACCGTGTGGTTGCAAAGTATCTAACAAAAAGATCCATTGCATCTCCATTTTGTTTAATCTATTGAGTCGGTCTCCCCCTCTGATGTTAGTTGGGATATGGGTAATGCCAAAAAATCTAAAGTTCTTGAGACCACCAGTCAAACAGGATGTAAAGTGTTTGGAGACGGGGTGAAAAAGATCTTCTTTAAGTATCAATCTTACATGTTCAGATATTCTAATGTGTAACGGGCGAATTGTTCTACCGACATATTTGGCATTGCAGCCGCACATTATAACATACACCACATAGCTCGTGTGACAATTAATAAATGTTGAAATTCTAAATTTGGACACTGTAGACACCGTAGCTATTCTTTTGGTGGGTACTGCATACTGGCAGCACTTACAGAATCCACATTTAAAGAACCCTTTGGGTATTGTAGTAATTTGTGATGTAGGTGGAGACTGGAATAGACTTTTGGAAAGGGACGTAGCCAAAGTATTTGCTCTTCTGAATGCAAATCTTGGTCTCTGCACATATGGTTCCAAATCTGGGTCAAGTTTCAACACATTCCAATGCTTGGATATAATATGTTGAATCTGTGGGGCCTGTCTACTGAATTTGGTTATAAACAAAGGATTGTCTACAAATGTATTTTTAGTCAACAATTTGCTTTTCTTCCTTTTTAACAACATGGTCCTATCTGAACACTCAGCATGCATGAAGGCCTGTTCTATATCTTTAGTAGAATAACCTCTATCTGTGAATTTGAGACTTAAGTTCTTAGAGTAAAATACCAAGTCCCACTCAAGAAATTCATATCTATATGCCAAGAGCTGCCATCCTAGATCTATGATCCGTGGCATACCAAAAGGGCAATTTTTACGCTACAAAAGATTATGCTCAGATCAGGACAAATTTCTCCAACACTCTAAGAACTTAAGTCTCAAATTCGCAGATAGAGGTTATTCTACTAAAGATATAGAACAGGCCTTCATGCATGCTAAGTGTTCAGAGTGAGTGTTGCCCCCCCCCCTTCCCCCATCCTCTCTCCCCCCTCCCCCCCCCTCCCTCCCACCCGCTCCTTCCCTTTTCCCCCTCCCCCTTCCCCCCCTTCCCCCCCTTCCCCCCCTCTCCTCCCCACTTCCCCTCTCCCCCCTCTCCCCCACCCTCCCAGCCGCCCCACCTGCCCTTATTCTTGACATTGCTCAGATATCTATCTTTTTTTACTATAAGTAAGCACACATCATGTTGTTATCCTGTTGTCCTTGTCCACTTATTATTATGTTGAACAGAGATCTCTATATGTCATACATAATACACTGAATCGCATTGTTTCAAAACAGACTGCTGTTTATTTTAATTCATCTTGTGTTTTATTGTTGCCAAGCAATCACCACCTGTATACATAATGTTGATATTCATTCATGTTTATTCATGTCAATTGTTAAAAGGCTTACATTGCTGTACAATTGTTATACCTAGGTAATCATGGAATATATGATGCATTGCTGGCACTGTTTTTAAATGTTTTTTATGTTCCCAGTACATGGGTATGAGGTTGATTACCCACCTCACCTGATCTTTATCTGGTGCAGGTGTTCTGTGTTAATTATGCCTATATCTATGTCTCCCCTATGCTGATGGATCATTCTTTGACAAAGGCCCTACGGCTGAAACGCGTCAGATGATCCACCAGCTACACCTGTCTGTTTGAATAAATCTTTTTGAAGTCACCACCCACGTTTACCCTGCTTCGTTCTTCGGCTGTGCTCCACCATTTCTCCCGCTGCTGCTGGAGGACCCCACATGCCTGCCACTGAACCCTGCTTGTGACCTTGACAATCCTTTTTGCTGCCTGCCATCGAGCCGTGTTTGTGACCATGACGATCCTGCTTGCTGCCTGCCACCAAACCTTGCTTGTGACCTCAACCAGCTATGGCTGCTCCTGCTGTTCCAGCCACAAAGGTTCTACAGGAGTCTCCCCTTGACAGAAAGCAAAGGCCATCTGTGGACCTTGCTGAAACATAATCTATGCCTTCCTGCTTCTGCAGACACTTTCCGCTTGCGTTGGGTTGAAGGTATTTATTTTTTGGTGTTTGGAAATCCCAGTTGGGATCCTAAAGGTTTTTGTTGCCGCAAATGGTTCTGCAGGGTTTTTTGTGCCATTTTCTCCCTGAGAAGAATTCCCTCTAAAAAATAAAATAGACTTCTTTTCAGTACCTGTTATCACCATTCCAGAATCTCAGACTTTCGTTCCCTGGAAAAGGCTTGTCTCTCTCTACATATCTAGGTGGGACAGTGCAGATGTTCAGACTTGTATTTCTAAAAAAAAGACTTGCTTTTGGTTTCTTTGCTTGGGTATACCACTGCTGGTTCTCAGTGTCCATTTCCTAAAGACTAAAGTACTCCAATTGTTTTTGCTTACGCTGTGATTTTCCTGCAATCTGTAGTTCTTCCTATGATTGGTTCTAAGGTTTCAAATTTAACTGCAAGTTTCCCTGTAGTTTGTTTCTTGCAATCTGTGATATTCCTATGCCTGAATTCTAAAGTTTCAGATATAACTGCAAGTTTCTGTCTATGGTTTCCCTTGTAATTTATGATATTTCTGTCACTTATGCTAAGGTCTGAAATCTAAAAGTCAGCTCTCTTGTCTTTTTGTCTCCTTGTTTATTTCTATTTCTTTCACAATTCTCTTTATTGGGTTCACATTCGACCTGTATACAATTAACTTTTCCCGTTACAGTAAATCGCATTGCTTGGCCGCATACAACATCATTTTCCTACTGATTTTACATTTATCTTGACTCACGTTTTTGGTTAGTATTATAATGGGGTTGACGCGGCTCCAGTTCCACACCTGTCAGGCTTTTTGGTTATTAAAACTTTCCCCATTTGGGTTTGTGTTTGGCTTGTGATTGTGGTAATTTGGTTTCTCCCCATTCTTGGGTTAGTACTGGTGTCTTTCATTTGTGGTTTATATGTCTCAGCAGGGCCACGTCTACCCCCGTTACATTTTCATTTTCCCTCAACTCGGTTACTTGTCTTGTTATCATTGCAGTGTTCTATACAAAGCTGTCAGTGTTGCTCAATTTTGAACTAATCTATTTTAACTTTAAACTCAACTAGGCGTGTTCATCCTTTTTTATTTAAAATGCTTGAAGCGCTCTAGAAGTCTTTTGCATCATAATCTTCTCATATCCCATCCCAGACTTAGGTCTATGTTTTTCCCTTTTCATATACTTGACATGCATAGTTAAGATACTCTGAAGAATCTGGAGATCTCATGACTCACGGACCACAAATAACCACAGTTCTTCTGACCATTCCAGAAAAGGAAGCTGCCATGCGCTCAAGAGCAGGTGGAAAGAAGCACTCCGTGAAATCTTCATGGATCGGAAGGGGGAGAGAAAGGGGGAGTATGACCAAATTACAACAATATCCAGGGAGAAGAGGTGGGGTAGGGAAAGAGTAAGACAATAAATGTCCTCTTACCTGCTTGATGTATCCTCCTCCCTTGTAGGAATGAAGTGCAGCAGTCCTGATGGAATGGTTATCGCTCACGGGCTGAGCAGTAGGGAAATCACCTCTCACCGCTCCATACACGCTCTGCATCGAGCTCCCATGACTATCCTCCACAGTCAGGTTGCACTGCACATCCGCAGTGTAAACTCCTCCTTCTCCCCCAATACAGGTGCCTCCGAGGGCCAAATGCATGTAAAATAGAGAAACATGCTCCAGGGCACTCCTAAAACGATTCAAATCCCACGCGTTTCAACTAACTGGTCTTTTTTTCCTTGAGAAAGATCAGTTGTTGGTTGAAACGCGTAGGAGGTATTTTACTGTTCACCTTTTGTATGCTGCAATAAATATTTTTCATCTTTACTCCACTTTGGGACCACGATTTTTTCATTTTACTTAGAAGAGATTTGGATCATCTTAGGAGTGCCCTGGAGTCTGTTTCTCTACCTTCTGACGATTCCTCTTGACTTTTTTTTCTTTTTTTCTAAGCCTTTGTTCTATACTGTCTTTCGTCCACATATTTCTGCTGTCTAGAAACCAATCCCACCTTTGGTGGAAGTCCCCCATTGTTCTGTTTCTGTCTGTGCATGTCTTCAGTCTGTCTATTGTCATTCGTTTTTGCAGTGTATTGTGTAGGTTCTCCATCGAGGGCTGGAGTGGTAGTATCCAGTTCAGCATAATGGTCTTTCTTGCGGCTAGGAGTATTATTTCAGTGGGTCTAGTCACTGTTCTGCTATTTTGTTTGCCGTCTGTCCAGTTCTCTGTTTGCGAAAACCATAGGGATTGGGTCCTTCTCCCATGAAATCTGTCTTGTGAATGTGATTTAAGCCCTATGTGCTATTTTGTATTGTATATCCCTCCATGTCTCTGATGGTATAATCTTGTGTACCCTCTGGGTGCCTTTTATCAGTTGATCAATGTTTTGAATCTCTGGGAAGTCCTTTTTGCCAGGCTATGAGTGTGTTAGCATGTGTGGTCTCCATATCCTGTTTTCTTATGATATTATATATTTCTAAAAATGTGCTTTTTTTTGTTCCTTTAAGCTAAAGTAATTGTCTAGTTTGTTTAGTAGTACTGTTATTTTGTGGTTTGTCAACTTTTTGAAGTAGCTAATTTAATTGTGTGTGTGAGAAGGTATGAATCAAGTTTTGGGGAATGTCCCATTTTTGTGTAAATTCTTGTAATTTCAAAAATTCCTGTTTTTCTGTGTTGATCAAATACTCTAGGCATGTGATGCCTTTCTTTTTCCATATTTGGAATGAATGCTGAGTAGCCCCTGGTATGAATTTGTGGTTGTCTTGAATTGGTATGTATCTTGAGATTGTGTAAGGTAATTGAAAAATTTTCCTAACTGTTTTCCATGTTGCTATAGTGTCTTTGATTAGAATTTAGTTTCTTTGGATTAATGGGATATCCCTCCATCTTTTATGGTTTAATGGGTTAGTTCTCCCAGATAAGTCCCTGGTGAGAACTCTTTTTCTAGTTCTGGGGAGTAGTGATTAGTATCCTAAATCCAGTCTCCTGCGTGTCTCATTACACAGGCTAAATTGTAGTTTCTAATATTCGGTAGATTGATGCATCCCATGACTTTTGGTAGCTGCAATTCCCCAGAGGAATTTTGTCATTGCTCTGCTTATTTAATTTACATATGTGTGTTTCAGTAGCAAAGGGAGGCATTGCATAGGGTACAGAAGTATGGCAAATGATATAATTTTAATCACATTTGCTCTCCCGAAAAGTGATAGTGGTAATGTCATCCAGTTATTTAGTTCTCCCACTATTTTTTTTTAATGATTGGCTTGAAGTTGTTGTCATACAGTCTGGAGAGATCTGCTTCCAGCATTATCCCTAGGTATCTAATGTACTGTATATTATATGTTTCCGTTATTGCTGTTCTGTTGTTCAAAATTTATAACAGACTATAATATATATACATATTGTGACATAGTCCAAAGATGTTAGGCAGCTTTCTGCCCCATTTTAGAGCAGAAAGTGCAGGAATAGTTAAAAATGATCCATTCCACAGCTTCCCATTAACTCAGGCAGCTGGATGGGAAAATCCAGACCACAGATTACAATGGCTCTAGTTCTCCCTCACCTGCTCTTCTAATCACATGCACAGGTATTTAGAGCAGAGAGGTTTTGCATTTCACTCTCTCTCCTTAGAGCCTGGAGGCTGGGGGTATCGCAGCTCCCCTGTTTCCAGTGTCGGGGTTGACGGCCCCTCCACGTATCACAGTACCAGAGGATTTGCCTGGACACCACAAACAGATAAGACAAAACAAATGATTACTGCTGTTGCTAAAAGACTGTGCTGTATCTTGTGACCCTAAATGAGAGAGCATTGTTTTAAGCTGGGGAACCAGTTTAGTTGGCCAGCAGCTGTTAGAGAGACTGATTCTGATGTGTAGTTAGATCCCTGAAAGGGATAGGTTTTTGCTTATATGATTTTGGTTTTATTTCTTGAAATAACAGTGTGGGAAATATTGTAACACTGAAATATGTGAACTGCTGAATGAAAGTATCTGAGTACCTCTAACCTTCACATGTTAAAGCTGCAGTACCTTACTTGGATGAAAATAAAGCAGGCAGAAGCCTGAGTTAAGCAGCATAATACTTTGCATGATCCTGTTTGTTGTATAATTAACCCTAGAAGACTGTGTCGGGAAGAACCCAGACAGACGTCAGCACTACAAAAGAGGGGCGTTTGTCACATATGGTGGAGAATGCGGGTCGACACTAAAAAGTCTGTGGGTTTGCAAATAAATGCGGGGGTTTAAAATGGCCGCCCAGCTGAACTAAAGTACAGATGCTATGAGTGAAGTCTGTCCCACTGTGTATATCAGTCGTGCTTCTAGCATACACAGAGAATGTGCGAAGTGTGGATGCAATAGCACCCTGAACCCAAACAGAAAACCAAAATGTTTTGCTGAAGAAAAAAAAAAAAAATTGCATCTAGCAAGTGCTGTTTGTAAAGCTTATGCCTTTTGCTGAAGTGAGTGAATTTGCAGCTAGCAAGTGCTGTATGCAAGTTGCTGAAGTGAGTGAAATTGCAGCTAGCAAATTGTCCCTGCCGGGCTTCTAAAATGGCCGACGTGAAATGTTTGTTTTGTAATGTACATAATCATGAAAAACAGTGTCCCTTCAGGCCATACGATGATGATGATGATGACTCGTATGTGGCCCCTGGAGGAGAGCCGTACCCACAGATGAATTTAGTATGCTGGGCCTGTCATAAAGTAGGTCACATGGAAGATGTGTGCCCCAAAATTTTCAAAGACAAACAGCTGCAAAAGCAAGCAACGCCCTATGAGTGCAAGCAAGATGTGGAAGCTGATACCAGTGAGCGTGTGCCCAGTACCACTGATATCTCTGGAGCTAATAAAGCAAAAAGAAAGAAGAAAAAGAAAACTCTTCCTCAAGTCACAGGGGAAGTGACCGAGCCACTTGAACCTGCGCTGTCAGGACATGCGTCAGAAAGGCGCCGAGATGTGCTGCAGACCGGAGTGACCGGCAGAATTGTCACGGGAACAGTGGCAAAGGAAAAGGAGGAGCAAAGGGAAGCTGAATCCTTGAACCAGGATAAAGAGGCTTTGGTTTCTGCACTCCAAGCTGCCCGCCATGATTATGAAGTCCTGCGGCAGGGATTGATGAAGGAGCGAGAATGTTGGAAGAAAGAGCAAGAATCTAACAATAAGGTGCGAGAATGTTGGAACAAGGAGCGAGAAGCGAACGCCGAGTTACAGAGGTGTATACTTCCAGCTTTACAAGAGCACGAGGCTTTGAAGAAAACAGAGTCTCTCTTACGGAGTGAGCTGGAAGAGGTGACGACTAATCTGGAAAAGGCCAACACCGTAATTGCCACCATGGATGAAAAACAGATTAAGTCTGACAAATTGATTGCTATCCTAAAACAGAAATACGGGAAGGCTCTACAAGAGGTTCATGCGTTCAGCACAGAGGTGCAACACTTACGCCTGGAGGGCCACGGTCTGAACACAGAGCTGGGAATGTTGAAGCAAACCCATGAGAATGCCCTAAGTGAGTTAGAGACTGTAAAGCAAGAAAATGAGACTCTGAAATTGGAAAATTCAGATTTGACTGACCAAGCAGAAAAAGTAAAGAAAAAGTTGACTCAGGAAAAATTAGAAGTGCAGGAAGCACTGATGCACACTCAGAGCCAGCACCAGGAAGAAATGGACGCTCTGAGAACAGAATTGCGACATGTATGCACAAAACAGAATTCTCTCGTGGAGGAACTTAACATTTTGAAAAAGGAGAAAAGCATTAGAATAATTCAGAAGCACTGCAAAGCTCTTGTCCAAGGAAGAAGGGAAAGAGAAAATTATCGGCGTAAACGCGCCGCAACTATCATCCTACAGGCTGCCTACAGAGGGATGAAAATTCGGCGGTTCAATCACCGGAATAAAGCAGCCTGTGTTCTTCAATCATTCTACCGTGCCCGCATGGTACGAAACAGGTTCCTCATTATGAAAGGAGCAACTATAAAAATCCAGTCTCTGACTAGGATGACACAGAACAGGATTCGCTATCAAACCCTGAGAAATGCGTCACTGGTTATCCAGCGGTACTTCCGCCTGAATAAATGTAGACCTCAGGAAAGAGAGGTCCAAAACTACATGCCTGCCGGCTGCAAAGGTAAAATACCACAGGGTACAGCCGGAGTTAGTGAGAGCCCCATCAAGGTGAAGGTGCTCCAGGTAATCAGTGCTTCATCTTCTAAGTACCATAAAGGTTCAAAGGTCGCAAATCAAAAGCGACGAAGGTCAACGCTGGCCTTGAATTTTTCCGGATCTCGCCACTCTGGGCCACAATATAAAGACAAAGACTATCCGGTCCCAGAGTTCCGTCAGAAGCTAAAGAAACAGTCCAGTCATTTGCAGTTTGCAGCGGCCTATGAAATAAAGTCAGGAAATGTAATGGACTGGAAGTCAAAAAAAAAAAAAAAAAAATGTGTTTGGAGAATTGACCGATATTTTTTTGTTATTACACGTGTGGACTATGTCACGGACACTTAACTATGCAAATAAGCTATTGTAGTTAAGGTATATTAGGCCTCTAGAATAAGCATTTTGTCAATGTTACAGTGTTATATTGGTTCTCTGTGTTGAAAATGTAGCTAAACTACAAATTAATATACAGGGTTGATGGCCCTTTCGGTGGTAAATATATAATGAGGTTTATATTCTACAGTAGAAAAACCCAGGGAGATAATAGAAATTGTTTGGTTTTGTGAATATATTTAGCATATCCTGGGTTGTAAGAATGTGTGCTAGACACTTATTTTTCAAAATAGTTCCCTAATAGAGAGCAACAAAATATGTTTGCCAAGTATAGTCTCTTATGACGAAACCTATTGTCCATAATTGCCATGGAAAAAGTTCATATTCGTATCATGTGAATACTTAATGTTGTACTGAGGAGTTAGCTCAAGTATTTCAGGTAGGACGCTCACCCCAGTGAGGTCCATGGCCGCTCACCCCAGTAGGTGTGAGCTGGGGAGGGGGAT
The DNA here is from genome assembly GCF_040206685.1 of Ascaphus truei. Lineage (NCBI taxonomy): Eukaryota > Metazoa > Chordata > Amphibia > Anura > Ascaphidae > Ascaphus > Ascaphus truei. The sequence continues at coordinate 53,511,483 of NC_134497.1, forward strand.
ATGTGACATAGTCCAAAGATGTTAGGCAGCTTTCTGCCCCATTTTAGAGCAGAAAGTGCAGGAATAGTTAAAAATGATCCATTCCACAGCTTCCCATTAACTCAGGCAGCTGGATGGGAAAATCCAGACCACAGATTACAATGGCTCTAGTTCTCCCTCACCTGCTCTTCTAATCACATGCACAGGTATTTAGAGCAGAGAGGTTTTGCATTTCACTCTCTCTCCTTAGAGCCTGGAGGCTGGGGGTATCGCAGCTCCCCTGTTTCCAGTGTCGGGGTTGACGGCCCCTCCACGTATCACAGTACCAGAGGATTTGCCTGGACACCACAAACAGATAAGACAAAACAAATGATTACTGCTGTTGCTAAAAGACTGTGCTGTATCTTGTGACCCTAAATGAGAGAGCATTGTTTTAAGCTGGGGAACCAGTTTAGTTGGCCAGCAGCTGTTAGAGAGACTGATTCTGATGTGTAGTTAGATCCCTGAAAGGGATAGGTTTTTGCTTATATGATTTTGGTTTTATTTCTTGAAATAACAGTGTGGGAAATATTGTAACACTGAAATATGTGAACTGCTGAATGAAAGTATCTGAGTACCTCTAACCTTCACATGTTAAAGCTGCAGTACCTTACTTGGATGAAAATAAAGCAGGCAGAAGCCTGAGTTAAGCAGCATAATACTTTGCATGATCCTGTTTGTTGTATAATTAACCCTAGAAGACTGTGTCAGGAAGAACCCAGACAGACGTCAGCACTACAAAAGAGGGGCGTTTGTCACAATATATATATATAATATATAAATATATTATACAGACTTTATAACTCCCAAAAAATTAAAAAAAATAGAATATTTTTTAAATTGTTTCATTGTTGCATTCTGCAAACTTTTATAAAATGTCAGTGTCTCAAAAACATACAGTAAGTACTGTATAACATTTCACATAATGGTTGGTTAAAATCAATCAGCCACCTCAAGAAGGTCACAATAATTTTCTCCGGGGGGAGGGGTGTCTCTTGTTCACTTACACGCATGCACCTAAATGTGATGACACGCATATGCGTTTCAACAAGGTTCCAATGAGACATACAGTACGCGCATGCGCCTAGCTGTCCACCAATTGATCAGTACAGGCATACCCCACATTAACGTACGCAATGGGACCGGAGCACGTATGTAAAGCGAAAATGTACTTAAAGTGAAGTACTACCTTTTTCCCACATATCAATGCATGTACTGTACTGCAATCATCATATACGTGCATAACTGATGTAAATAACACATGTGTAACAGGCTCTATAGTCTCCCCGCTTGCGCACAGCTTCGGTACAGGTACGGAGCTGGTATTGCTGTTCAGGACGTGCTGACAGGCGCATGCATGAACTGCCGTTTGCCTATTGAGCGAGATGTACTACATTTTCTAGAATTGTGAATAAAATAATAGAACTAAATAACCATAAGCAAAGCGATTGATTACAGGAGAACGGACCGATCTGCAGTAACGAATCACTTGTCTGTGTGCATAATGTATTGATATTTAAAAAAAAGAATAAAATACGGAAGCTTGAACTGCAAGTTTTTATCTTCATTATAGACTTTGCCAATCGGTTGGCGCAGAGCCACTGCCAGTCCCATATTCTTGATTATACATGTAGTTGACAGGAGACAGTGGGCCTGCTACACCTGTAGTTGACAGCTGATGAAGTTGGAAATCTTTTTGGTACATGCAAACTTGCTGGTATCTGTATGTGAAATCTTGCTCAGGCTGCAGGTATCCTGGCGGGGACAGATAGCATGGGTTCCCGGTCACCAGGTTTTCACTGACGGTCAGACCGTTATTGTAAGCCAGTGCTCGCACTGGCACCGGCACTGGCGGCACTGGCGGCGCTGGCACTGTTCGATTGCTGGCCTGGGACTGATAAATCTTTGTTGGTTTTATCATGACCTTTCGCCTTTTGAAGTCTCCATGATCAAAGATACTGGAAAACTCTGGCAACACACACCAATACCCTCCTCTAACTCCGTGTGCAGGAGCAATAAAAGAAAAACACGGATCGATACATAACTTTTTCCTTATTGCACGCTTCTACACACGAGCATCTGGTGAAAATTTGTAAAAGTCATAATTTGAGATAAAATATTGATAAATTTGACCAACTTTGGCCATCTTATCATCTGCTGTATTAATTGCGGACCATATTAAATAAGCGTGCGTTATGTCGGGCTTTTTGCACATGGATGGTGTACTCATTGCAGGACAGGAGAAATTCAGTACAGTTATGTAAAAAAGAAACTGTGCATTGAGTTTTTATTATGAAACGCCAATTGATCCAGTATTGTAACTTGTTCAGTACCAAGGTTAATTCACAATGGACCACTGTGGTTTTTTTTAAAACACCTGCAAGTAGATACATTACTGTAGCACATTAGAATTCATTACAATTCATGAATATCTGCTACATGGCAGATACGCGAAGAATTTCCCCCAATTAAATTCGAACCATTATAATTAAACAGATCAACTGCAGATCAGCCGCGAGTTCTGGGCGGCGCGAATGCGGCATGAATGCGGGGATACCCAATTTTATTGTGCGTTGAATTCAGAAGATGCAACCGCTACGCACCAGAGAAGTTTTAAAATAAAGGCTGGTGCAGCAGTATCACTATGCTGCAACAAATTTCTAAGAGGTCCTTTGTGTGCAATACTTTGCACAACATAAAATAGAGGAGAAATTGTTTATCCCTACAGAAATAACTTAAGGTGACAAAGGATAGTGAGCACTTTAGGGTGAGAGTGAGGAATTTCTTCCACTTTATAATTACAGATAATATTTGACTTCTTCTTAATGACTGTGCTAAGTATTGCATGTATTGAGATGTGTAAATTCTTTACAGTCTGCCAAAACTATATTGTTTAACTACTGTATAACGGGAATAATCAACTTTATAGTTCAACTGCTTATCACACTTCAGCACAAATAGCTTTTTGTTAGGAATAAGCATTTGTAATTTTTTATTGTTATCATTCACAAAAGCTTGAAATATATGTATCCTCTAGACCCAAATAATGAGTAGCATTGGCTTCACTGGTGTATTTTGGTTTGAAAAAAAGAAGAATGTTGGTTGGATAGCTCTCATTTAAAAAAAAAAATTAAATCGTACATCACCAATTCCAATATCTTGTTGCCCACATTGAGACACCTATTGTATTTGACTGCTTTACATTCACTCCAATGTAAGCCTAATAGGAAAATGAGGAAAGGTTGTTTTTTATGTAAAAGGTTACATTTTACAATTTACATCCATAGGACTTTTATTTAACATTGTATACATTCAAACAATGCTATTGGTTCAGGAAACAAATACATGCTATGTTCCAGGTGAAGCTTGAACTCACAACTTCGGCATAGCGGAGCCACGTAATGACAAATAAGTACCACGCTCTAACCGATTGCGCCACTGGAGCAAATGCTTGTGATTTTCCATGTTTATGTTTGCGAATACAGAAGAAAAATTAATGTAATAATTTAGATGGGGGATATTTTTCTATTTAATTTTAATTAATGACATTACTTTTCCAAAATGATTTTACATTTCACATTGTCACTGAGGCAAAAACGTGTCCTTAATCTGTACACAAGAAAACATTTTAGTAAAAAATTGAAACTTTCTTAAAATATATAAGTACTTCAGTATTAGGTGATACCTTTTTTATTTGGACTAAAAACAATTGATTTAAAATGATACGCTTTTGAGAGTTTTCCTCTCTTCCTCAGGTCACAATACTGATTTACAAAATATTCTAAGAATTAAACAGATTGGAAATATATATATATATATATATATATATATATATGAACATAAACATATCAAATCTAGTGTGTGTATGCCCGCAGACCTGGCCAGTCCCCAGTACTGAGGTGGGTAAGGGTATAATACGCACCCACAGCAGTGAGGGCGTGCCCAGAGTGTGGTAAGGTGCGTTGCCGGGCCTGGTGAGAAAGGTTTAACGATATACTTGCTGAGTCCGGGGTGCCAGATGTCGGAGGGTTAATGTCCAAGAGCCGTGGGTCCAGGGCAGGAGAAAGCAGTGTAGGGAGGTCCAAAGCAGAGTCCAGGGGTAGCGAGGTACACGTAGTCAAACAGAGCCGAGATCAATCCAAAGGTATCCAAACAGGGGCAGGGACAGGTACAAGAGCTGTAACAGATACTGCTGCGGCCGAGTTTATTCGAGCATTTGCCCGTTCTCGGCCGCAGCAGTTACCTGGCGCGCGCCGGAGGGTGCCGATCGCGGCTTCCCCCTCTCCTCTCCGGGTCCGCCGGGTCCCCCGGAACCTCCTGCCGCCGTCCCCCACATCGCGAGACACCAGGGCTCCCTCGGGGAGCCCTGGACGCGCGTGCAGGGGGCGCAGGCACCCGATGACGCGTGACCGCGCATCGGTGACGCGCGGCACGCCGAGGGGATGCCACTTGCAAGCCGGGAAATCTCCCGGCTTGCGGAACTGGCCACACTTCAATAAAGTGTGTCGCCAGTGTAACAGAGCTTGGCATAGACACTGCACACACAGGAGTTACAGTGAAGCTATGCAGAGCAAGGAAGGAGAGGGCAGACTGGGGTTATAAATGCAGGAGGGCCAATAGCAGCAAGGGGTGGAGCAGAGGCCTGTCTGGGTGAACGCAGGGATAGGTCCAGGTGAGCAGGAAGGGAGACAGGGGTGTGATCCACGGTAATAGCCTGCAGATGATGGGGGGCAGAGCCAGCAGCGCGAGAGGGCTGGTAAAACGATCGGGTGCGTGCGCCCTCTGTAAGGCTGTAAGGCTGACGTGCGCGCGCCCTGGTCGCGTGCGTGAGCATGCGGCGTGCACCGCGGAGGAATGGCTCAGCATGGGAGAGGAACAGGTGAGAGACTGAGGAAGCGGGGAACCCACTGAGAGGCGCATGTCCCCCGATCCATTACAGTGTGAAGCTTTAAGATGTTAACACACTTTATGCCTCATTGTATTGTATTGTATATCTTTATTTATATAGCCATGCTTGACAGGCCATGAAACGAGAAAAAGAAAAACAAACACAAATCATAGCGTAACACTGCAAGGTAAAACAGTACTACACTAAGAAACATAAAACAGTGAGACTCCTAGTGACAATTATAAAATAAACAAGTTTAATAAAACTAGGACTATGCCATAAAATAAGCACTGAAATATTATGAGAACAGCTGGTCATCCGGTGGTGGAAAAATCAGAGGGCAGGTGACACAGTCACTCTGAGTTTGGCATTGAACTTTTATGTTGGACATTTGGTCTAGAGCTCTCAATATCTGTTAGCTCCTGGCAATCAGACCGCAGCCCCTGTCCCTTTAAGTATACGGGAACACTCGCGCGCAGGCGCGCTGAGACAACCTGTGAACCAGGAGGAGGAAGTGAGGGGAGCCGGCCACACGTGCTGTTGCGCTGTGCACCCTGAAGACCAGCCTCCATCACCGGCACTGTTCCTGTGTACCTCTGAAGGGATTTCGGGCGTGAGTACCAGCGGAGCAGAGCTCAAACTCTGCAAGGAATATCTCCTGCGCCGAGAGGACTCTGTTTTTCCATCACGTGTATTAACCCTGCTTGTTGTAAGTAGGGCTCTGATTTTTCCACCACCGGATGACCAGCTGTTCTCATAATATTTCAGTGCTTATTTTATGGCATAGTCCTAGTTTTATTAAAATTGTTTATTTTATAATTGTCACTAGGAGTCTCACTGTTTTATGTTTCTTAGTGTAGTACATTTTTACCTTGCAGTGTTACGCTATGATTTGTGTTTGTTTTTCTTTTTCTCGTTTCATGGCCTGTCAAGCATGTGTGCAGATTCCTTGAGGATCACAGGACTTTCCATTTGAACTTTTGGCGCCAGATTTTTTTTCTTTCACGTTGTTATCTATTTGTACTAGCAGTAGGTACCAGGCAGCCTACCTTTATGATAAGGATATTATTTATTATATATCACATTGGTGTTTAAACTTTAGCGCTCTAACATTTTTCGTTTTCATTCTTTATTTATATAGCGCCATAAATGTACATAGAGCTAAACAGTAGTAATACATGTTGTAATCATATAAATAACAAATAATATAAATAACAGGTCATGGGCATACGTGCTTCAGACATAAAAGTAACATTAAGGAAGAGGAGTCCCTGCTCTGAGGAGCTTACAATCTAAATAGTAGGTAGGGGAACATATAGAGACAGTAGGTGGGAATTCTAGTAAGTGATTCTGCAGGATGAAAAGCTTTATGTAGCATGTGTCCAGGATTATCCACAGTGCTATTCATATGCTTCTTTAAGCAAATGTGTCTTAAGGTGGGTCTTAAAGGTGGATAGAGATGGTGCTAGTCGGGTATTGAGGTGAAGGGCATTCCAGAGGTGCGGGGCAGTCAGTGAGAAAGGTTTAAGGTGGGAGAGGGCTTTAGATACAAAGGGGGTAGAAAGAAGACATCCTTGAGAAGAATGCAAGAGTCGGGATGGTGCATAGCGAGAAATTAGGGCTGAGATGTAAGGAGGGGCAGAAGAATGTAAAGCTTTAAAAGTGAGGAGGAGAATTGAGTGTAGGATACGGGATTTGATCGGGAGCCAGGAGAGGTATTTCAGGAGGAGAGACAGATTTGGGAAAGAGTAGAGTGATTCTGGCAGCAGCGTTTAGGATAGATTGTAGGGGAGATAGGTGAGAGGCAGGAAGGCCAGACAGCAGGAGGTTGCAGTAATCGAGACGTGAGAGAATGAGGGCCTGAGTCAGAGTTTTAGCAGTCAAGTAACAGAGGAAAGGGCGTATCTTTGTGATATTGCGGAGGAAAACGCGACAAGTTTTAGAAACGTTTTGAATATGAGAGCATAATGAGAGAGTGGAATCAAGTGTAACCCCTAGGCAGCGTGCTTGGGCTACTGGGTGAATGATCGTATTTCCAATAGTTATGTGGAAGGAGGTAGTAGAGCCAGGTTTGAGAGGAAGTATAAGGAGCTCTGTTTTTGCCATGTTAAGTTTCAGTCGGTGGATGGCCATCCAGGATGATATTCCAGAGAGGCATTCAGAAACTTTGGTCTGTATAGCAGGTGTAAGGTTAGTGGTTGAAAGGTAAATTTGTGTGTCATCATCATAGAGGTGATATTTAAACCCAAAAGATGTTATTAGGTCACCTAGAGAGTGTGTGTAAGGAGAAAAGAGAAGGGGTCCCAGGACAGAGCCCTGGGGTACCCCAACAGAGAGATCGATAGAAGAGGAGGAGGTGTTAGCAAAAGAGACACTGAAAGTACAATGGGAGAGTTAAGAGGAGGTCCAGGAAAGGGCTTTGTTCCGAATACCAAGAGTATGGAGAATATGGAGGGGAAGAGGGTGGTCCACAGTGTCAAATGCTTCAGAGAGGTCAAGTAATAGGAGCAGAGTGTAATGACGTCTGTCTTTGGCAGCATGGAGGTCGTCAGTTATTTTAGTGAGGGCTGTTTCAGTAGAGTGAGCAGAGCGGAATCCAGATTGTAGATGGTCTAGAAGAGAATAAGTGTTGAGAAAGTGTAGCAATTGAGAGAATACAAGACATTCAAGGAGTTTGGAGGCAAAAGACAGGAGGGAGACAGGTCGATAGTTAGAAGGACAGGTAGGGTCAAGCTTGCTGTTTTTGAGTAATGGTATAACGGTTGCATGCCTGAAAGAGGATGGAAAGGTACCAGAGTAGAGGGAAGAGTTAAAAATCTGTGTGAGCACAGGGATTATAGAAGGAGCAAGGGGTTTTAGGAGATGGGAAGGAATGGGATCAAGAGGGCAGGTGGTAGAGGGAGAAGAGGAGTTCAGCAGTGACACATCCTCCTCCGAGATAGCGGAAAAAGAGTCAAGAAAGGCAGAAGGAGAGTTAGGAAGCAGTGTGGGATGGGAGGAGGCAACAGATCTGACGTATGGATTCCACCTTTTCCTTAAAAAAGTCAGCAAAGTCCTGAGGTGAGATGGAGGAAGAAGAGGAGGCAGCCGAGGGTGGTCTGAGTAGAGAGTCAAAGCCAGAAAAGAGTCGGCGTGGGTTAGACTTCTGCGTGTTGATTAGGGATGAAAAGTAGGTTTGTTTAGCCTGAGAGAGGGCAGAGTTGAAACAGGACAGCATAAATTTGTAGTGAAGGAAGTCTGCGAGCGTATGAGATTTCCTCCAGAGGCATTCATAGGAGCGAGTGGAGGAGCGCAGCATGCGTGTGTGGGAATTTAGCCAGGGTCTGGGGTTAGAAAGGCGAGGATGGCAGAGAGAAAGTGGGGCATGTAGATCAAGAGAGGAGGATAAGGCACAGTTGTAGTTCCTGACCAGGTTGTCAGGGTCTGAAGCAGAACAGAGAGAGGAGAGGGAGAAGCGTAAAGTGGACTCAAAAGCTGGTAGATTAATAGAGCGCAGATTTCTGCAAAAATGAGGGCTAGATGGAGAGGGGGAGAAGCGGGAGAGAGAAAATGAGATGAGGTGATGGTCAGAGAGAGGAAAAGGAGAAATTGAGAAATCGGTGAGAGAAAAGTTTTTAGTGAAAACCAGGTCTAGGTAGTGGCCATCTTTGTGGTTGCTGGCTGCAGTCCACTGTTGAAGGCAAAAAGAAGAGAGAGAAAGCGGGAGGCCCAAAGAAGAGAAGGGTCATCAATGTGTCAGTTGAAGTCCCCAAGGAGAAGAACAGGGGAGTCTGAAGAGAGAAAAAAGGAGAGCCAGGATTCAAAGAGAGAGAGAAAGGTAGAAGGGGGATGAGTAGAGGTAGGTGGGTGATCGATGACCAACACGTGGACAGGGTGTGAGAGAAGATCTGGACTGTGTGAACCTCAAAGGAGGGAAAGCAAGAGAGAGGGGAATAGGAAGGGTACGGTAATGGCAGAGAGAGGAGAGCAGGAGCCCCACACCTCCACCCCTGCCACCATGGCATGGAGTGTGGGAGAAGGAAAGGTCTCCGTAGGAGAGGGCAGATTCCAAAGCAGAGTCAGACTGAGTGAGCCAGGTCTCAGTTATAGCAAATAGGAGCAGAGAGTGAGAGAGAAAGAAATCATGCACGGAGAGGAACTTGTTAGAGAGCGAGCGAGCATTCCAAAGGGCACAGGAGAAAGGGAGAGAGGGCGGAGGGTGACAGGGGATGGGTATGAGGTTGGAGGGGTTGACACCAGATGGAGTAGATGTTGCCTGTGGGAGGCGAGGTCGAGACCATGTAGAAATAAGGCAGGGACCAGAATTGGTAGAGATATCGCCAGAAGGAATGAGGAGAAGCATGGATAGAAAGAGAATGTGTGAGGATGATTTGTAGGGGTGTGTTTTAGTGCAGGGTGTATAGCTGCGTGGTCAGAGGGCACAGGTAAGAAAGGAGTTCATGTGAACTAAGAAGTGGGGAAGAAAGGAGAGATGGAGATATATGAATAGAGTTAGAGACTTAAGGAGACTGGTGGAAGGAAGTGCATAATTTGAAAATAAGTGAGGTTACAGCAAATATAAAAAGAAAGGTGGCATCACAGCAATAGTTAAGTGCTGAGATGTGCAGTCTGAGATGATATCCTCCTTTCCAGCGTAGATCAAAGGCAGGAATCAAAACCATTCGAAGTTGACCACTTTCCACTTCTTTTTGAACTTCCTTTTTAAACTTCATCTAAAATTCTACTTTAAGCATGTTTACTTCAAGCATGGCTGCATTCTTAATATGTTTCATCAAAATACCTTTGACATGTTTCTAACTTTATAATACGTACTGTGACATAGTCCAAAGATGTTAGGCAGCTTTCTGCCCCGTTTTAGGTCAGAAAGTGCAGGAATAGTTAAAAATGATCCATTCCACAGCTTCACATTTACTCAGGCTGGTGGATGGAAAATCCAGACCACAGTTTACAATGTGTCTAGTTCTCCCTCACCTGCTTTCCTAATCACTAGCACAGGTATTTAGAGCAGAGAGGTTTGCTTTTCAGTCTCTCTTCTTGGAGCCTGGAGACTGGGGCTTTCGCTGCTCCCCTGCATCCAGTTCAGGGTGGACGGCCCCTTCAAGTATCACTGTACCAGAGGATTTGTCTGGACACTTGGGACTGAGTTCCCACCACGAACAGATAAGACAAACAAATCTTTATTGCTGTATCTAAAAGACTATGCTTTATCTAGTGACCCTAAATGAGAGGGCATTCTTTTAAACTGGGGAACCGGGTTAGTTGGCCCAGCAGCAGTTAGAGAGGCTGATTCTGCTGTGTAGTTAGATCCCTGAATGGGATAGGATTTTGTTTATTTGATTTGGTTTGGTTCTGAAAAGTGACACTGTGTGAAATGCTGTAACACTGATATGAGTAAACCGATGAAGGTTAATGTCTTGAGTGCCTCCTGCCTACACATGTTAAAGCTGCAGGCCCTTATTTGGATGAAAATAAAGCAGGCAGAAGCCTGAGTTAAGCAACGTAATACTTTGCTTGATCCTGTTTGTTGTATAATTAACCCTAGAAGACTGTGTCGGGAAGAACTCAGACAGACGTCAGTGCTACAAAAGAGGGGCGATTGTCACAGTACATATTCTGAAAAAAAAAAAAAATATCAATCATTCTGTCCAAAAACTTGCAATCTACAATTACAGGTGATTTATTTTAAGACTGCAAATATTGAACTAGGAATTTTAACTATCAAAGAAGTGAACTGAAATCCATAAAGCAATTCATGCCTTTAACAAAACACATTAAGAATTTGGTGTGATGATAGGGGGTAGCCAGCCTTCATAATAAAGGTGAATCCCATCTGGTTGCCCCTAAAAAACATGTGTCAAGAGTTGAGAGTGTCAGATCTGGTGTCTAGTAATGTACATTGTTATGATACCCTGTTCCTCCGACTTCCATGTTAAAGCTAGTTCAGCGGAAGGTAAGTAAGGAGTTGGCCCAATCAGCGAACCAGACAATCGGTGGCTTTAGTTGGTGAACTGAGGACAGGCTTTTCAAAGTTGCTCTTTTGTGATTAGCAGAAAAACTGTTTCAGTTTTGAAGCTAGGAAAGACTGCCTTTTGGAGACAAACTCAGACACTGGGACCATGTTCTGAAAATAGAAGGTACAGTAGCAGTCACGATTGGGTATTCTACCTGAAAAGAGTACCAGGAAGCCAGAGAGGATTTCCCAGTCAGGGTAAGCCTTTCAAACCAGACGCCCTGAATGTATTTGAGGCTAGTTTTCAACCCCAGCTCCCAGTAAGTGTGTATTTCTTCTGTATTTTGTATATTCATTGTTGTCCGCCAGTTTCACTCAAATAAATCCCATTTTATTCCACAATCTTGTTTTGCCTATTGAATGATCCCTGAAAGATATAATAGGTGTTCAAAGTGCTAGTCTCCCGTGACATTTGGCTAGACAATAAGATATTAATACTGGATCACTGTTACGATTGTGCTCGCCACAAAACGGGACCAGACCGCGGGGCTGAGGTGGGGTTATATAATCACCGACCTTTGTCTGCGCAGACTGATCTGGAGTGCACAGTTTGTAGTCGTACAAAGCAGGGTCAGAATTGGAGAAGGCAGAATCGTCGTTATTAAAGCAGGAGTTCGGCAACAGGTAGACAGGAGTTACCCGCTTCAGCTTAAGAGCAAGAGCGCGGGAGTGGCCTCTGAGTGAGGAGCGGCCTCGGCCCATGATGCTGGTCTCAGCAAGGGGAGACAGCAGGCTGGCTGAAGTACACCGCGGGGCAGCGTCGGGGGAAAAACAACGCTTCAGCACAGAAGTCCGAAGCAGGCCTCTGCATGGAGAATAGCAGCAGGCCTCCGGAAACAACTGGTAACCTCTGCTAGGCGAGAATGCAGCAGGTACCAGGAAGCAGTGCTGGCAAACAAACGCTTCAGCACAGGAGTCTGGAACAGGACTCTGCGTGGAGAGTAGCAGCAGGCCTCAGGATACACAGGAACACAGGCCTCTACGTGGAGAGTAGCAGCAGGCCTCACGATACTCAGGAAACACAGGCCTCTGCATGGAGATTAGCAGCAGGCCTCAGGATACTCATGCCTCTGCATGGAGAGTAGCAGCAGGCCTCAGGAACTCAGGAACTACTAACGAGAATTAGAGAGGTTAGTACACAAGGAAACAAGCCAGGTGGCTTGTGGCAGAGACAGTAACGTCCAGAGAAGGATTATGCTCCACACTGACTCAGTGCCAAAGCCCACCATATAAAGGGCGGAGATCCAATCACAGGGAGGAGGTGTGTGAGCATTCCTCCAATGACGGAGCACAGGGCTGAAGCTGCAAAGAGAGGCAGCACATGTGTCATTGATTGCCAGAGGAAGCCTTAGTAACTGCAGAGGTCTGCACGGCTAGAATCAAAGCCAGGAGTGGATTCCTTACAATAACATTATATATTTGCATAACCTAGATTTATACAGGCAACAATATTATGTCAAAGGAAAAAGTCATCTTTCTATCTAAACATAACTACTTCTTCAGTTACTGCTATGTACTGACCTTTGGTGGCTCTCTTAGTGGTTGTGGACAAAATACTGTACAGTATGTAGCCATCCCCTCCCTTCTCATTCAGGAAAGTATATCCTGTATGTTTGCTATATATGGTAAGGAAGAATATGCTTGGCAAGTGGACTAACATTCAATCTATCTAAAAAGATTAACAATATGTTTATTATTGCCTAGACTTTCACATTCAATGTCATACATTATTCATTGGAAGTCAACCATGGCCTTGAAAAATATCCCAACTTTTTAAGATAACTCACCGTGAAATGCTCCATGAAGGAAAACTATCTATAATAATCAAGACTAAAAGATGGGCTAGGAGGAGCAACTTACATAGTAGTTACATAGTAGATGAGGCTGAAAAAAGACATAGGTCCGTCAAGTTCAACCTATGCTAAATTGAGACAACAGATACTTTGTCCTATATCTATACTTACTTATTGATCCAGAGGAAGGCAAACCAAAAGACCCATTAAGGGGAAAAATTAAATCCTTCCTTGACTCCAAGAATTGGCAATCGGATTAATCCCTGGATCAACATCCTTCCAATGTATACTTATTTGGTATATCCCTGAATACCTTTCCCATCTATAAAGATGTCCAACCTTTTTTTGAACAAATCTATTGTATCTGCCATCACAGTCTCCATGGGTAATGAATTCCACATTTTAACTGCCCTTACTGTAAAGAACCTTTTCCTTTGTTGCTGATGAAATTTCCTTTCCTCCAAACTTATGGGATGGTCCCGAGTCCTTTGTACTGCCCGTGGGATGAATAGTTCTTTTTAAAGCTCCTTGTATTGTCCCCGAATGTATTTGTATATAGTTATCATATCCCCTCTTAGACGCCTCTTTTCAAATGTAAATCAATCTAATTTAGCTAGCCTCTCCTCATAAGTTAGATTGTCCATCCGCTTTATTAATTTGGTGGCTCTCCTCTGCACTCTTTCTAGTTTCATAATGTCTTTTCTTAGGATTGGTGCCCATAATTGTACTCCATATTCAAGGTATGGTCTTACTAAATGTCAGGGTCTCCTAGACCTCCTGCCTAGCCATAGTTCCTCTTTGTCTACTGGGTGTTCTGCTGTCTTCTGTTTCCTCTGGGTTCCTCTGTCTGCCTGTCTGTCTTCTTGTTGCTCCTGTCTCTGTCCTTTAAAGCTTCTGCTTCCTGGTTGGCTCAATTGCCTTTGCTTCAAGTCAGACTCCTATGCACATGCCTCTGTCTTTGATCCTGATCTGTTCCTGTACCTGTATTTGTAGTCTGTTCACAGTAAAGGCCCTTGCTAGTAATCTGGCTTGTCCCTGTTTGTTCCTTGCTCCCCGGTCTCAGTCCCTGCTCCCCGGTCTCAGTCCCTGCTCCCCGTTCTCAGTCCCTGCTCCCGGACCTGTCCTGCCCCGCCTGTCCTGTTCCAGTCTCCTCGTTGCCGACCTCTGCTTGTTACCTGACTTCGCTACCTGCCGCCTGCCTCGGACCCCTGCTTGTTACCTGACTTCGCTACCTGCCGCCTGCCTCGGACCCCTGCTTGTGACCCCTACTTCGCTTCCTGCTGTTCCGGCCACCGAGATCCTACCCACCACAGGAGTCTCCCGTGACAGAAAGCAAAGGCACACTTCTGGACCTCGCTGGAACAGATTCTTCTTCTGCCTGCACCCTTTCCTACCTGCTGCTGCAGACCACATCCGCATGGTTGAAGATAAGTACTTTCGTTTCTTTTTTGGAAATCCAAGTTGGGATCTTGAAAGGTTTTTTGTTGTTGCTGCTAAGTGTTCTGCAAGAATTATTGCGTTCATAACGAAAAAACATTTCTGCTGAGACTAGAACTGTTGCTGCAGAGACAAGTGCACCTTTGTTTGAGGTTTTTTTTTCTTTTGTGCAGTGCCTGGGTTTACCCTTGCAGTACCTGTTGCCACTTTTTAGACTCTGACTTTTCATTCCCTGGACAAGGCTTGTCTCTGCATCCCTGGTTGGACCACTGCTGTTCACAGGGTTCCCATTTCAAAAGACAAGAGTGCTTCCATTATTTTGTTACTGCATGCTGTGATTTTTCCTGCAATCTGTAGTTCTTCCTATGATTGGTTCTAAGGTTTCAGGTTTACCTGCAAGTTCCCCTAAAGTTTTTTTCTCTGCATCATATGATATCCCTATGCCTGATATCAAAGGTTTCAGATTTAACTGCAGGGTTCTCTGTCTGATATCCCTACGTCTGATATCTAAAGTTTCAGATATAACTAAAGGGTTCTCTGTCTGATATTCCTATGTCCGATATCAAAAGTTTCAGTTCTAACTGTAAGTTTTCTCTGTATTAGTTTCCTGCTGTCTATGATATTTCTATGCCTGATATCTAAAGTTTCAGATTTAACTGCATGTTTCTCTGTATGATATCCCTACGCCTGATATCTAAAGTTTCATATTTAACTACACGGTTCTGTCTGATATTCCTATGTCTGATGTCAAAAGTTTCAGATCTAACTGCAAGTTTTCTCTGTAGTAGTTTCTTGCTGTCTATGATATTTCTATGCCTGATTTCTAAAGTTTCAGATTTAAACTGCAGGTTTTCTCTGTCTATATGATATCCCTACGCCTGTGTCTAATATTCCTGTTGTTCATTCAAATGCTTCTGCTTTAAAGACACATTTTCTGCATTACTGTTTTCTTGGGAAGTTTGGTTCCCTACAGTATGTCTGAAGTTAAGGCTCCCAATCTCAAAAAAGAGTCTTGAGCAGTAAATGAGAACACAGTACCACTAATTCTTCAGAACTTCTCAAAGCAAGGAAGAAGAAGAAAAAGAAGGGAGGTATTACTGTGGAAGTTGAAACTAAGGATGAACCTTTAGCCTCAGAGTCTGCATTTGATGAAAGAGATATGCTGCAGCTTAAGGCAACTCACAGATTTATCCCAAGAATAGTGGAAGAAAAGAACGATGTATTTAATCCAGGAAAAGATGCCCTAACTCAGACACTTCAATCTGCACGAAAAGAGATTGATTGTCTTCATGGACGTTTAGATAAAGCACAAGAAGCCAAGGCTGCACTACAGAGCTGTCTATCCTCAGCAATTGCTAAGTGTGTTCTCCAGGAAAAAGAAAAGCATCAGTTGGAGAGTGACCTGGATGTCATGTCAGATGAGCTGGAGAAGGCGTATGCTGATGCTGCTGAGAATCGGCGCCTCGCTTCTAAAAGTAACGGATTCCTGGAAATCTCTATGAAGGAAATTGACAGGCTAAATACAGAGCTTAAAGTCTCCCAGGAGGAGATTTGCTACTTCAAAAAAGAGATGGAAGTCGTTCGGGAGGAGAGATGCTACTTGAAAACAGAGATACGTTCTATGAGAGACGCCTCCGAAGAGTTAAATAGTAGGTTTGAAACTATAAACCAAATGAGTAAGAACTTCTCTGTCCAAGCCAGTGAGGGAGATAAAAGACTCCATGAATCAGAAGAGGAGAAGAGACTATTGATAGAAGAAAAGTCAAGGATGCAATTAGCGCTGGAAAAAGCAGAGGGTGACTGGGAAAAAGAAAAATATCAGTTGGAGAATGACAGGGTGATCTTGTCAAGTAAGCTGGAGAAGGCCTACGCTGATTCTGCCCAGTACCAGACATTCATGGCTCAAGTTAATGCAGCACTGGAAGCATCTCAGAAAGAGGTTCACAGGCTTACTACAGAGCTAGAAGCCTCTAAGGAGAAGAGTTGCCACTTCAACACAGAACTATGTTCATTGAGAGAAATCTTCGAAGGGTTAAATATCAGTTTTGAAACTGTAACCCAAGAGTGCAAGAATCTCTATGTCCAAGTCAGTGAAGGAGATAAGAAACTCCATGAATTAGGAGAGGAGAAGAAACAGTTGGCACAGGAAAAGTTAGACGTGCAGACAGCACTGCAGAATGCAGAGAGAGTGCTGCAAGAAGAACGTGTATCCCTGGAGCCGTGCACACAGGCAGAAAATATGCTGCAGAGTCAGCTGAAAGAACTGCGTACACATCTGCAGGACACCAAGGAGAGATGGGTGAATGCTGAAGAAAAGCAGCGAGTTCTGCAGGAAGAAAGTTTCCAGACTGCCTACAAAATAAAGATGCTGCAAGATTATTTGAGTACCCAGTGTGTCCCCAAGGAACAGCATGAGGAGCTGAAGGCCACACTGAGCATATCCAGAGCCTCGCTGGAGGAAGAGCTAAAGCTAGCAGCTGAACAAACATCTCAGCGACTCACAGCGCTGCAGGCGCAGATCGCTGAGCTCAAGACACAGCTTGCCAAAAAGGAGGAGAGAGAGAAGGTGTCCGTCTGTCAAGTGGCTGGCCTGACACAGCACTATGAAGTCAAAATGGCCGATGCCTGCAAATTATTGGACCACACAGCCCGTGATAAGGTCCGGCTGCAGCTGGAGCTGTACAATGCCTGGGAGGAGTACCAGCAGCTGCAGATCAGAAATGAAGAAGATGCAACATATTTAAGCTTTACTCTGAGTCAGCTGGGAGATATGGAGTCGCGACTCAACTCCAAAGAAGCCGAACTGACAACTGCATTGAGTGGGAAAAGAAGTGCAGAAGGACAGCTTCAAGAGCTGAAAACTCAAATAGCTGGTTTTAATGAGAATTTAGGTGATACCACAAAAACACAGTCACAAAAGGAGACCATGGAGCGTGAATTCTATGTTCCCACTTACCCAAGTGAAAAGTCTGCACCCGTCCTTGATGCCCACATTCCTGATGTCCATGCCTCTGCAATGGAGTTGAATGTATCCATTGGGAAGTTCCAGATTCCAAAACTAAAAGAGATATATTGGTCACAAAAAGAGACCACGGAAAGTGAATATGTCCCCTCTGCTGCATGTGAAGAGCCTGATGTATCTATTCCTGATGCCCCTGCTATGACGTTAGACAGATCCCTGGTGAAGTTTCTTGCTATGCCTAATGTTCTTGATGCTGATGCCAGCGCTCTTGTGATGAGGATAAATGCACCTCTCACAGATTTCCCATCAGCACTTAACATACACATTAAGTTGGCCTTCCATCAAGGTTTCCCTGAAGAGCCTGGAGGATCGTCCGGAGAACGCTCTTGAGAGGGGGGAGTGTCAGGGTCAGGGTTAATGTCAGGGTTAATGTCAGGGTCTCCTAGACTTCCTGCCTAGCCATAGTTCTTCTTTGTCCACTGGGTGTGCTGCTGTCTTCTGTTTCCTCTGGGTTCCTCTGTCTGCCTGTCTGTCTTCTTGTTGCTCCTGTCTCTGTCCTATATAGCTTCTGCATCCTGGTTGGTTCAATTGCCTTTGCTTCAAGTCAGACTCCTATGCACATGCCTCTGTCTTTGATCCTGATCTGTTCCTGTACCTGTACCTGTATTTGTAGTCTGTTCACAGTAAAGGCCCTTGCTAGTAATCTGGCTTGTCCCTGTTTGTTCCTTGCTCCCCGGTCTCAGTCCCTGCTCCCCGGTCTCAGTCCCTGCTCCCCGGTCTCAGTCCCTGCTCCTCATTCTCAGTCCCTGCTCCCGGACCTGTCCTGCCCCGCCTGTCCTGTTCCAGTCTCCTCGTTGCCGACCTCTGCTTGTTACCTGACTTCGCTACCTGCCGCCTGCCTCGGACCCCTGCTTGTGACCCCTACTTTGCTTCCTGCTGTTCTGGCCATTGAGATCCTACCCGCCACAGGAGTCTCCCATGACACTAATGCTTTGTAAGGGGGTATAATTATGTTTACCTTCCATCCATTGCCCGTTTGATGCAAGATAAGATCTTGTTTGCCTTTGCAGCTACTGCATGACTTTGGGCACTATTGCTAAGCCTGCTGTCTACAAGCACTCCTAAATCCTTCTCCATCAAGGATTCCCCCAATATATCTTCATTTAATTTGTAAGTTGCCTTCTTATTCCCGCATCCCAAATGCATAACCTTACATTTATCTGTATTATCCTCATCTGCCATTTACCTGCCCACTTTTCCAGTCTCTCCAAGTCCTTCTGAAGAGAAATTACCTTACACAATTTAGTATCATCAGCAAAGATGGAGATTTTGCTCTCGATCCCAACCTCAAGGTCATTAATAAACAAGTTTTAAAAGCAGGGGTCCCAGTACCGATCCCTGAGGTACTTCACTCACGACTTTAGCCCAACCTGAAAAACTTCCATTTATGACAACCCTCTGTTGTCTGTCATTTAACCAGTTTTCAATCCAGGTGCATATATTATTACTGAGTCCAATTTTCTTTATTTGGTACACCAACCTCTTGTGTGAAACCGTTTAAAAAGCCTTTGCAAAATCTAAGTAGACCACATCAACTGCATTACCCTGGTCTAAATTCCTACTTACCTCCTCAAAGAAACAAATAAGGTTAATTTGGCATGATTTATCCTTCATAAATCCATGCTGACTATTATTAATAATTTGGTTTTCCATTACGTATTCCTGAATATTATCCCGTATTAAGCCTTCAAGTAGTTTCCCCGCTATTGAAGTCAGGCTTACAGGTCTGTAATTTCCCGGTTGTGATCTAGCTCCCTTTTTAAATATAGGCACCACATCTGCTTGACGCCAATCTTGTGGTACTGAGCCTGTGGAAATGGAGTCCTTGAATATTAAATATAATGGTTTGGCTATTACTGAGCTTAACTCCTTGAGAATTCTTGGATGTATGCCATCGGGGCCAGGTGCCTTATTTACTTTAATTTTTTTCAAGTTACTTATGAACTTCTTCCTCAGTTAACCAATTGTTCATTAATATGGAGGTTGTGGCTTCCTCCTCTGGCACTACTATTGCATTTGATTCTTCCCTGGTAAACACAGAGGCAACGAATTTGTTTAATACCTCTGCTTTTTCCTTATCTCCAATAATCTGCCTACCCATCTCACACTGAAAGGGTCCTATATTTTCTTTTATCATTTTTTTTGTTATTAAGGTACTTAAAGAACTTTTTAGGGTTGACCTTACTTTCTATTGCAATCCTTTTTTCATTATCCATTTTTGTTAATTTGATTGCCCTTTTGCAATTTTTGTTACATTCCTTATTATTTTGATACGATGTCTCTGTCCCTTCTGACTTAAAGAATTTAAATGCCTTCCTCTTCTTGTTCATTTCCTCCCCTACCTGTTTATTTAGCCACATTGGTTTTGACTTATTTCTTTTATACTTATTACCCACGGGTATACACTGATAAGTGTGCTTTTCTAACAATGTTTTAAAGACTGCCCATTTATCATCTACATTTTTCCCTGCAAAAACATCATCCCGTTGTATTACTTGCAGATTAGACCTCAGTTTATAAAAATCTGCCTTTCTAAAGGTTAAGGTCTTTGTTGAACCAAAGTAATCTATTTTTTGATCATTTATTTCAAATGAGACCTTGTTATGATCACGGTTACCCAAATGTTCCAGGACTTGAATATTTGTTATTACTTCTACATTGTTTGATATGACCAAATCCAGTACTGCCCCTCTCCTGGTTGGTTCCTCAAAAATTTGGGTCATATAATTGTCTTTAAGCACCCCCAAAAACTTGTTTCCTTTTGTTGTAATGCTAATCTCATTTCCCCAGTCTATGTCTGGATAATTAAAATCCCCCATTATGCAAACATGACCCAGTTTTGATGCCTTCTCCATTTGCAAAAGTATTTTAGCTTCCTCAATCTCACAGATATTTGGTGGTTTATAGCATATTCCCACAAACATTTTCTTTATACTTTTATCTCCACTGCTAATTTCTATCCACAAAGTCTCTACATTTTCATCATTCCCTTCATAAACATCATCCCTTATAATAGGTTTTAGATCCTGTTTAACATATAAACATACTCCACCTCCCCTTCTATTTATTCGATCCTTCCGAAAAAGAGAATAACCCTCTAAATTAACTGTCCAGTCATGAGTTTCATCCCACCATGTTTCAGTAATGCCTATGATATCATACTGCTCCCTTGCAGCTAATATTTCAAGCTCCCCCATTTTATCTGTCAGGCTTCTTGAATTACCAAGCATGCATTTAAGTTTTTTTCAGCCTGTACTATTATACTATTATCTTATCTGTTCCTTCCTTTCTGTGCCCACTTGGTTTAGTCTTTAGAAGTTTTCTAGTATTATCTGTATTTACTATGGGTATCTCACTGCTTGTCAAACTCGCACTTGCCCCCATTCTACCTCCATATCACCTTGTATTCTCCTCTATTCCATTTAGTTCATTATCTGTTTCATTCCCCTCCCCCCTCCATCCTAGTTTAAAATCTCCTCCAACCTTTTTAGCATTCTCCCCCCTAGCACAGAAGATCCCTCTTCATTGAGGTGCAATCCGTCCCTAGAATATAGATGGCACCTCTCAGAAAAGGAGTCCTAGTGCTCTAGACCCAAACCCCTCCTTCCTGCACAACTTTCTTAGCCATGCATTAACCTCCCAGATCTCTGACTGTTTCCCTGAGGTAGCGCATGGCACTGGTAAAATTTCTGAATATACTACAATGGAGGTCCTTGCCTTAAGCTTTTGGCCTTGATCCCTGTAATCATTTCATTTTTTAGGACCCTCCACCTTTCTCTAACTTTGTCATTGGTGCCAACATGTACCAAAACCGCCGGGTCAATCCCAGCCCCCCCAACAATCTGTCTACCTGATCCGCAATGTACCAAACCCGAGCACCCGGGAGACAACAAACTGTTCGGTTCATGCGGTCATGGCAACAGATTGCCCTATCTACCTTACTAATAATGGAGTCCCCTACCACCACAATCTTTCTTTGTATCTGAGCATCCCGAGTCCCCACTGTGCTGGAGGAACTATTCCCCTGGCTGCTAGAGGAATTAGTCTCCCCCAGCCTTGCCATTTCTGCCCCGACATTTCCAATATTTTCACTCAACATGGCAAATCTATTGGGATGTGTAAGCTAAGAAATGACCGGCCTCTCCCTATTGCCCCTGCTTCCCCTTCTAACTGTAACCCAGATACCTACCTGCTCCTCACTAACAACAACAAAGCTATCTACCTGCTCCTCACTAACAGCACCAGCATCTGCACCACTAGTCGAAGCAAGGGCTTGCTTAGTGTCATGCCTGTATGCCCACAGACCAAGCTGAGGTGGGAATGGTATGATACCACACACCCCCAGCAGTGGGAGCAAGCCCGGAGTGTGGTATAGCATTGCTGGGCCTGTTGGAAGAGTTGTTAGAGTATACTTGCAACACTTGGGGAATGTCCGTGAGAATAGTTGTGTCCGTTTGCCAATGTTCAGGGATCAAGAAGGTAGAGTCATCAGAGGGCAAGCCAGGTCCTATGAAGCCAGAGGTCAGCGGAGTCGTATGTGCAGCAGGGTTCAAAGGGAAACCAGAGAGTAGAGTAGTCCAGGGTAAGCAGGGGTCAAAGGCAGGGAAATCCAAAGTAACACAGGAGCAGGTAAATCACAGGAGCACAGAGGGAGCACAGCATAGGTCAGGTACACACAGGGAAACAGGAACTATGCACAGCGAGGAAGAGGTGGACAGACAGGGGTTATAAAGGAAGGTGCACCAATGACAGAGAGGGGAGGAGTAGAGAGAGAAGTGGGAGAAGCTGGAGATAGGTCAGGGGAAGAAGAGGAGGAGACAGAAGGGGCAGTCAGGGGAATGGCCTGTACAGCTTGGGAGGCGGAGACAGGGGGAACCTGATAAGAAACGTCTGTGCGCGCGCCCCCTGTAAGCTGGGGATGTGCGCACACAGGTTGCAACACAGGCGCGGCCCGCACGGAGCAGGGGAAGACCGCAGGAGGGGGACAGAGCCAAGAGGAGGGGAATGCACGCGAGGCCTGTACCCACGCGATGGCCAGCAAAGGCAGAGAGGAGCATGCACGCGCGTCCTCCCTGGGCTGAGGAGGTGCACGCACCAGCTGCGTCAACAGGCGCGTGGAACACCGCGCTGCGGGCACCAAGCGAAGAGGAGGCAACGGGATGGATGGCACCACCGGGGAAGGTAAAGGAGCTACCGCAGGGGAGAGGGAGTGGGGAGGATCAAGGCAAGGGTTAAGGGAGCGCGTGGATCTGCGGGATCTGCGGGGAACGCGCTGCGGCAAGGGGAGAGAGGTAGAAGGTGAAGGAGAGGAGTGGAAAGGAGTAGAAAGGGTGACAGGAGATGGGAGAGAGGGACAAGGAATCTTCTGAGTCGTCACACTTAGTGAGCTCTAAACCCCTTTCAAGATTGCCAATGTCCCTGAATATTGCAAGTTGCCTCTTCTGACTCTAAAGAGACCACCCGCTCACACTTCCCACAGCGGTATGCTCCTTGGAACAGCTGCTCCAAGTGCACATACATGTGGTAAGATGTGCATTGAGTGGCATTTTAAATCCGGCTTCCTTTTATGAAGTTTAAAAGTACTAACAGTAAACTTTACTTCAATAAACTATACCTTGTTTAACCGCTTCCTTGTTCAAACTGCTTCTGGTTGTAACTGCACACACTTTAAACAACCAGCACTTCAAGTCAACCACACAGATCAGTCAGTATACGCAAACCATTTTGTAATAAATGTATAATGCACTTCCCCTGACTGAGTATAAGAAAGCTAAACATTTTGACTCCATTTATGATATGTGATCACTCTTTTACAAAAAGTAAATATGTAACGCTGTTCAGCATAATCATGCTGCAAAAAAACTCTATCATTTCCAGGAACAGGTGAAAAGGCTTCAGGAAGCACAGCTACTTAGCTATGTTGTTCTCATTCTTCATATATGACTTCTAGGGACATACTGTACATTGCTGAAGTCCATTATATCCAGATGACAAAATCTTTATGTCACCACCAGGAAGGCTAAGTGGTTAGGCGTTGGACTTAAGATCCAACTTATCTTTGTGTATGTTCAAACCTCACTCCTGGAATTGCTCTTTTTTTGAAGATTAACAATATTGAATACCTCATTCCTGGATGTGTTTATTTTGTTGATACGTTTGCCATAGTCCACATATTGATAGTTCCCTCTAGATACCCAGGAGATCAATGCTGGTATCCCTCCACCCTTTGTATGTTAAAATTGATCAGAAGACATGATTTATTGAGTGAGTTGCAAAGTTCAAATGTGTAATGTTTTATTGTTATCATTCACAAAAGCTAAGCAGGGCTTTCTAAACCTGTTGAAGAAAAAAACAACTTAGCTTGAATTTTACTGAAAAATTGTCATTCATGTACTGTAATAATTGTAACTCTGTGAAGTTTACAGAAATGTAACTAAATAATCAAATGTAAACTTTATGGAATCTTTTCTGAAACAGAATGATTCTCATTAAGAACAAATGTAGTTTCTGCTAGTATATCTGCCATATAAATTATTATTGGTAATCATTAAAATCTTCACCTGAAAGAATGAAATGATTATGAAATCAATCACTTCATTGTTTTTAATTACCGTTTAACAAGAAGTTCGAAAACCACATGTTCCTTTGTCCCAACACTATAATTAAGAGGGCTTTGTGTAAAAAAACAAACACTTGTAAATTATATAAACTAAAGATAGTGCCATTTTCAATTGGTTTAGGAGATTTTGAAGAAATTAGAAAAAAGCTTTCTATTTTTTTTCATGTAAATAGAATTAACACCATGCCTTGCATTTTACCAGTGGAACTTTTCTTCTGCTTTTTCTCTTTCTTCAATCTTTTAATAAATGGTTTTGACAAAACAAAATAATAAAAATGATGACTTTTTGTTGGAAACTGCTTTGCCCTTGATCTTCTTGCCCCAATTGCCCTCTGACTCTGCTCTTCTAATATATATATATATATATATATATATATATATATATATATATATATATGCAAATATAGCTGTATGCTCATCTGCATGTCTTAGGCAGGTCTGCAACCCCGCCTTTCCCCATTATCACCCAGCATACAGCACTTCCACTGCAGCAAGGGATTCTGGGAAATGACATGCAAATGAGCACACAGTGTCACTTTTTGCCTCAATAACCATTTTTAACATGGTTCCCTATAGGCTTAAGCTTGCTGCATGGTCACATCTTTGAGCACAGCCAGGGTTAAGGTGCATACCCAGAAAACCACCCACAGACAGCTGTTTCGACCTTGATGGGTCTCATCAGTGTGGGGTTGATTTTACTGGGAATGCAAGAGAGAACTGTGTGCTCATTTGCATGTCATTTCCCAGAATCCCTTGCTGCAGTGGAAGTGCTGTATGCTGGGTGATAATGGGGAAAGGCGGGGTTGCAGACCTGCCTAAGACATGCAGATGAGTATACAGCTATATTTGCATATTTGCTTTCCTGTGGAGGGTTTTTGTCACTTTTTTTACTCACCATAACTTAACTCAGTATTATGGTTTAGCCTATCCCATAGCTTCTCTTGCATTCCCAGTAAAATCAACCCCACACTGATGAGACCCATCAAGGTCTAAACAGCTGTCTGTGGGTGGTTTTCTGGGTATGCACCTTAACCCTGGCTGTGCTCAAAGCTGTGACCATGCAGGAAGCTTAAGCCTATAGGGAACCATGTTAAAAATGGTTATTGAGGCAAAAAGTGACACTGTGTGCTCATTTGCATGTCATTTCCCAGAATCCCTTGCTGCAGTGGAAGTGCTGTATGCTGGGTGATAATGGGGAAAGGCGGGGTTGCAGACATGCCTAAGACATGCAGATGAGCATACAGCTATATTTGCATATTTGCTTTCCTGTGGAGGGTTTTTGTCACTTTTTTTACTCACCATAACTTAACTCAGTATATATATATATATATATATATATATATATATATATATATATATATATATGTATGTATGACAAACAGAAAAAGAAAGCAGCGCCTCTAATTATGGTTAATCCAGTATTTGTGTATAAAATTACTATAAATAATAATATTATATCAACACAGTGTTTAACTAATAATAGTATATACCTTAAATATTTAAATCTAGCACAAATATACTGCACCGACACACTTTATTCGAGCAAATACCCGGTATGTACCTGGCAGATACCTGGAATGCGCCACTCCTAACCTCTGACAAGCCCCGTTGCATTTGCCTTCCCAGCCTGGGTTCATGCCTGGCTGATGGGCGGCTGATCTGTTAAATGATAATGATTAGGATTTAATAGGCTGCAATGCTTCGCGTGTCTACCAGATGGCATAAATTCATGAATTGTAATGCAGTTTATATATATATACTGTGCAGTATTGCAGCCAGCGGGAATAAAATGCTTCAATCCCTGCTTGGAAAATAACTCAATGTACTCGGGCAGAAAACAGTCACAAACCTCAATACACCCGGGTATACCCGAATTCGTGGGACTAGCCAAGCTCGAATAAAGTGTGTCGCCAGTGTACATAAAAAAAATCTGTATACCATATAAAGAATAATACATATAACTAAATAACAACATATATAGGAAAAGAAAGAAAGGTGATAAACCAGTCCTCAGAATAGTTCCAATGAAAATGTGGGTGCTGGTGTAGAGGGTCTCCGGCTGCTCTCAATATGGACAAACCACGTCCACAGGGAATCTAAAAGGAGAAAAGGAGGAGAGAGTGCACGCCCATAGCGTAAAATAGTATATTTAATGAGGGGAAGGGGAGGAGGGGGTAAAAAATGCACTTACAAAAGTACAATAAAATCAAGCATTGCGTGATATAATCACCACCATCCGGTTAGTACTGCATCATCTTGGGGCAATCCCAGTCTTCAAGTGTAAAGGATTGACGTCCCAGCAGATATCCAGGGCAGGTAATGCTGTGTAAGAGTCCTGGAAAGTGGCTCCGTATTGTTAAAGCCTCTGTAGCACTCGCGCATCGATCAGTCTGCTACAGCGCTCGGTGATGACGTCAGTGTCAATGCGTCCGACGTGATGACGCTCCCTGACGCGTTTCGTCACTCACGGATAACTTTGCCCTTGATCTTCTTGCCCCAATTGCCCTCCGACTCTGCTCTTCTAATATATATATATATATATATATATATATATATATATATATATATATATATATATATAAAGATAGAAGAGAGAGTGCATGCCCCATAGCGTAAAATGGTAGATTTAATGTTAAAAGGGAGGGGAAGGGGGGGGGGAAGAAATGCACTCACAAGAGTAAAATTCAAATAAAGCAATTTGTGATTAAATCACCACCATCCGGTCTCTGCACTGCAAGTGTCCGCAAATATAAGCTCCCTCAGGGCTGCGTGAAGATGGTGCTGTTCACAGGAGGCCAGAGGTGTAGCTCGCCGACTAGAAATCAGTCCATGAGGTCTATCTGAAGCTCGCAGACTCCTGGGTGACCCAGCCTCCTATATTACTCTCTAGTCTGACCCAGTTATTTGTTATCAAAACAGTTTAAAGGAACTTCTTCTTCAAGCACTAACAGATGGGATCATTTCCAAACTGGAATTTAAGTTTTTATTTAATTCTCATCCACGTACACCTATTTTTTTATCATTTACCAAAGGTACACAAGTCCTTGGACAATCCTCCGGGCAGGCCCATTATTTCCGGGGTGGAGTCGATGACGTCGAGCCTATCCCAGTATGTTGATTACCACCTTCAACCCTTTGTAGCAAAGCTCAGGTTGCATATTAGGGATACGCTCCACGTCATCGATTCCACCTCGGATTTGAAATGGAAATCCACCTACCTATGGGCCACTTGTGATGTGGCCTCATTATATACTTGTATTGACCATGTCAGGGATATTGAAGCATTAAAATACTGGCTGGACAAGGACTTGTGTATCCCGAGGAAACATAAAAATTTAATTCTGGATAGTGTTAGATTTATTTTAAATCATAATTATTTTTTGTTTGAAGATTTATATTATTTACAGATCTGTGGAACGGCCATGGGCACAAGGTTCGCCCCTAGCTACGCAAATCTCTTCATGGGATTTTGGGAGGAGAGATTTGTGTGGCAAAATGAACAACTTGGGGCGGGCCTCGTGTACTATGGCCGTTTCATAGATGATATTATATTGATTTGGCATGGAGAGGAGGCTGATTTATTTAATATTTTGAATTCATTTGATAATAATCCTTTAGGATTGAAATTTACATTTAAAATAGATGCAGTTTCTATTGTTTTTTTGGATCTAGTGCTCACTTCTGATGTAGACTTAAATATTGTGACATCCACCCATTTCAAAGAAGTCTCTGTTAACAATTATGTACATGCGTCTAGTAACCACCATCAACAGTGGTTACAAAATATCGCTCTGGGACAGTTTCACTGTATTAGGAGGAACTGCACCAGAGACATTGACTTTGTTCAGCAGTCAGAACAGCTTAGTCTTAAATTTCTTAATAAGGGATATAGTGAACTATTAGTCTCTGAGTCTTTTAGGAAAGTTAGTTCCTTAGATAGGTCCAAATTTATTATCAAGTCAAGGGATAGTCAGAAGGGGCCCTGTCCGGGATACAACTCTCCGGTGATTGCTAGGAATACTGATATTTCCAATTTAAGATTTATAACCACTTACAATCAGTCCTTTGGAGCAATTCAAAGGATCATTAGTAATCATTGGGGAGTCCTTAGGTGTGATCCCCATTTGAAAGGTATTCTTCCGGACCGGGCTTCAGTTGTCTACAGCAAAGCTAGAAGTATGAAGAGTGTTATAGCTCCAACTAGACTTAGATCTGCGGATGCATCCATCGCGTCCAAATGGTAATCACAGGTGTGGACGGGGTCAATGCATTACTTGTAGACATTTGGAGACCAGGTCCGAGTTTAGTTCTCCTAATAGAGATACCATCTATCCGGTTAGAAATTATATTAATTGTCAGAGTTCCTTCATAGTGTATTGCATCCAGTGTGGTTGAGGTCAATGTTACATTGGCCGCACCACACGTTCTCTCTGCACTCGCTTCCTGGAGCATACAGTAGGAGAAGTGTCATAAAGGGTACTATTTCCAATAGTATTTCCCGCCACTTTAAATCTGTACACAATCAGGACCCAAAATCTATGACAGTGATGGGCCTGGAACACATTTCTCCTTGTGCTCTAGGGGGTGATCGATTTAAGATCTTATGTCGACCCGAAACATTCTGGAAACACCAGTTGGGGACCTTAACCCCTGGTGGACTCAATGAGTGTCTGGATGTCAGTACACTGGTTTGACTTCTTCCCTCCTCGGACCCTCCTCGCTCTACTGTAGGGAGGTACTGCCCTCTGCCAGTCCTATTTCCCATCCGTCCTTTCCCTTCCCCTCTCATCCATCCCTGTCCATCCCCCCTTCCCCATTTTCCCACTTATTTCCCTTTTCCCCCCACCCTTTTGCCTTCCCTCCCCTCCCCCTCCTTTCCACTGCTCCTCTTTTTCTCCCCCATACAGAATATCTATATATATCAAGATTGTATACATACATATATTTTTTTATATTTTTTTATTTTTATATATTTTTATTACATATTATATTTTTTATTCATCTAGTTCATTTCAATATTTGAGTGTCCTTGTTATGGTTGTTCCTCTTTTCTCTCTCTTTCTCCTAGTTTATGGGCCCCTCTGATATTGTTCATTGACATATTGGATTTAATCTGGGGTCATTTTGTTATTTTCTATATTAATCTTTCGTTTAACTGTCTATGGTTGTATGCATGTACATGTGTATGCATGTATATATATATATATATATATATATACAGTGGTTGACAAATCACCAAAAAATCTACTCGCCACACAAAAAAATCTACTCGCCACCTAGTACCAAACGTGTGCTGCTTGGGCCAATATTTACTCGCCCGGGGGTTAAATCCACTCGCCCGGGGCGAGCAAATGTATAGGTTTGTCGAACACTGTATATATATATATATATATATTTTGGGTTAGTCTCTATTTTACATTTGTGATTTATTATCACTCTCTCTATATATATATATATATATATATATATATATATATATATAATCAAAAAATAAATAGATGATACCGTTCTGTGGCTAACGAAATGCTTTTATTTGTGCGAGCTTTCGAGATACACTGATCTCTTCTTCCGGCGATGTTACAATGAATGAAGCAAAAGGTATACTTTAAAACAGTGTCTCTTGGAATGTTATCTGTGCTGTTCCTTCCCCCGGTGTGGATGTGTTTTATAGCTACAGTTGTCAAAAGGTTACTGAAAGCAAGTGAAGAAAGAGTGTGTATGTGTATCAGTGTGAATAAAAATGAATGGAGAGCCCACAGTATATACAGTGCTTTACACAAGGTGTGTGTGGAGTGGGAGTGGATATAAATTGTGTGGGTGGGTATGGAAATGTGAGAGTTTGTAGCACAACTATAAGTGTGTGTGGATACTTAGTGGTCCCTATTGGTGTATATATATTATATATATATATATTATATATATATTATTCACACTGATACACATACACACTCTTTCTTCACTTGCTTTCAGTAACCTTTTGACACCTGTAGCCATAAAACACATCCACACCGGGGGAAGGAACAGCACAGATAACATTCCAAGAGACACTGTTTTTAAGTATACCTTTTGCTTCATTCATTGTAACATCGCCGGAAGAAGAGATCAGTGTATCTCGAAAGCTCGCACAAATAAAAGCATTTCGTTAGCCACAGAACGGTATCATCTATTTATTTTTTGATTATTGAAGCTCGGCTAACACGGTACTGATACCTCTACATATATATATATATATATATATATATGGCCCATGAGAATCAAATAGTTGGTAGGTTTATTTTTTATTTTTCATTTTTAATTTTTTTTTTTTTCATGTTACATTTTATTTATTTTTTGCCATATGCTTAATCATTTATAATATTTATATACCTTGGTTGTATTTGCAGTGTCTAATATGTCTTTATATAATTACATTTAGTAATTTTTATGTGTAATTGTTGTTATCAATATATGGTATTTGTATTGATAGGTTTAAATGTCTATGTGTATAATGCTATGCAATTGATGTGTTCTTACATTTCATCCTCTCATTATTGTTATTGCTATGTCTGATGACCTAGGTGTCATCATTTAAGTTTATTGATGGTTGTATTTTATTTATATAGTAACCTTATTGTAGTTCTATCTTTATTTAATTTTATGGCCCCTATAAGGTTTTATGTTTGTTGTTCATCCTTTCTATTATGTGTTCTCTATTCCCTTTACTGTCTAATTGTGCCAGTGATTACCTAAATTCATTCAATATGGGACTTTTAGTCTCCGTTAGAATTTCACAGGTTAATATACCCTACTTTAATTACGGTTGCTAGTCAACCAACTGGCTATATATAGGTATACTAGCCCCACATATGCTTCAGCTATTTAATGGGTTCCTGGTGGGAGAGCCCTTCTCAGAGCAGATGCTCCAGGCGTCAATCTCCTTGATTCACAAAAAAGACAAAGATCCCACAAATTGCCAAAGTTACAGGCCAATATCATTGATCAATTCGGATGTTAAGATATATTCTAAATTACTGGCCAATCGGTTAAGCGCTGTCCTGCCTAGGCTGATCCATCCGGACCAGGTTGGCTTTATTAGAGATAGACAAGCGGCCGACAATACCAGAAGGATTGTAGATATAATTGACTTTGTGAATGCCAACAAGGTCCGGAGCTTGGTGTTGAGTCTGGACGCGGAGAAAGCCTTTGACAGGATAGACTGGCCATACTTGGAGTCCACGCTTGGGGCATTTGGGTTCGGGGATAAAATCCTAAGGGCAATAAAAGTGCTATACACAGCTCCAGCAGCGAGGGTGATTCACCAGGGTCTCCCCTCAGAGCTGTTTCGAATCAAAAGTGGTACGTGACAAGGATGCCCGCAATCGCCCTTGCTTTTCGCCTTATGCATCGAACCACTAGCAGCACAAATACGTAGCAACCCAGATATAATGGGTGTATAAATCCACTCACAAGAACACGAAGTAGCTTTGTATGCGGACGATATTATTCTGACAATTACAAAACCGCTCACCTCGCTCCCTAACCTGTTTGCGCTCTTGGGGAGGTTTAAACGGATCTCTGGTTTCAAGATAAATCAGGCGAAATCAGAGGCGCTTAGTCTGAACATCCCACAAGAGATGGAGAAACTAATAGAACTCAACTTTGAGTTTCAATGGCAGTCCAAATCCATAAAATACCTAGGGGTGCATATCACAAAAAAGATAGCCTCCCCAAGCAAATTATCCCAGTCTATTGAGGACTCTAAAGAAGGAACTGAAAGACTGGTCAGCATATGGTATTTCATGGATAGGCAGAATTTTCAGTGTAAAGATGAACATCCTCCCCCGGATACTATATCTGTTCCAGACCCTTCCGATACCCATGGTGAGATCTGAGATCAAGGAGTTACAAAATTCAATAACAAAATTTATCTGGAGGAGTAAACAACCATGGATAAATGCAACAATTATGCAAAAACCTAGAGAAGCTGGAGGACTGGCAGTGCCATGCTTGTTGTCCTATTATAAAGCGGCGCAATTGTGCCAAATTACACAATGGCATGGAGACCCAGAGCTGCGAAGGTGGGTGGCACTGGAGAGAGAGTTGTGTGCCCCGCTGGAGCTCAGGGATATAATTTAGTACCCGAAAAAAAGAGTAAAGGACATTAAAGAGCCTCTGACCTCTGTGCTCAACTCAATATCGGTCTGGGAGGCGGCTAAAAGTAATTGCTCATTGACCTCAAAACATACTTTAATGGCCCCTTTGTATGGTAACCAAGATTTTGCTCCTGGGCTAGAGGGTAAGAATTTTACGCTTTGGCGACAATTAGGGTTTAGAAGACTGAAGGACCTGGAGGGTAGAAATACCATCAAATCATTTGACCAATTAAAGTCAGAAATGGATATCCCTAACACAGAATTTATTAGGTACCTCCAGGTCCGGGCATTTTACAACAAACACTTGGTGAGATCACCGTTAACGAATTTTGAAAGGCTCTGTGTGAGGTGCACTGACATGCGGGGACTGATCTCTACTCTGTACAGAAATGTGGTCGGTGCTGACAAGGATGACACAAACAGACCCCGATTCAGGAGTCAATTGGAGTCAGATTTACAGGAGACACTAGAGGACGAGGACTGGACAGAAATATTTAAGGCTGCGGCCAGTAGTTCCATCTGCACGACATTGAAGGAGAACTCATATAAAGTTTTGTTTAGGTGGTATCTCACTCCAGTTAGACTGGCTAAATTTGTTCCAGGCTCTTCCCCGCTCTGCCCGAGGCAGTGCGGGGAACAGGGAGATCTGGTGAACATGCTGTGGGCTTGCCCGAAAATTATACCCATTTGGAGTCAGATTCGCAATTTGCTACAGAGGATTTTGGGCCTCCAAATTCAGCTAGACCCTTGGCTGTTCCTATTAAGCAAACCCACAGACGGAGTATCAAGAACGGGGAACAAATTAATAACACATTTCGCAACGGCTATAAGGTGCGAGACCGCAGCATTGTGGAACCAAAATGCAATTCCATCAATTGAAAAAATCAGAAACAGAATTTGGTTTGTATGCCAGATGGAAAAGTTAACGAGTTTGGTTAATGACACTGGCTCAAAATTCCAAAAGGTCTGGCTGCCTTGGCTGGCCCAGACAGATATTCCAGGGATGAGCAATGCCACCATTTGGCTTTAATAGGATAAAGTGAGTTCTCCTTGGATGCGTAGCGCGGGATGCGGACAAGACGCAGAGAACAGATAGTAGGTCCCCCTACAGGGATCCAGGAACAAGTGGGTACATCAGCACATCTGCAAATAAGCAAAATGGAAAGCGTCAGTGGTGATCAAAGGGTCGATGAGAATAGGAACAGACTTGGTATACACTCTCTAAACCCCTCCCCTCTCTTTCCCCCCCCTCCCCTTATTTCGTTCATGTCCTGTTGTCTTCCCATCCCTCTGTCTGTTAAATGTTGGATGTCCTGAATGGATTTTGTCTACCCTGTTATGGCAATGAAATTTGGATTGTATGATATATATGCAAAAACCAAAAAAAGAAAGTAAAAAAAAAATATCTTTAATATTAACATAAAGCCTTGTTCCTTCATATTTACTTTAACTGTGTGTTACTCAAATATTCAATGTGGTTTTAGCATGTTTTCCATTAGCTTGCTATGTAATTGGCAAAAAAAGGAAGATTCTTTATTCCTCTTCTATGATGTCATTATGATAAAGCATAAAGCATAAAGCAAGTAAAACTGGTGGTCGTACATGCAAAACTTCTTTCACCACTCTTGGTTTCTCCCACATACAAGATCCACTCGCATATAGCAATAAGATAATTTATTAAATTGAAGACTCTGAGATCATTCTCAGGAGGTAGGTGGAGGAAATGTAATAACTACAGATTATGAGAGAGGTGAGAAGTGGATTACATATGGTGAGCAAGATATAAATGTGAGAGGTGAATAGTTGGGGTAAGAAGGGGGGATAGGCTGACCCTTACTTAGTACAGATAGACAGGATGCTAATTAAAGATTGCCTTTTTAGGATATATAAATCTGGAAATATATATATCCTCTAGACCCAAAAAATGAGTAGCATTGGCTCCACTGGTGTATTTTGGATTGAAAAAAGAAAGAATGTGCTTGGACTTTTAATTACAGTTTAGCAAGAAGTACAAGAACTACATGTTCCTTTGTCCCTACACTATAATTAAGAGGGTTTTGTGTAAAAGACCAGACACTTGTTAATTCTTTAAACTAAAGATAGTGTCATTTTCTATTGGTTTAGGAGATTTTGAAAAAATCAGGAAAAAGCTTTCTATTTTTTTTCCATGTAAATAGAATTAACACCATGCACTGCATGTTACCAGTGGAACTTTTCTTCTGCTCCTTCTCTTCATTCAATATTTTAATAAATGATTTTGACAAAACAAAATAATAAAAATTATGACTTTTTGGTGGAAACAGCTTTGTCCTTGTAGATACCCAAGAGATCAATGTCCCTCTAGATACACAAGAGATCAATGTTGGTATCCCTCCACCCTTTGTATGTCAAAATTGATCAAAAAACATGATTTTTGGAGTGAGTTGCAAAGTTCAAATGTGTTGGAATATTTTATTCTATGCTTAAGGCATTTAAAATATATTTAATATTAACATCAAGCCTTTTTCCTTCATATTTACTTTAACTGTGTGTTACTCAAATATTCAATGTTGTTTTTGCATGTTTTCCTGTAGCTTGCTATTTAATTGGCAAAATAAAGAAGATTCTTTATTCCTCTTCTATGTTCTCATTTATGATTGCCCACTCTGATAAAGCATAAAGCAAGTAAAACTGAAAGTAAAGGTGGTCGTACATGCAAAACTTCTTTCAGCACTCATGGATTCTACCACATACAAGATCCACTCGCCTACAGCAATAAGATAATTTATTAAATTGAAGACTCTGGTGAAATAGCATGGGGTTGTGCTACAGTGAGGATTAACTCTTAAAAGGGATTTATACTTGTTTGGATTTAAAAACAAAACGTAGAGAGCTTTTGTTCCACCACCACCATTCAGGTGCAAATTGTGTTTGAAAAAATATTTCAGACTTGATTGAAAGGTAGAATGTGGCTTTGCTAGGGTGAATTTTAACTCTTAATGGGGTTTTGTATTGAGTTTAGATTTGTTTATAAATCATTCTAAGGAGGTAGGTGGAGAAAATGTAATAACTACAGATTATGAGAGAGGAGAGAAGTGGTTTACATATGGTGAGCAAGATACGAATGTGAGAGGTGAATAGTTGGGGTAAGAAGGGGGGTAGGCTGACCATTACTTAGTACAGATAGACAGGATGCTCATTAAAGATTGCCTTTTTAGGATTTATATATCTGGAAATATATGTATCCTCTAGACCCAAATAATCCAGTGTAGCATTGGCTCCACTGGTGTATTTTGGTTTGAAAAAAGGAAGAATATGCTTGGACAGCTCTCATTTTTAATTTTTTTTTAATTCATACATCATCAATTACCTATATCTTCTTGCACACATTGTATTTGACTGCTTTACATTCGCTCCAATGTAAGCCAAATAGGAAAATGAGGAAATGTTGTTTTTTATGTGAAAGATTACATTTTGCAATTTACATTCATAGGCCTTTTATTTAACATTGTATACATTCAAACAATGCTATTGGTTGATGAAACAAAATAGGGTATGTTCCAGGTGAGGCTTGAACTCACAACCTCTGCATAGTTTAGCACATACTAACATATAAGTACTGCGCGCTAACGGAGCACATGCCTGTAATGTTCCATGTTCTTCTGGCCCCAATTGCCCGCCAACTCTGCTCTTTTAATCTCTGACATCCAAGTTAGATAATTTCCCCATTACTCCTTTTAACCCCTTTTTTTTCTGCCTCAGATCGGTTTCATACTGTACATTGAATGTGGTTAACAAAAAGTATTTCTCGTCATTGTTCAAAAACCCAATAGCAGCTTCATTTTACAAAGATAATGTTGTTTCAACAATGTGTACAAACAAGTCATGTATTTCTCTTTATGAAAATGTTCTCAAGGTTATTTGGTTCATATTGGTAATCATTCATTAGTGAGTGTTACCCATATCCGCTCAAGAGCCATCTGTGTGACTGAATTCAGAGCTACCAGCTAAGTAGTCATGGCCGAGTGGTTAAGGCGATGGACTAGAAATCAATTGGGGTTTCCCTGTGCAGGTTCAATTCCTGCTGGCTATGTTCACTTTTTCAGTGGTAAAGTGTTATTAAAAACTTCACTGCACTTTTAATTTTTTTTGTATCTGCTTGACAAAGCAATCTTTACTTACTGGAATATGTGGCACACTAAAGAAGAAAACACTCTGAATTCTTTAAACATTTTCCAAGTTATACATTTTAGGGTGCTGCTGGCTGTAAAACATTTAATAAAGGACTCCATTTCAATAAATGCATTGTCTTCTATTGATAAGTATCTCTATGCTCCAACATAGTGCTAAGAGGTCATTTGTGTGCATTACTTTGCACAACATAAAATAGTGGAGAAACGGTTTACCCCTACAGAAATAACTTAAGGTGACAAAGGATAATGATAATAGACATGAGAAGCCCAAACATTTGGAGATTCCCAAACTATTTAGCAAAAAGTGAAAAATACAAGGAATTCCTACAAAATAAGTGGAGAGACTTCAAAATTGATAATGAATCCCAAAAAACGATCCAATATTGTTTTGGGAAGCCTCTAAAGCATTCATGAGGGGCCAAATTATCTCATACATCAGCAGGTTCAAGAGGGAGGCAAACAAAGGCTTCAATCTGGAAAGTAAGGAGCTAGGGCAAGCTTATAAAATGCTTAAGACAAAGGACTCCCAAAGTTATACAGAAAGCTACTGGCAGAAGAAAGTGGCATGTGAAATCTGGATAGAAAAACAAGAAATCAGGAAAAACACAATCAGAGAGACCACATTCTTTAATCACGGGAACAAATCAGGTAGACTCTTGGGGAACCTCATGAGAGGGTATAATAACATAAAACCTATTGCGCACATAAACGATTTAAAGGGAGCAATAACTACAGACCCAGAAAAAATAAGCTTCATTTTTAAAAAATATTATGAAAAACTATACGAGAAGGGATCTATCAATATAGCTAATAGAAAAAGGTTCTTCTAGAAACTTACAATTCCAAAAATCAATGCAGACCAACTAGCGAGCATCAATGCCCCATTACACCCAAAGAACTTGAAGACACTATAGGTAATTTGAAGACTTTTAAGGCCCCAGGACCGGACGGTCTGTCAGGGGAGTACTATAAAATACTCAAGAAAGAAAGAAATACTCCACTGAAAACAACATTCCAGTTAATCCTAGAAGGGAAAGGCGCCCTACCTTCAAGTGAAATGGCCCATATAAAAATTATTCATAAACCCGGGAAATACCCCCTTCTGTCATAGTCATATAGGCCAATATCCCTGATAAACCAGGATATTAAGATCTTTACAAATATAATAGCAGATAGATTGGCAAAAATACTACCATCTATCATACACCCAGACCAATTGGGCTTTATAAAGGGAAGATCAGGAGTTAAAAATATTAGAAAGGTCATTTTGGTTATCCTTTGGGCACAAAAACACAAGTTAAAAAATGCTGCCGTGGTCGGTTTTGACACCGAGAAGGCGTTCGATAACATACTCTGGACCACGTCCACTTTGTGTTAGATAAGTTTGGTTTTAGTGGGAACATCACCTCAGTCTTGAAAACCCTATATAACAAACCAAAAGCCACGATTATAACGGCCGGCTGTATATCAGAATCCTTCTCGCTCCATAGAGGGATGAGACAAGGATGCCCGCTGTCCCCGCTGTTATTTAACCTAGCAATAGAACCGCTGGGACACTATTTGAGACAGATGACCGAATTCGAGGGCATAAGGATGGGCAAAATAGATCTGAGATTAGCAATGTTTGCTGACGATATCTTACTGTTCCTGGCAAACCCAGAGAGATCGGTAGAGAAAATACTCGATTCCATATCAACGGAACTCATACATAAACAAGCTAATGGGAACCAGTGATGTAGCTAACATACCAATCAATATAACTAAAGCCCCAATAAAATATCTAGGGATAAAATTAGAAGCAGATTTGACAAAACTATACAAAAATAATATTAAACCGGTTATTAAAAAGATTCTAGAGGAGCTGAGGGCATGGATGACCTTCCCACTGTCCCTCTTTGGAAGGATATGTGTTATTAAAATGATATCTTTTGCAAGACTACTGTACCCATTACAGACCCTGCCCCTCTTACTTAAACACAAAGACATAAAAGAATTAAACAAGGGGATAATTAATTTTATATGGAATGGGAAGAGAACAAGAATAGCCCTAAAACAACTACAGATGCCAAAGGAAATGGGAGGAACAAATATCCCAAATATTAGAGATTACAACTTGGCGTGCCTTTTGAGACACGTAGGAGACTGGATACTAGACAAGGAGTTTTATTCCTCTCCAGAAATTGAGAAACAATTCTCTGACCAGTATTCATTACTCGAGATTCTCCATACAGAATGGAACAAATTACCTCAGGAACTCAGGTCAAATATACTAATCAGAGACACAGTTATGACGTGGAGAGCAATAAGGAAAAAGCTCAACCTATCTTATTCTTCCTCTAGATTTCTATCTATCCTAGGAAACCATAAATTCCCCCCGGGGAAAGACAACAAAAACTTCTATATATGGGATAAAAAAGGGATTAAATGCCTGGGCCATATTATTAGTGAAGAGAAACAGGACTTTGTGTCTTATCAGGAAGTGGCTACTAAGTATGATCTCCCTGAGAACCAAATATACCCATAAATTCAACTGTTAAACTATGGCAGATGCCTCCACGTCTATAAAAGACATATTCTGAAACACAACGCCTTTGACAGCTACTTTATGCAAGATAGGACCCCCAAACACTCGTTAGCAAAAATGTATAAATTAACCAGAGACAAGGAAATGGAGAAAAATAACAGCAAAAATGTAAAAGCCTGGCAACAAGATTTTAAGGAAGTGCAGACAATGGAAGATTTGGTGGTGGGATATACTAGAATTCGTAAAATAATAGTCTGAATGCTGGAGAGAGATGCAATTCAAAATAGTGCATATAGAATACATTCCTTTCACGTGACAGATGAAAAATGTAGAAGACACCACAAAATGTCCCAAATGTAGATAAGAGAGGGCTAACCTCAAACACTGCTTCTGGGATTGTGAGAAGATCTCTATGTTTTGGGATCAGATATTACAATTTATCAAGACAGTGACAAAGGTGGACTGGGGAAAACACCCGCTACCCAAGTTATTCGCCAACACGAAACCATGGCAAATTAGGATAAATAGGAATAACAAAGCACTCCTTCCA
Organism: Ascaphus truei; assembly: GCF_040206685.1. Taxonomy (NCBI): domain Eukaryota; kingdom Metazoa; phylum Chordata; class Amphibia; order Anura; family Ascaphidae; genus Ascaphus; species Ascaphus truei. The sequence goes on from NC_134497.1 coordinate 53,550,648, forward strand.
ACAGAGAAGATCCTCCTAACTGCTAGGAAGGCTATCATGATGAAATGGCTGGAACCAGAAGCCCCAAGCATGGAATTAATTAAATCCCTACTAATCAAGCTCATTACCATAGATAAAATTAATAAAGACCAGAGAGGAAATAATCCAGGGAATAAATTCCGAAACAAATGGGACCTAATCATAGCATCCTTCCCAACAAAGGAACAAACTAAATTCCTTGAGAAACAAAAGGAAGAGTGACACCCCCAAAATTAGAACCCCCCCCTCAAAGATAGAAATAAAACAACTTCATTAAAATCCACTATCTAAAGACAAAGATTAATTAAACACAGTAAACATAATATGTAGAGAAGATCCAAACAATGTTAACGCCTATTGGTGATTAGTTTAATAAGCGCTCCCATGTTTGCGGGAGTGTTCAGGGCTTCTAGGAGTCCGAGTTATAAAGGAAAAAGAAAAAATTAGGTGACACATACCAAGATCCCAATGTATTGTTCTATAGCGGAAAACGATATCAAATATATGCTGTTTCTCTCTATGGGGCTTATGCAGAGAGGATAGAGAAGGGAAATAGCACCATATTTTGGAGAAAATACTTCCCAGAGAAGCTTCTCCTGCAGAGAACATGGAGAGATTCATAAAATTCTCCACAGCAGGTTTCTTTACTTTAAAAATTGCCAAACACGTGGAGAGATTGGTAAATTCGCCATGTTAAAATAGGGTGGTATGCAGGTAGCATAGATGCACTGCAACTCGCCATTCTGCCCTATATTATAGTGAGTTCAATCTAGCCAGAAAAACTTGGCAATTTTGAATCTCATCAGAAAAATTAGGTAACGCAGCTTTCTGCATACGACCATAACTTGCTCCAATTCTGTGGCTATTTTCTTGCCGTTTTCACATTAAATAACGTTCCTCTCTGCATAAGGCCCTATGGGCCCTATGGGCCTTATGCAGAGAGGAACGTTATTTAATGTGAAAACGGCAAGAAAATAGCCACAGAATTGGAGCAAGTTATGGTCGTATGCAGAAAGCTGCGTTACCTAATTTTTCTGATGAGATTCAAAATTGCCAAGTTTTTCTGGCTAGATTGAACTCACTATAATATAGGGCAGAATGGCGAGTTGCAGTGCATCTATGCTACCTGCATACCACCCTATTTTAACATGGCGAATTTACCAATCTCTCCACGTGTTTGGCAATTTTTAAAGTAAAGAAACCTGCTGTGGAGAATTTTATGAATCTCTCCATGTTCTCTGCAGGAGAAGCTTCTCTGGGAAGTATTTTCTCCAAAATATGGTGCTATTTCCCTTCTCTATCCTCTCTGCATAAGCCCCTATGTATCTTATGTGATATATATGTGTATGTGTGTATATGTGTATATGTATTAATGTATGTGTGTATAAATATGCATATAACGCAGCGGGAACACCAATACATGTATCTATCTGTATGACTTGTAAATGTATACACCTGAATAAAAAAGATATATAAAAAAAATTAAAAAAACTTCACTGCACTTTTCATTTTGTTTGTATCTGCTTGGCAAAGCAATGTTTACTTACTGGAATATGTTGCACACTAAAGAAGAAAACACTCTGAATTCTTCAAACATTTTCCAAGTTATACATTTTAGGGTGCTGCTGGCTATAAAACATTTAATAAAGGACTCCATTTCAATAGATGCATTGTCTTCTATTGAAAAGTATCTCTATGCTGCTACATAGTGCTAAGAGGTCATTTGTGTGCAATACTTTGCACAACATAAAATAGAGGAGAAACGGTTTACCCCTACAGAAATAACTTTAGGTGACAAAGGATTGTGAGCACTTTAGTGTGAGAGTGAGGGAATTCTTCCACTTTATAATTACAGATAATATTTGACTTCTTCTTAATGACTGTGCTAAGTACGGCATGTATTGAGATGTGTACATTCTTTACAGTCTGCCATAACTATATTGTTTAAATATAATGGGAATAATCAATGTTATAGTTCAACTACTTATCACACTTCAGCAAAAATAGTTTTTTGTTATGAACAAGCATTTCTAATGTTTTATTGTTATCATTCACAAAAGCTAAGCAGGGCTTTCTAAACCTGTTGAAGAAAAAAAAAGCTGTGTGTGCTGTGCACGCGCATAGTAAGTGAAACTTCTTTGTGTGTTGTCAGCAACATATAATGTAACAATAATATTATTACTGCTTAGAGTATGAGTAAATTTGATTGGCGGGGTCGTGTTTATTGGCAGCAGTACCAGCATCATGGATGTTGAGCGGGTGGGGGAGCTCACGGGGGGGGAGCTCACGGTGGGGGGGGGTGCGGAGGGAGCTCACGGGGGGGTGGGAGGGGAGCTCACGGGTGGGGAGGGGGGGCAGAGCTCACGGTTGGGGAGGGGGGGTGGAGCTCACAGGGTGGGAGGGTGGGGGGAGCTAACGGGGTGGGAGGGCGGGGGGGAGCTCACGGGGTGGGAGGGCGGGGGGGAGCTCACGGGGTGGGAGGGCGGGGGGGGAGCTCACGGGGTGGGAGGGCGGGGGGGGAGCTCACGGAGTGGGAGGGCGGTGGGGGGAGCTCACGGGGGTGGGTGGGAGCTCACGGGGGGGGTGGGGGAGAGCTCACGGGGGGGTGGGGGAGAGCTCACGGGGGGGTGGGGGGGAAGCTCACGGGGGGGTGAGCTCACGGGGTGGGGGGGAATAGGCACATCATTCAGGGGCAGTGTTCAGCGCATCACTGGGGTGTGTGTGTTAGTCAGTGTGCGTGTGTCAGAGTGTGTGTGCGTGTGTCAGTGTGCGTGCATGTGTGTGTGTGTCAGTGTCTCAGTGTGTGTGTATGTGTGTCAGTCAGTGTGTGTGTATGTGTGTGTGTGTGTGTGTGTGTGTGTGTGTGTGTGTGTGTGTGTGTGTGTGTGTGTGTGTGTGTGTGTGTGTGTGTGTGTGTGTGTGTGTGTGTGTGTGTGTGTGTGTGTGTGTGTGTGTGTGTGTGTGTGTGTGTGTGTGTGTCAGTCAGTGTGTGTGTATGTGTGTCAGTCAGTGTGTGTGTGTGTATGTATGTGTGTCAGTCAGTCAGTCAGTGTGTGTGTGTCCTTTCCCCCTCTCCTCTCCTGACTCCCCCCCCTCCACTCCCCCCAGCACACTTGTCCTCCCCCCAGCACCCTTATCATTTCCCTGCCCCCCTCTCCTGACTCCCCCAGCACACTTGTTCTCCCCCCAGCACACTTATCCTTTCCCTGCCCCCCCCTCTCCTGACTCCCCACCGCACACTTGTTCTCCCCCCAGCACACTTATCCTTTCCCTGCCCCCCCCTCTCCTGACTCCCCCAGCACACTTGTCCTCCCCCCAGCACCCTTATCCTTTCCCTGCCCCCCCCTCTCCTGACTCCCCCCAGCACACTTGTCCTCCCCCCAGCACACTTATCCTTTCCCTGCCCCCCCCTCTTCTGACTCCCCCCAGCACACTTGTCCTCCCCCCAGCACCCTTATCCTTTCCCTGCCCCCTCTCTCCTGACTCCCCCCAGCACACTTGTCCTCCCCCCAGCCTACCAGATCGCGGCACAGAGGCGATAGAGGCAGTGTCGGCGGGGGGAAAGCGGCAGTGTCGGCGAGGGGAGGGGGCCGTGTTGGCGGGGGGAGGGGGCCATGTCGGCGGGGGGAGGGGGCCGTGTCGGCGGGGGGAGGGGGCCGTGTTGGCGGGGGGAGGGGGCCGTGTCGGCGGGGGAGGGGCCCGTGTTGGCGGGGGTAGGGGGCAGTGCGTCATCGTCAGCTGGAGCCGGCTGATGGTGCTGTGGGGAACGCGGCGCACTCAACCCCCCCCCCCCCACCCTGTTACGGGAGCAGGAGCCGTTATATGCCTCGGGCGGGGGAGGTCAGCAGGACGCATGCATCGAGAGGAGAGGCCGCAGGAGATCAGGGCCTGTATAGGGCCCCGGGGAGCAGCGCCGCCGCCGCCGCCGCATGTCAGCGGGTGGGGGGAGCAGTTGTTGAGCGGGTGGGGGGCAGCATGTAAGCGGCCGTGTGTGTGGGGGTCTCCCTCACCTAATGGGGGCGCGCATGGCTCCTCGCAGCTGCTGCTGCCGCCGCCGCCTTCTCCTGACCTGAGGGACCCGGCGTCACAACTGCGCATGCGCCTCAACCTGAGGGACCCGGCGGTCAAATCTGCGCATGCGCCTCAACCTCCCATGTCTGTGAGGACGTGTGGGGAGAATGGCTGCCGTTAGGAGCGGCGCCGGCAGCTATCGCCGCCGCCGCATATGTTAGTGTGGGGTGAGCGGCAGCCATTAGGAGCGGCACCGGCGGCTATCGCCGCCGCTGCCGCATGTGAGAGCAGGCGTGTGTGGGGGGGGGGTGTAAACGATGACGTCACTTCCGTTTCATATTTCATCTCTCACTCTCCAGTTTTGCCCCATCAGAAGTAGGTGCCACTAAAGAAGTTTCACTTCAAAAACAACTTAGCTTGAATTTTCCTGCAAAATGGTCATTAATGTACTGTAATAATTGTACTGTAAGTTCCGGAAGTTTACAGAAAATTAAAAGATTAATCAATTGTAAACTTTATGGAATCTTTTGTGAAACAGAATGATTCTCATTAAGAACAAATGTACTTTGTACTTTACAATTTACATCCATAGGCCTTTTATTTAACATTGTATACATTCAAACAATGCTATTGGTTGATGAAACAAAAAAAAGGTATGCTCCAGGTGAGGCTTGAACTCACAACCTCGACATAGCATAGCACATACTGACATATAAGTACCGCACGCTAACCTGTTGCGCCACTGGAGCACATGCCTGTAAAGTTCCATGTTCTTCTTATCCCAATTGCGCTCCAACTCTGCTCTTTTAATCTCTGACATCCAAGTTAGATCATTTTCCCATTACTCCTTTTAACCCCTTTTCTTTTTTTTCTGCCTCAGATCTGTTTCATACTGTACATTGAATGTGGTTAACAAAAAGTATTTCTCGTCATTGTTCAAAAACCCAATAGCAGCAACATTTTACAAAGATAATGTTGTTTAAGCAATGTGTACAAACAAGTCATGTATTTCTCTTTATGAAAATGTTCTCAAGGTTATTTGGTTCATATTGGTCATCATTCATTAGTGAGTATTAACCATATCCAGTCAAAAGCCATCTGTGTGACTGAATTCTGTGCTACAAGCTATGTAGTCATGGCCGAGTGGTTAAGGCGATGGACTAGAAATCTATTGGGGTTTCCCTGCGCCGGTTCAAATCCTGCTGACTATGTTGGCTTTTTCAGTGGTAAAGTGTTATTAAAAACTTTACTGCACTTCTCATTTTGTTAGTATCTGCTTGGCAAAGCAATCTTTACTTACTGGAATATGTGGCACACTAAAGAAGAAAACACTCTGAATTCTTCAAACATTTTCCAAGTTATACATTTTAGGGTGTTGCTGGCTGTAAAACATTTAATAAAGGAGTCCATTTCAATAGATGCATTGTCTTCTATTTAAAAGTATCTCTATGCTGCAACATAGTGCTAAGAGGTCATTTGTGTGCAATACATTGCACAACATAAAATAGAGGAGAAATGGTTTACCCCTACAGAAATAACTTAAGATGACAAAGGATAGTGAGCACTTTAGTGTGAGAGTGAAGGAATTCTTCCACTTTATAATTACAGAGAATATTTGACTTCTTCTTTATGACAGTGCTAAGTACTGCATGTATTGAGATGTGTACATTCTTTACAGTCTGCCAAAACTATATTGTTTAAATATAATGGGAATAATCAATGTTATAGTTCAACTGCTTATCACACTTCAGCACAAATAGTTTTTTGTTATGAAATCGCATTTGTAATGTTTTATTGTTATCATTCACAAAAGTTAAGCAGGGCTTTCTAAACCTGTTGAAGAAAAAATCAACTTAGCTTCAATTTTCCTGCAAAATGGTCATTAATGTACAGTAAAAATTGTACTGTAACTCCCTGAAGTTTACAGAAAATTAAGAAATGAATCAAATGTAAACTTTATGGAATCTTTTGTGAAACAGAATGATTCTCATTAAGAACAAATGTACTTTGTATTTTTATATTAAATTCAGAGACAGAACATTTTATATTAAAATCAGATTAATTTTTTTGGGGGGGTTCAATATGATCTTATAGGGGTTCTGTATGTTTTTGTCTTGCAGATTAACAATATTGAATACCTAAAACTTGTAAATGTTTATTTTGTTGATACTTTTGCCATTGTCTGCATATTGATAGTTCCCTCTAGATACCCAAGAGATCAATGTTGGTATCCCTCCACCCCTGGTATATCAAAATTTATCAAAAAACATGATTTTTGGAGTGAGTTGCAAAGTTCAAATGTGTTGGAATATTTTATTCTATGCTTAAGGCATTTAAAATATATTTAATATTATCATCAAGCCTTGTTCCTTCAAATTTACTTTAACTGTGTGTTACTCAAATATTCAATGTTGTTTTAGCATGTTATCCTTTAGCTTGCTATGTAATTGGCAAAAAAAGAAGATTCTTTATTCCTCTTCTATGTTGTCATTTATGATTGCCCACTCTGATAAAGCATAAAGCATAAAGCACGTAAAACTAAAAGAAAAGATGGTCGTACATGCAAAACTTCTTTCAGCACTCTTGGTTTCTCCCATATACAAGATCCACTCGCCTATAGCAATAAGATAATTTAAATTGAAGACTCTGGTGAAATAACATGGGGTTGTGCTACAGTGAGGATTAACTCTTAAGAGGGATTTATACTTGTTTGGATTTAAAAACAAAACGTAGAAAGCTTTTGTTCTACCACCGCCATTCAGGTGAAAATTGTGTTTGAAAAAATATTTCAGGCTTGATTGAAAGGTAGAAATTGTAGTGACAACTGCGCTCCAGTGCTAGATCATAATGAAATTGACAAAATGGAATCAGGCTGGTGAGATATAACCGTCTCTGTGGGGCCAAATAATCCCTGAAGTTGGGGTGAATGATGAAACCCCTGTGACTCCTCAAATGGGATAGTCCCCCTCCAAATAGAATGAAATATTTTAAATAATTTTTAATGTGCCGATGTTTGCGCAGAAAGAGCAGCGGACCTCTCTCTGCTGCAATCACATCTCGACCCCGCCGGCCTATAGTATCATTGATGTGCATATACAGTACTCTATGTGTATGTTAGGAGTTATAGGGGACGGCTTCAAAGACAACAGCTCGCAATCGCCCCCATGAGTTTTTACACGGCATTGCAGTATTGCAGACAGCGGGAATAAAATGCTTAAATCACAGCCGCGAAAATAACGCAATACACTCCGGGTGAAAACGACACAAAACCGCACATCACCGGGATATTCTGAAATTCGCGGAGCTAGCCGAGTTAGAATAAATTTGGTCGCCACTGTATGTTAAAGTCCCAGGAGGAGACTCGGATCCCATCAAAATGAAAAATGTTACTAGGCAAGGATGCCCACTGTCCCCTCTCCTCTTCGCATTATCGATCGAACCCCTGGCGGCAATAATCAGAGACGATATAAATATCCAGGGTATCCAGATAGGAGATACAAACTGCAAGATCTCACTATTTGCAGATGATATAATACTATCACTAGCTAACCCACTGATATCTCTTCCAAATTTACAATCTCAACTAGACCACTTTGGCCAGGTCTCAGGATACAAAATAAACAATAACAAGTCTGAAGCACTAAATTTAACGCTCCATGCCCAAGAGGTCAAGCTCTTACAAGCAAACTTTAAATATAAATGGTACCAAACACACATCAAATATTTAGGAGTATACATAACAAACACATACAATTTATTATACCAATATAACTACCCACCTCTATTTGAAAAAATAATAAAAGATCTTCAGACCTGGACCGACAATCAAATATCCTGGATCGGAAGGATAACAGCAGTGTAACAGGGGAGTTATCCCAGTTCAGGTAATGTACCTCTAATCCAGCAGTGTGGTGGTTAACTGCTGGTAGTCAATTAACAAACACCACCTGCCTGATTAGATGGCTTAGAAAAGCCTGTCTTTTGAGACAGGAAGTGAGACTCCTTAGCTCACACCTGAGCTGAACTTGGAGACAAACAGTCTTGAGCCCTGCCAGAAGAAACAGCAGAGCTGCTTTCAAGACACAGGGGAAACTTCTAAACCTGAATGCTGACACACCCTGAGGAAAAGGGAGCTGAACCAGGGACAGAGAAGATTTTCCCTCCAAACTACAAGGAACAGATAAGATAAGACTTTCATTTATGAGACTTCTTATATCTGCTTAATTCATGCTATATGTTTGGGGCTGGGAGACATGCTTATCTAAGGGAGTTGTGAACTGCATAGTATTTCACTAGAAATACTCCCAAGTGAATAGAAGCTTTGTTTACCCCTTGTTTGGATGGTTTCCTGATGTTAAGGAAACAGGCGCAAAAAAAGGCTTATTTAATTTCACTATAATCAGTCTCCCTTGCATACCTCTGTGAGCGTCAGCCTTTCATATGGTGTCCGAAGTGGGACAAGAGGTGGTATTTGAAGTTAGAAAGAACCGGAGATTTGTTCTGTGAATTTTTTTTATGCTTTTTGCCTACAAACAGTCTGAGCAACTTTAAAAAAAAAAACCTCATGCCGCAGAGATCAGAGTTAAAGTGACACACACCACTGCACTTAAACTTACAAAACCACAGATGGACTCTTTTCCCCAATCCCAAGAGGAGAGAGAGAGAGACTAGAGAGAGAGAGACTGCTGAAGCAGGTAAAACCTTATTTGCCTATCACAATAAAGTGTAATATGGTCATTGAAATAGGGGGTTTGCCTTCCAGCCATAGTCAGGGTTCAAGAAGTGAGTTAGCCCTTGAAAGGGATAGTCGTTTGTTATTTTCAAATGTTTAGCTGAAGCAGTGAATACAGATGGTGACCCATGAGCGGTACTGATTCTGCAAGTAAAGGCTGCCACACCGCATAGGACTACCAGTTGTGAATGGAGTATATGCAGAAAAATTTGAAAATTGATGCAAGACTGTGCTGAAGCAGGGGAATTTTCAGTAAACAAGTGCTGAGGGTAAAATTGCATACTAGAAAAAAGGGAATTGCTGAACTGTGTAAAAGGTATCCCAAAGTGTGAAGAGGGAATGTCATAATACCCAAAGTTGAGACTGAACTCAAACAGAAAATCACATTATTTGGCTGAAGCAGAGAGATTGCACCTAGCAAGTAAATGGTGTAAAGCAAACAGAAGTTTTTACCTAGCAACTACACATTCAGCATACCTAATGAGAGATTAAATCTAGCAAGTAAATGGTGTAAAGCAAATAGACGGTTTTACCTAGCAACTGCACATCTTGTATACCTGATAAGAGAAAATGCATGCACAGTGCTGCTGATATTGTAAAACTTACACAAAAAAGAAAAAGTCTATAGAGATACCTGTGAGAGCTACGACCTCTACAAGAAAAATATGCCCACCTGTAGGACTACCACAATTGGGGGTTTTAGCAAATACAGTGGCAACAGCTGTAATAGCGCCTCCTGAGGTCAGGATGAAAATTACACCTGATAGCATAAAAATGGAGGACAAGATGCAGCGTTCCTGTAATGAACCCTTCCCTACGGAAGAGTGGCCCTTCCAGTCCAATAAAGAGGAAGACATCCCTTACAGGGAACCCAAACCGAGTAACACCCACAAAACACTCCAAGAATGGTGGGGGTGCCTGAACTCGGCACGAACCGAAAAGACCGCTCCCTTTGATGACGAATATGATCAGCAGGAGAAAGAGCGGGAGCAGTGGATCACCGAATATTTCCGTCAGCTATTACAGTTGCAAGAAAAGCTGGGTGGATCCAGTGACGCTGCTAACATTTCAAATGAAGATGGAGACCCCAGTATCCCTGAAGGGACGGTGTCATCCAAATCAAAAAGGCGGAAAAAGAAAAAGAAACGCGGTTCTTCACTTACCGTGGAAGGAACAGACATGTCCGCAGATCCTGTGGAGGAAAAGGGGGGCCGAGTTGCCCTGCAGCCTAGAGAAAATGGAGAATTCATCTCGCGGTTAACCGAAAATCCAGAGGGCCCAAAGCAGAAGTCGTGTACCCCAAAGAAGTGTCTGTCCGGTGCCAACATTGAGGAACCCTCAACCAACCATCCCGGGGAAGCGGAACCAGAACCAGTGAGTGTCAATCCCTTGGCCAGCCCTGAGGAGGCCCTGAAAAATGCCAGGCGTGACTGTGATATACTCCGTGAACAATTGAAACAAAAGAAAGATGGTTACGCGGAGCTACTGAAAAATAACGTGAAGCTACAGGAACATGTGCTCGCAATGTACTCTGCAGCCAGGACAGAATTGGACGATCTCAAGACTGAGCTAGATACTGCAAATGCTACTATTTCCGCCATGGATGAAAAGCAGAGCCAATCTGATAAAATGATTACTCAGCTGAAGCGGAAGTATGAGGAGGCACTAAAGCAGATGACAGTCTTTCAGCAAGAGGTTCACACTCTTCGCGTAGAGCTGAATGCCTCACAACAGGAGGTCAACAATGTCCGGACAGAGGTGGACGTATCTCAGAAAGAGTTTCAGACACTCCGCAGAGCACTGGATGCCTCACATCATGAGACCAACAGCTGCCGCACAGATATGGAAGTTTCCAGGAAGGAACTACACAGTCTCACTGAGGAGCTGGACATATCTAAAGAAACTATTGTCAATCTTGATACAGATCTCAAAGTCTCCCAGAAGGAGCTTCAGACCCTCAACCTATAGAAGGAAGTCTCACGCCAGGAGACTGTCATTCTCAAAGCAGATGTGCGTAAATGGAAGGAGGACTGCAAAGATTCCTGAATAGTACAGAGACTGAAAAAGGAGAAAATTCAAGATTATAAAGAGAGAACTTAAAACTGAAAGAAGAAAATCTTCAGTTGACAGACGAAGTCAAGGAAAAGAATGAAAAGCTGCACGAGCTTAAGGAAATAAATAGACTTTTGGAAGGTGAGAAGTTTGAAGCAGAGCACCGACTGCAGAACCAACTGCAAGGTCTGCTTACGCACCTCGAGGAGAAGCAGCAAACTCTGCAGGAAGAAAATCTGCAGGCTGTTAAAGAAATTCAAGTGCTGAAGGAACGTCTGATGACCCAGTATGTCCCCGCAAAGCAGCATGAGAAACCGAAGGCTACCCTGAGCGTCACCAAAGCATCGCTAGAGGCCAAGCTTAGAACCCAGGTGACCCGGCACAAAAGGGAGCACAAGAAGGTCCAGAAACTAAAACAAGTAACTGTGGCCCGAGCAAAGAAATTCATAGTGCTTCACAATGCAATAAAAATGTGGAAGCAAGCTCAGAGAAAGCAAAGCGTGCAGATAAATTCCCTGAGAAGAGACTTGCAAGACGCACTCAAAAAACAGGGATCTCTCGCGGATGAGATTACAGTCCTACAAGGACAAGTATTGACCCTGACTAAGCGTCAGTATCCCACAGCCTCAAAAACCCATGAAGACAAGGGTACAGTGAGAGCTTGGAATACCGCTCATCTGAAAGACAAGGTTGCAAAATTTGAACCACCTAAACAAGCACTAGCAAAACCATCAGCCACCCAACAGGCAACAAAAGAAGGTACACGTGCTGAATCAAAACCAGAAGAATCCATAGCTGATGAAGCTGAAAAGATGGGACATTTCTGTAAGTGGGTGTGGAATTGCAACTTAACCCCAAAGATGCTGAACTAGCAACCCCATTGAGTGGGAAAAAGGCAGAGAGACAGCTTCAAGAGCGGAAAACTCAAAGGGCTGTTTTTAAACGCTCTGCAACTGCTGCCATACAGTATGCCTACAATAAGACGAGCACCCGACGCGAGGGAAATCTCATGACCGCGCACGTAGCAAAAAGACTATACTTAGAAAAAGTCCTCCTCGTGCGACTGAGGAGTGCTGATCTCAAGCACCTTCAGGAGGAGACACGAATAAACTGGAAAAAGGGCTCCAAAACCAGTAGGACTGATGGTTCTCTTGCTCCATCCACTCTCTTTCAAGTCACAGAGATATCTAGAATGAGAGTGGAAGAATGGGCTTTGGCCGTGGCAAGCCCGAGCTTCCCACAAACAGGGGAGGTATGTAACAGGGGAGTTATCCCTGTTCAGGTAATGTACCTCTAATCCAGCAGTGTGGTGGTTAACTGCTGGTAGTCAATTAACAAACACCACCTGCCTGATTAGATGGCTTAGAAAAGCCTGTCTTTTGAGACAGGAAGTGAGACTCCTTAGCTCACACCTGAGCTGAACTTGGAGACAAACAGTCTTGAGCCCTGCCAGAAGAAACAGCAGAGCTGCTTTCAAGACACAGGGGAAACTTCCAAACCTGAATGCTGACACACCCTGAGGAAAAGGGAGCTGAACCAGGGACAGAGAAGATTTTCCCTCCAAACCACAAGGAACAGATAAGACTTTCATTTATGAGACTTCTTATATCTGCTTAATTCATGCTATATGTTTGGGGCTGAGAGACTGTAAGGAATCCACTACTGGCTTTTACTGCAGCCTTGCAGACCTGTGCAGTTGCAAGCTTCCTCTGGCAATCTATGGCACAGGTGCTGCCTCTCATTGCAGCTTCTGCCCTGTGCTCTTTCATTGGAGGAATTCTCACACACCCTCCTCCTGTGATTGGATCTCCGCCCTTTATATTCTAGGCGTTGGCTCTGAACCAGCGCCGAGCATAACTATTCCTACCTCTATGTTACTGTCTCTGCCACAAACCACCCCAGGCCTCTCTCCTAGCGTTCTTACCTTCCAAGTTCCTGAGTATCCAGAGGCCTGGTCCTGGACGTCTGTGCTGAAGCGTTGTTGCCAGCACTGGCCTGCTGCTATCTCCTTGCAGTGGCCTACCCCGGACGTCTGTGCTGAAGCGTTGATGCCAGCACTGGTAACTGCTGCATTCCCTCCTAGCAGTGGCTACCCTTCCTGTCCTGTGGCCTGCCGCTATTCTCCTGTAGTGGCCTATCCTGGACGCCTGTGCTGAAGCGTTGATGCCAGCACTGGTAACTGCTGCATTCCCTCCTAGCAGTGGCTACCCTTCCTGTCCTGCGGCCTGCTGCTATTCTCCTGCAGTGGCCTATCCTGGACGCCTGTGCTGAAGCATTGATGCCAGCACTGGTAACTGCTGCATTCCCTCCTAGCAGTGGCTACCCTTCCTTTCCTGTGGCCTGCTGCGATCCTCTTGCAGTGGCCTGCCTTGGACTTCTGCGCTGAAGTGTTAGTTCTTCCCGACGCTGCCCTGCGGTGAACTTCGGCCAGCCTGCTGTCTCCTCCTGCTGAGATCGGCGTCATGGGCCGAGGCCGCTCCTCACGCAGAAGCCACCCCCGCGCTCACGCTCCTAAGCTGAAGCGGGGCACTCCTGATTTCCTGTTGCCGAACTCCTGCTTCATTAACGACGATGCTGCCTTCTCCAATCCTGACCCTGCGATGTACGACTACAAACTGCGCACTCCGGATCAGTCTGCGTGGACTAAGGTCGGTGATTATATAACCCCACCTCAGCCCCGCGGTCCGGTCCCGGTTTGTGGCGAGCATCGGCGTAACAGAGACATGCTTATCTAATGGAGTTGTGAACTGCATAGTATTTCACTAGAAATACTCCCAAGTGAATAGAAGCTTTGTTTACCCCTTGTTTGGATGGTTTCCTGATGTTAAGGAAACAGGCGCAATAAAAGGCTTATTTAATTTCACTATAATCAGTCTCCCTTGCATACCTCTGTGAACGTCCGCCTACAAGCAGTAAAAATGAATATCTTGCCCAGGCTGTTATACTTCTATCAAACTCTCCCGATAAAAGTTCCGATCAGGGAGCTCAAAAATTTTCAAAATAGAATCTTTCAATTTATCTGGAAGCACAAAAGACCGCGGGTTGCAAGATCGGTAATGCTAGCACTGAGATCGGGAGGGGGTATGGTGGTACCAGATATCATCAAATACTACCATGTGGCCCACCTAAAACAAGCAGTAATGTTCAACCGTGAACCAACAACTTGCGGTTGGCTGGGGATCGAGTCCTCCTATGTGAGCCCTTCCACTCTAGCGGTGGAGCTATGGAGCTCCAGGGAGGGGGAGAGCCCCGTGGGAAGATTTAAACTTGGGGCGATGAGATGCACCTCCCAATATATAGCTATCTACAAATCTGACACTTTCTCCAAATGGTGTCTCAGAAAAACAAATTTACTACCTTAACGAACTTTGAGAAATTATGTATGGAAGGCCCTTACAGGGGAGGTTTGATCTCGGAGATATACACGGGGATAGCATCTCATGCAACTCCCCAAGCTCACAATTATATGCGGAAATGGGCTGAAGACCTAAACATAGACATAGATAGGGAAGACTGGAGGGATATCTGGGAAAAACATCAATTTGCACAGTCACAAAAGAAAACATATACAAAATTTTGTTCCAATGGTACCTAACCCCAAGTAGACTGAACCAGATCTTCCCAGGAACTCCAGATCTCTGCTGGAGAGGATGTGGTATGAGAGGGGACATGGTCCATATCTGGTGGAACTGCCCACGAATTCAGATATTCTGGACCATGGTACAAGGCCTGATTCTCGAGAGCACGGAACTAAGAGTGCCTATAGACCCGCTGACATTCCTGTTAGCAAAACCAATAGAGGAACTTCAATCCCCAGTAAGCAAACTTATATCATTTATATTAACGGCGGCTCGATGCTCTATTGCAGCCGCATGGAAAAACATACACCCCCGATTTAGACGTACAGTCATATTAAGAGTTAACTACGTTAAACTAATGGAAAACTATCAGCTCAATTAAACCACAACCTTGACAAATTTGATAAGATATGGGAACCCTTGTCCCTAGACTAAAAAACCACAATACTGAAAGGAAACACTCCTTCCATAAACTTAGGAACCCCTAGTAGACAGACCTAACCCCCCCATCCACCCCCCCTCTTTGTCTTCCCCTCTTCCTTCTCTCTCTACCATTTCTCAAGATCTACCTATTTCATAGGTACATAAGCACGATTCACATGATTGGATTACAAAATCGATATGGTACTAGCTTTGTTCTAGAAATGCTGTATTTCAATTTATGTTAAAAATCCACAAATGCTTAGTTGAACAACAGTCTTGTGATACGTAAGTCACTGTTTAAAGAGATGTTACTGTATTGTGAAAACAATAAAAAAGATTGAAACAAAAAAAAACTTCACTGCACTTTTCAATTTGTTTGTATCTGCTTTGCAAAGCAATCTTTACTTACTGGAATATGTGGCACACTAAAGAAGAAAACACTCTGAATTCTTCAAACATTTTCCAAGTTATACATTTTAGGGTGCTGCAGGCTGTAAAACATTTAATAAAGGACTCCATTTCAATAAATGCATTGTCTTCTATTGATAAGTATCTCTATGCTGCAACATAGTGCTAAGAGGTCATTTGTGTGCAATACTTTGCACAACATAAAATAGAGGAGAAACGATTTACCCCTACAGAAAAACGTAAGGTGACAGAGGATAATGAGCACTTTAGTGTGAGAGTGAGGGAATTCTTCCACTTTATAATTACAGATAATATTTGACTTCTTCATAATGACTGTGCTAAGTACTGCATGTATTGGATAAGTACATTCTTTACAATCTGCCATAACTATATTGTTTAAATATAATGGGAATAATCAATGTTATAGTTCAACTGCTTATCACACTTCAGCACAAATAGCTTTTTGTTATGAAAAAGCATTTGTAATGTTTTATTGTTATCATTCACAAAAGCTAAGCAGGGCTTTCTAAACCTGTTGAAGAAAAAACAACTTAGCTTGAATTTTACTGAAAATGGTCATTAATGTATGTAATAATTGTACTGTGACTTCCTGAAGTTTACAGAAAAATAAGACATTAATCAAATGTAAACTTTATGGAATCTTTTGTGAAACAGAATTATTCTCATTAAGAACAAATGTACTTCGTACTTTGATATTAAATTCAGAGACAGAACATTTTATATTAAAATCAGATTTAATGTTTTTGGGGCGTTCAATATGATCTTAGGGTTCTGTATGTTTTTGTCTTGCAGATTAAGAATATTGAATACCTAATTCTTGGACATGTTTATTTTGTTGATACTTTTGCCATAGTCTGCATATTGATAGTTCCCTCTAGATACCCAAGAGATCAATGTTGGTATCCCTCCACACTTTGTATGTCAAAATCGATCAAAAAACATGATTTTTTGAGTGAGTTGCAAAGTTCAAATGTGTTGGAATATTTTATTCTATGCTTAAGGCATTTAAAATATCTTTAATATTAACATCAAGCCTTGTTCCTTCATATTTACTTTAACTGTGTGTTACTCAAATATTCAATGTTGTTTTAGCATGTTATCCCTTAGCTTGCTATGTAATTGGCAAAAAAAAGAAGATTCTTTATTCCTCTTCTATGTTGTCATTTATGATTGCCCACTCTGATAAAGCATAAAGCACGTAAAACTGAAAGAAAAGATGGTCGTACATGCAAAACTTGTTTCAGCACTCTTGGTTTCTCCCACATACAAGATCCACTTGCCTAAAGCAATAAGATAATTTATTAAATTGAAGACTCTGGTGAAATAGCTTGGGGTTGTGCTACAGTGAGGATTAACTCTTAAGTGGGATTTATACTTGTTTGGATTTAAAAACAAAACGTAGAAAAACATCAACCGCTGGTGACGCCGGCATAAATGCAACATGAAAGCGGTATGAATGAGGCATGAACGTGGTGAAGTGCGTGGCATTCGGAAAAAAATCCCGAAAAAAGTTGGAGATGTTGGAGAATAAAAGGGGCTGCGGCTGTATAGCAAAAAGATAATTTATTAAATTGAAGACTCTGGTGAAATAGCATGGGGTTGAGCTACAGTGAGGATTAACACTTAAGAGGGATTTATACTTGTTTGGATTTAAAAACAAAACGTAGAAAGCTTTTGTTCCACCACCGCCATTCAGATGCAAATTGTGTTTGAAAAAATATTTCTGGCTTGATTGAAAAGTAGAGACAAAATACCGGGCGCTTACCTTAGGATATTAGTACAGGGTGGAGAGTACAGTAAAATAATTATTCCAAAACCAATGTATGTAGTCTTTCACAGTGGGATCTGTAACTTGCGGTGAGTTCCTCTGCTCGACCCCAGAGAACGGTATCCAAACCCTCAGAGTGTACGAAAACGAAGAGAAAAAGGGGGAGCAAAGGATTAGAAGAGATTGACCTATATTACCTATATTATAATACTGGTAATATAGGTCAATCTCTTCTAATCCTTTGCTCCCCCTTTTTCTCTTCGTTGATTGAAAAGTAGAATGTGGCTTTGCTAGGGTGAATTTTAACTCTTAATGGGGTTTTGTATTGAGTTCAGATTTGTTTATTAATCATTCTCAGGATGTAGGTGGAGGAAATGTAATAACTACAGATTATGAGAGAGGTGAGAAGTGGATTACATATGGTGAGCAAGATATGAATGTCAGAGGTGAATAGTTGGGGTAAGAAGGGGGGATAGGCTGACCCTTACTTAGTACAGATAGACAGGATGCTCATTAAAGATTGCCTTTTTAGGATATATAAATCTGGAAATATATGTATCCTCTAGACCCAAATAATGAGTAGCATTGGCTCCACTGGTGTATTTTGGTTTGAAAAAAGGAAGAATATGCTTGGACAGCTCTCATTTTTTAATTTTTTTAAATCATACATCATCAATTACCAATATTTTTTTGCCCACATTGAGACACCTATTGTATTTGACTGCTTTACATTCGCTCCAATGTAAGCCAAATAGGAAAATGAGGAAATGTTGTTTTTTATGTAAAAGATTACATTTAGCTATTTACATCCATAGGCCTTTTATTTAACATTGTATACATTCAAACAATGCTATTGGTTGATGAAACAAAAAAGGATATGCTCCAGGTGAGGCCTAAACTCACAACCTTGGCATAGCTTAGCACATACTGCTATATAAGTACTGCGCGCTAACCGATTGCGCCACTGGAGCACATGCCTGTAATAATCTATGTTCTTCTTGCCCCAATTGTCCTCCAAATCTGCTCTTTTAATCTCTGACATCCAAGTTAGATCATTTTCCCTTTACTCCTTTTAACCCCTTTTCTTTTTTTTCTGCCTCAGATCGGTTTCATACTGTACATTGAATGTGGTTAACAAAAAGTATTTCTCGTCATTGTTCCAAAACCCAATAGCAGCAACATTTTACAAATATAATGTTGTTTAAACAATGTGTACAAACAAGTCATGTAGTTCTCTTTATGAAAATATTTTCAAGGTTATTTGGTTCATATTGGTCATCATTCATTAGTGAGTGTTACCCATATTCACTCAAAAGACATCTGTGTGACTGAATTTGGTGCTACCAACTATGTAGTCATGGCTGAGTGGTTAAGGCGATGCACTAGAAATCCATCGGGTTTTCCCCGCGCAGGTTCAAATCATGCTGACTACATTGACTTTTTCAGTGGTGTAGTGTTATTAAAAACATCACTGCACTTTTCATTTTGTTTGTATCTGCTTGGCAAAGCAATATTTACTTACTGGAATATGTGGCACCCTCCCTTATCGAGAACTGATAACTCATTCTGATTAAGGACAGTATCAGAAAGGTTAATAATTCCAGTATGTTCAATTAAAAGTTCTTCTTTCTCTTCTGAGGGTTTTTTATGTTTCCTTTTTTGGCCCCTCCTTGTGCGTCTCTAGTGACTCAGTTTTTGACCTGAAGAAGGTTCTAGATTCATATTCAGCCTCCTTTTGATAATTCTGATTAGATGACGCATTTGTACAAATGATGATGATTTTCTTAAACAGTCCAAGGATCTGATGGAGCGTTTTGAGGCCAGGGGTTACTTGAATAAGGACTTAAATAGAGCGTTTTTAGAAGTTCAGGATATGGACAGAACTGTTCTGCTAGATAGAACTCATAAAAAATCTAATACGCACTCTCATTCTCCTTTCTTTGTTATTCAACTTAATAATCAAGCTAACCAAATAAGGGAGATAGTTAAAAAGCATTGGGGTGTGTTAGCTGCAGATCCAATTTTACATTCCATTTATGAAGAAGGGCCCAAATTGGTCTTTAGAAGAGCTAAGACTATCGCTAATCATGTTTCCACTAGTTTGTTCTCCACAGCAAAGGCTCCCTTAAAGAATTTACTAAAGGGTAGCTTCATCTGTTCAAAATGTAAAGTATGCAAACATATGGAGAGTACTTCTGAATTTCCTTTGAATAAAACAGGTAAAAAATATCACATAAATTCCTTTATTAATTGTGATACCACATATGTGGTGTATTTATTAAAATGTGGTTGTGGTAAACAATATATAGGAAGGACGATCAGATGTTTAAAAGTACGCATACTTGAACATCTACGTTTGATCACTAAAAAAGATTTCAATCACCCTGTGTCCCAACATTTCAGCAATTGTAGTATGGGCAATGTGAAGAATATGTCATTTTTGGGCAAGGAACAGGTACCATGTCCAATTAGGGGAGGCAACAGACTAAATATCCTTAATAAAAGAGAATTATATTGGATTTTTACTCTACAAACCCGTATCCCACATGGTCTAAATTCAGACTGGGATATAGGGCCTTTTCTTTTTGACACTTCTTTTTGATGTGCTTCTTTACAAGGTCTTACCTGTTACGTAATACAGCAAAAATACAAGTTGTCCAAAAGTGTTATATTTATTAATTATTAATGTTTGCATTTTTGATGCATTAAATAACTACTTATCTTTAAAAAGAGCTTTAAATGTTTCAAATGTTTCATAAGTTTGATAAGCTTCACCATTGGTATTATAGTCTCAATTCATCTTCTTTCTGTGTACTGGGTTTGAGAATGATTATATTTGTGTTATGAATTAGGTCCTGTTTATATTTACATGTGACCTTATTTTATTCTATAAGTATATATTTGATGTTATACCAAACCCTTACAAGCACTTTACCATTCGTAATTACGATATATGTATACCTAATGTCTAAGGATGTTATTCAATTATTGTTTAATTGTTTTTTAATTCAAGTCTTAATCTTATACTTTGATTTTAATGTTTGTTTATGTCCTTAGTTGTAAATAGTCTGGAGTGTTACTGTTTAGTATGAATAAAGTTTTGTCTTTGTGTATCTTTATCGTGACGCTTGGGGATCATATTGCCTAGCAACACGAGGCATTGGGACGTTTTATCCCGCGTCGATTTACGCGCTGACATCATGCGCTGTTTCCATCAGATGGACTTGGAGGGGTGTCTTTTGGCATTACAGTGTACCTTGGCCAGCGCTATGTGCACTGGTGGTTGGACACGTATGCCGCATTGACGTCGCGCGTTGGTATTGGCTATGCACTCGTGTCGCGTCCACCGGCGTGCTGACGTCACGGGTTCCGTGTCATGTGATGCACCCAGAAGTGATGGTGATTGGTCCCTACGGCGCCGCGATCTTGTATAAATCACACTCCTGATGGTATTTGTGCATTCACCTTGATAAAGGGCTATTCATAGTCCGAAACGCGTTGGTGTGTTTTATTCGTTATTTTTGATCCATTAAATTAGCTTTATTTTTATGGGAACGCATCCTTGTTGTTATTTGCTGATTCGTCAGCACTGGAAATAGTGCTCCGTTTTTTTCTTCTTCTTCCTCTCTGGTGTTCATCTACAGACGAAGGCACACTTAACCCTGGAGTCGCTGGATACATTGGACTTACTGCATATCATGGACATTCATCCCATGTGAGTTTATTCCAGTTTGACCTACCTTATTTGGATATTATTCTGATACTTCATCACTGTCCCATGATATAGGATGTTTTATCTACTGGTCACCGGCAGGTGGTTATGAACAAATCCTTACTACTGTGCTACGTGGGATCATAATCTACCAGTTTACATCTTGTTGGACAGTTATACAATATATGGGCTCATTATTCCTAACATCATTTCATCGTACTGCGGTCTTTTTTAGAGCACCATACAACATTTTTTAATATTAATTACAGTTTAGCAAGAAGTACAAAAATTTCATGTTCCTTTGTCCCTACACTATAATTAAGAGGGGTTTGTGTAAAAGACCAGACACTTGTTAATTCTTTAAACTAAAGATAGTGTCATTTTCTATTGGTTTAGGAGATTTTGAAAAAATCAGGAAAAAGCTTTCTATTTTTTTTCCATGTAAATAGAATTAACACCATGCACTGCATGTTACCAGTGGAACTTTTCTTCTGCTCCTTCTCTTTCTTCAATATTTTAATAAATGATTTTGACAAAACAAAATAATAAAAATGATGACTCTTTGGTGGAAACTGCTTTGTCCTTGTTCTTCTTGCCCCAATTGCCCTCTGACTCTGCTCTTCTAATCTCTGACATCCAAGTTAGATCATTTTCCCTTTACTCATTTTACATAGTTACATAGTTATATAATAGATGAGGTTGAAAAAAGACGTACATCCAGCAAGTTCAACCTATGCTAAATTTAGACAACAGATACTTTATCCTATATCTATACTTACTTATTGATACAGAGGAAGGCAACAAAGAAAACCCAGAGTCATATAATCCAATGATATCTCATAAGGGGAAAAATAAATTCCTTCCGGAGTCCAAGAATTCTAGTGCAGTGTTATAACATTCAATCTATCTAAAAAGACTATCAATATGTGTATTATTGCCTAGACTTTCACATTCAATGTCATACATTATTCATTGGATGTCAACCATGGCCTTGAAAAATATCCCAACTTTATAAGATAACTCACCGTGAAATGCTCCATGAAGGAAAACTATCTATAATAATCAAGAAGATTAAAAGATGGGTTAGGAGGCGCAAATTGTAATAAATGTATAATGCACTTCCCCTGACTGAGTAGAAGAAAGCTAGACATTTTGACTCCATTTATGATATGGGATCACTCTTTTACAAAAAGTAAATATGTAACCCTGTTCAGCATAATCTTGCTGCAAAAAACCTCTAGCATTTCCAGGAAATGGTGAAAATGCTGCAGAAAGCACAGTCACTTAGATATGTTGTTCTCATTCTTCATATATGACTTTTAAGGGCATACTGTACATTGCTGAAGTCCATTTTATCCAGATGACAAAATCTCTATGTCACCACCAGGATGGCCGAGTGGCTAAGGTATTGGACTTAAGATCCAATGGACATATGTCTGCGTGGGATTAACAATATTGAATTCCTAATTCCTGGACATGTTTATATTGTTGATACTTTTGCCATAGTCCACATATTGATAGTTCATATTTGTCATCATTCATCTGTGAGTGTTACCCATATCCGCTCAAGAGCTTTGCCCTTGTTCTTCTTGCCCTAATTGCACTATGACTCTGCTCTTCTAATCTCTGACATTGCTGAAGTCCATTTTATCCAGATGACAAAATCTATATGTCACCACCAGGATGGCCGAGTGGTTAAGGCGTTGGACTTAAGATCCAATGGACATATGTCTGCGTGGGTTCAAACCCCACTCCTGGTATTCCTTTGTTTTGTCAATTAACAATATTGAATACCTCTTTCCTTGACATGTTTATTTTGGTGATACTTTTGCCACAGTCCACATATTGATAGTTCATATTTGTCATCATTCAAAAGTGAGTGTTACCCATATCCGCTGAAGAGCCATCTGTTTGACAGAATGTGGTGGTATCAGCTATGTAGTCATGGCCGAGTGGTTAAGGTGATAGATTTGAAATTCATTAGGGTTTCCCCGTGCAAGTTCCAATCCTGCTAACTTCATTGTCCTTTTTCAGTGGTAAAGTGTTATTAAAAACTTCACTGCAGCTGGACTTCCGGTGACGTCAGCCGGCATGGTTGCTTGAGGGAAGAGCTCCCGAGACTCCCTGCCTAAAAGCAACTAGAACAAGCAAAAAAAAAAAAAAATACCTTTTCGGGGACCCGACAGGGTAAACGCTTAGAGATGGCAAATAAACTAAAAAGAGCAGTGAATCAGGACATTGCTAAGTTCTGTGCGAGCATATAGAAACCGACGGGCCGAGGAACTGAAACCCTGAAACCCTGAACTCCCAAGATGAACTCCCAAGATGGCGCAGAAGAAAATTCTCAGGGGACTGATATGAACCCATGCGGGGCTGCGGGAGACAGAAGAGACAGTAGAGGTTTCAAAAGCCTATTTGGAACAACTATTTGAACAATTTTCAATAAAAATGAGGCACAACTTTCAAGAAGACCTACAAATGGCTATAACTGAGGTTAAAGCAGAAATAAAGGAATTGGCAGGGCGCACAGACAAGGTTGAAACCAGTCTGGAGGAGGTGATTTACTCCCAAACCACTGCGGAGGACGAGATATGCCGCCTGGGATATGAAATCAATTCCCTGAAGGAATCCATTGAGGATCACGAAAACAGAGATCACCGCCAAACATCCGGATCCGCAACATCCCTGAAGAAATTAAAACGGAGAATCTCGAAACTTACCTGGAAGAATTGTTCCTGTCCCTGATCCCAGAGCTTGCCACCCGGGACTTAGAGATAGATCGCGCTCATAGAGCACTAGGTCCCTGCTCGGTGGATCCTAGAAGGAGAAGAGATGTCATCATACGGATGCACTCTTACTCCATAAAAGAAAAACTGATGTCAGTGTGCAGAGAGAGAGGGGAAATCAATTTCCACAATGAAGCCCTTCAAGTGTATAACGATCTCTCCAGAGCCACCATACAACGAAGACGCGACATGAAGCCCCTAATAAAAATATTAAACATCCAAAAAATCCGATACAGGTGGGGATTCCCGTTCAAATTGATCGTACAGCAGAACGGCAAGATTAGGTCAATCTCAAGACCAGAAGACGCCCCTGCCTTTCTAAAATCACTTGGTCTGCCGGGGCTGGAAATCCAGGAAGAGGAGGAGGAGCCGAGTTCCCGCCACCCTGCGCTCCCGCATAGAGCTTCTGAGAGGATCGCCTCTCAGAGAGTCCCCAGAACCACGGAGTCTTAACAGGCAGGAACCAGAATAAGAACACCACCGCCCCTGGAGCTGCTTTGCCTCATCTATTACCTCCAGCCCCTGGAGTCCTGATAAAGAATAAGACGCCACCACCATAGCCTTGGGCCGCCCGGAATTGAGAGCCACATGAGAGCACCCTTAACACCTCTCTATCTGGTCCCCATCCGGCTGGAGGGGAAGGGTTGCTCTTGCTTGGCTTGCTCCTGGCCTGCCCCCTCCTACCGTGGACTCCCCTGGTGTCCGTCCTGCCTTGCCCCTCTACTACCGGTCACATGGATGCTTCTCTGGATGGACGGTCGCCCCCCCCCCCCTTGGTGGCCCTCCCCCCACTCCCCCTTGTCCGGTTCAAGTCGCGATCACCGCATATCCCTTGCTGTCCCTCCCCTGCTCCTGTCCCCCCACCCCCATTCCTGACCCATCCGCTCCTGCCTCCTCCGCTAATACCCTGTCCCTACCTTGTCCTCTGGGGCCTAGCTTCTCTCCCCGATATTAGGGAGTGTCTTCCGGAGAGTGTTGAGCTGGCACCTACCGGTCGGTGCCCCCGGTGGGGCAGGTTGGTCTCCCTGGAGGATCTGTCTACGCTCTATGCTCCCGAGGAGGAGGGGGTTGGAAGGGCTCTCCTAACGAATCTCGAGACATTTGGGGTGCCCCGAGAAGGAGTAACCCCAAATCTGCAAGGAGGGGGAGATATTCGGGCACCTGAGGGGAGGACACCTATCCTGAATCTCAACTGTCAGGTCTGTTTCTTTTCATACCTGGCCAGAAAATACCTTCAATGGCCTTTGGTTTTTTTCCCTGGGGCTTGTGCCCGAAACTGGCCTCCCTCCCCCCCCTCGTTCTCACTCATTACCTTTCCCCCATGCCGAGATCATGGACCGTCTCTGGACCATAAAAATCTCCCAGCAGAGGCTGAGGTTTCCAAGGGGATCCCTCTGGGGGGGGTAAATATAGGTTATGGGAATATTGAATTGAACCTCCTGTTTGTACATAGTTTTCACTGTTGATGTTTCTAAGGTTTTTAATTTATCTGCTCAGTAGCTTCCTCCCCCCCTTCCTTCCCCCCCTCCCCCTTCCTTTCAACCCCCTTCCCCCCCTCCCCCTTCCCCCCCTCCCCTGCTTCCTTCCCACCTCCCCCATCCCCCTTCCTTCCCCCCCCTCCTCCCATCCCCCCTCCCCCACTTCCTCCCCCACTCCTCCTTCCTTTCACCCACTCCCCCCTTCCTTCCCCCTCCCCCCTTCCTTCTCCCCCTCCCCCCTTCCCCAGTCTTCCTTTTCCCCCTCCCCCTTCCTTTCCCACCTCCCCCCACCCTTCCTATCACCCCCCTTCCTTTCCCTCTCCCCCTTCCTTCCCCCTCCCCCTTCCTTCCCCCCTCCCCCACTTCCTTCCCCCCCACCCCCCTTACCCCCTTCCCCACCTTTTCTTTCCCCCTTCCCCCCCTTCCCCCTTTCTTTCCCACTTCCCCCCACCCTTCCTTTCCATCCTCCCCCTTCCTTTCCCCCCTCCCCCTTCATTTCCCCTTCCTTCCCCCCTCCTCCCCGTTCCTTCCCCCCCTCCCACCCATCCTTCCCCCCCTCCCCCCTCCCCCTTCCTTCACCCCCTTCCTTCCCACCTCCTCCCCTTCTTTCCCCCCTTCCTTTCCCCCCTCCCCCCTTCCTTCCCCCCTTCCTTCCCCCCCTTACCTTCCCCCCTCTCCCCTCCCTCCTCCCCCTTTCCTTCCCCCCATCCCCCCCTTACTTCTCCTTTCCTTCCCCTCACTTTCCTTCCCCCCTCCGCCCCCTTCCTTTCCCTCCTCCCCCCTTCTTCCCCCCCTCCCCCTTCCTTCCCCCCTCCCCCTTCCTTCCCCCCTCCCCCTTCCTTCCCTCCCTCCCCCTTCCTTCCTCCCCTACCCCACCCTTCCTTCCCCCCTCCCCCTTTCTTCCCCCCTCCCCCCTTCCTTTCCCCCTGCCCCCCTTTCCTTCCCCCCTCCCCCCTTTCCTTCCCCCCTCCCCCCTTCCTTCCCCCTCTCTCCCCCTTCCTTTCCCCCCTCTCTCCCTTCCATCCCCCTCCTCTCCCCCTTCCTTCCCCCCTTCCTCCCTCCCAACGAGGACAGTCGTTTTTATTAAGATCCCTCCGGAGGGGATAGTTGAGGGGAGGGAATGATGTACACAGAAGCTGCGGGAATGTGTTTAAAATGGAAGAAAACTGTTTACTTGTATATAACCTCCTCTGCTGACATAGCTAAAGTATTAAGTGTATCTGCTGAAGACTGAGATAAAGGAAAACGGGTTTCTCCTCCCCCTCCCCCCAATCCCTTTTCCACCCCCCTCCATCCTTTCCCACACCCCCCTCCATCCCTTTCTCACATGGGCAATAGGCCAAAACACCTCCTCACTAGAGTGACGGAGGATACCAACACTGGGTTTGTAAGGAACCCATTTTCATTCTGCTCCCCATCTCTCCCCTCCCCCCACTTGCTCCCAGCCTCCACCCCCCTCCCCTCCCCCCCAGGCATCCATATCTACCAATAGCGGGACTCTAAAAACAAGGAATGGAAACCACAGCATAAAAAGAGAACTACGACAATCGAGCCTCCACCCTGGGAAAGTAGATAAGCCCATACGTGCTCACAAACATAGTGTGACAGAAACCAGGGGATGGTAATAAATTCCGTATATAGGGCTCCCAGGATACTAGACAGTTGCTATCCTGTTTGGCCTGGGAGTGCAGCCTTATAATACATACACTCCATCCCACAGTTTGGCAAGCGCTGGAACTGAGGGATGAGAGATCCAGACCAGAGTTTGTCTGCTGCCTGATTTCTGTCACCTGTCATGCTAATTAGGAATCAGGTATGAAAGACTGATTTCCTGTTTGCTCTGGTCTCCCCACAAGAGCCAGGAGGCTGGAAGGCTGCTGAACTACAGAGGGGAGAAGCCTCTTCCCCAAACAGGTTCAATCTTTCTGTTCATTTGTGTAAGACTGCAAAAGTACCATGTTTTGATGTTGGAAGTGGAAAAGCCACTTCCAACCCTGAGTCAGGGATATCTAAGTTAAGTTATCGCTCAGGTGAGCAGCTTTTGTTTTGATCTGTTTTCTGTTGTATGCACTGTGGCAGTCTCAGTGCCGGGGACTGAATAAACCAGGCATAGCCTGTTTAAAGGAACAGTACGTGACGCCTCATCATTTAACCTACCCTAAAAGACCGTGTTCTAAACAGTCCCGGACAAACGACGGAGCCCCGGAGTAAGCCGTTTGTCACATATGGTGGAGAATGCGGGCAGAGCACTAGGGGGTCTGCGGGTTGAAGAACTTTGAAAAAAAAAAAAAAAAGGTTTTTTCATCCTCTGCAAACAAGATGGAAGACGTGGTGGGTGCGCTGGTACGCAATGTCGCTGCCCAGAAAGACGCGAATGAAACCCAGCAACAGCTGTTAATAGCCCAGCAAGAAACTAATGCAAACCAGCAGCAGACGAATGCAGCCCATCAACAGCTGCTAATAGCCCAGCAAGAGATTAATGCCAACCAGCAACAGGCGAATGCCAACCAGCAACAGGCGAATGCAAACCAGCAACAGACGAATGAAGCCCTGCAAAACGCGAATGCAAACCAGCAAGAGACAAACCGCTTGCTGAGAGAGGAGCAACAGCGGTTCGCTCAGGGCTTACAGCAGGAACTCGAGATCCTGAGGGGGACTATCAGTAACCTTCCACTGGCAGCGGCAGCCCCAGTTCCGAAAATGACCAGGGCAAGCCACTACCTTCAGAAGATGGGACCCTCGGATGATGTGGAAGCCTATCTTCTCACGTTTGAACGCACGGCACAGAGAGAGGGATGGCCAGAAGCTGAGTGGGCTGGTCTAATCGCACCCTTCCTAAGCGGCGAACCCCAGAAGGCTTACTTTGATCTAGAGCCAGCCGAAGCTAACGTCTATGCAAAATTGAAGTTCGAGATCCTCGCCCGCCTCGGCGTAACCACGGCTGTTCGCGCCCAAAGGTTTCACGCATGGTCCTTCACGATGGATAAAGCCACCCGAAGCCAGATGTATGACCTCATCCACCTCACCCGGAAGTGGCTACAACCCGAGATCAACTCAGCCAGCCACATCGTGGAACGGTTGGTCATGGACCAGTTCTTGAGGAAACTTCCCTCTGCCTTACGCCGTTGGGTCAGTCGGAGTGACCCCCACAATGCAGATGAGCTTGTGGCCCTCGTAGAAAGGTACAATGCAGCAGAAGAGCACCCGCAACCCACAGTCGTGGAGCAACCCCACTACCCGAGGTTCCAGGACTCTTCCAGAGACGGTAAAAGGGTACCGGGGTTAAGGGGCGCTGAAGAGCGGCGACCACCTTCACGCAGCACCAGCAACAGTGATTCGCACACTAAGGGCAATAGCCAACATGGGGAGCCGGGAAAAGGCTCTAAGTGGGACACAGACTATGTACCTAAATGTGTAAATTGTCATGAGAGGGGCCACACAGCAAAAATCTGCCCACTAAATTATGAGCCCATGCAATGCAACAGCGTGGAACCTTATTCGCTGTTGTCCCAATGTATGGGCCCTAGCCCAGAGGACCCCTTGAATAACCATCTGTGGGCATTTGTAAAGGTTAATGGTAAGAGGGTTCGGGCACTTCTTGACTCTGGGAGCATGGTCACACTAGTGTCCGAATACCTCTTGCCCATTAAGAAGAAACAGGGAAACAGTTCACAAAGAGTGGCAATTTGTTGTATACATGGGGATAATCATGAATATTCCACTGTTGATGTTTTTTTTGAAACAGAGTTTGGTTCTTTAGATTTCAAGGTGGGTATTGTACCCAAACTGGCACATGATGTGTTAATAGGGACCGACTTTCCCCATTTTCTAAAAATGTGGTCCCCCGCTCAGAATAGCGCCCAGATTTCAATAGCGGACCATAACGAAGTATTAGAAGAAACAAATCCTTTCCCTTTTTCAGAAATGGAGGTTGACGAGGGCCCAAATAAGAAGGGGGAAAAGGAGGAGTGCTGTAAAATTCCCTTCCCCATCACTACTTTGGTAGGGAATACCCCAAATCAAGATGTTGAGCAGACACTTACCACCCCAGAACCGGATAAGACCCTCGCTGACCTAGAGGTCAGTCCTGGGAGTTTTAAGAAGGCCCAGTGGGAGGACCCCACATTAGCGGTAGCAAGGGGAAATATACGGGACCAGAATAGTACTCCTGGCCAACCAGATAGGTCACTTGCTTACCCCTACTTCGAGGTAGAGAACGACCTAGTATATCGGGTTGATAAAAGGAAATCAGTCTATCATCCACAAACAGATGGTTTAGTGGAAAGGTTCAATAAAACCTTAAAGAGCATGTTACGGCGGGCGGTTGATAAAGATGGGAAAAACTGGGATTGTTTGTTACCGTACCTGTTATTTGCCATTAGGGAAGTTCCCCAATCATCCACAGGCTTCTCCCCGTTTGAACTATTGTATGGCCGACACCCAAGGGGCTTACTGGATATAGCCAAAGAGACTTGGGAACACGAGGTTACCCCTTACAGAAGTGTAATAGAGCATGTTGCCCAGATGCAGGACCGCATTGCTGCAGTCCTACCCATAGTGAGGGAACACATGGAGAAAGCTCAAGAAGCACAGAGGAATACATATAATAAGGGTGCTAGGGTCAGAATTTTTTCTCCAGGTGATAGGGTACTAGTTCTGGTTCCCACCGTGGAGAGTAAATTCCTTGCTAAATGGCATGGGCCATATGAGGTCTTGGAAAGAGTGGGAGAAGTAAATTATAAGGTAAGACAGCCAG
Source organism: Ascaphus truei (assembly GCF_040206685.1). NCBI lineage: Eukaryota > Metazoa > Chordata > Amphibia > Anura > Ascaphidae > Ascaphus > Ascaphus truei. The sequence continues at coordinate 53,580,391 of NC_134497.1, forward strand.
GTAGGAGGAAACCTGAGCAAATTTACCATATAAACCTACTCAAGCCCTGGAAAGATAGAGAAGTCTTGTTAACCCTAGTACCCCCAGGTCCGTCAGAGAATCAAGAAACTGACCCAGAGGTTAGCATAGCTGAAACACTGTCTGTTCATCAGAAACGAGAGGTTCAGAATTTAGTGAAAAGAAACAAAGAAATCTTCTCTATACGGCCAGGTAGAACTAGCGTAATTGAACATGACCTAGTCTCTGAACCGGGGGTCCGAGTTAACCTTAAACCGTACCGAATCCCAGAGGCCAAAAGAAAGGCTATAAGTTTAGAGGTTAAAAAAATGCTAAAACTAGGTGTAATTGAGGAATCCCAAAGTGGGTGGAACAGCCCTATAGTCTTAGTCCCAAAGCCAGATGGTACAACAAGGTTTTGTAATGACTACCGGAAACTAAACGCGGTGTCAAAATTTGATACTTATCCTATGCCCAGGGTAGATGAACTTGTAGAGAGACTGGGCAAAGCCCGATATCTCACAACCCTAGACCTAACAAAAGGGTACTGGCAGGTTCCCCTCACAGAAAGGGCAAAAGAAAAGACAGCCTTCTCAACCCCAGACGGCCTCTTTCAGTATAAGGTGTTGCCTTTTGGCTTACATGGAGCTCCCGCCACATTCCAAAGAATGATGGATAAAATTTTAAAACCACATGCTCGGTATGCTGCCGCCTACCTGGATGATGTGGTAATCCATAGTGAAGATTGGCAATCCCACCTTCCAAAGGTCCAAGCTGTGCTTGACGCAGTCCGGTCTGCTGGACTAACTGCTAACCCCGCTAAATGCACTATTGGTCTGGAGGAGGCCAAGTATCTGGGATATTCTATTGGCAGAGGTTTACTCAAACCCCAAACACTCAAAGTGGAGGCGATACAAAATTGGCCAAGGCCAGTTACAAAAAAACAAGTAAGGACCTTTTTGGGCTTAATTGGGTACTATAGAAGGTTTATTCCCAATTTTGCAACTAAGGCAACCCCACTAACTGACCTCACAAAAGCAAGAGGACCGCTAATGGTAAAGTGGTCCCCCGAAACCGAACAGGCCTTTAGAAGCCTGAAAGAAGCTCTCTGTGCCCAACCAGTGTTGGTCACACCTGACTTCTCCAAAGAGTTCGTAGTCCAAACCGACGCATCTGAGGTAGGGCTGGGGGCGGTACTCTCCCAGGAGTCTCAAGGTGAGGAGCACCCCATCCTTTATTTAAGTAGGAAACTAAATCCCCAGGAGAAAAATTACTCCATAGTAGAGAAAGAGTGTCTCGCAATAAAGTGGGCTGTAGAGACGCTCAAATACTACCTGTTGGGGAGAAAATTCCGGTTGGTCACAGATCATGCACCCCTTACCTGGATGTGTCAAAACAGGGAAAAGAATGCTAGAGTGACCAGGTGGTTCCTAAGCCTACAACCCTTTAAATTTTCTGTGGAACACAGGTCAGGGCACAAACATGGCAATGCTGACGGGTTGTCAAGGATGCACTCCCTAATATCCATGGTCGCTCATCCCTCGAGGTCTGAGCTGGGGGGGAGGATATGTGACAGAAACCAGGGGATGGTAATAAATTCCGTATATAGGGCTCCCAGGATACTAGACAGTTGCTATCCTGTTTGGCCTGGGAGTGCAGCCTTATAATACATACACTCCATCCCACAGTTTGGCAAGCGCTGGAACTGAGGGATGAGAGATCCAGACCAGAGTTTGTCTGCTGCCTGATTTCTGTCACCTGTCATGCTAATTAGGAATCAGGTATGAAAGACTGATTTCCTGTTTGCTCTGGTCTCCCCACAAGAGCCAGGAGGCTGGAAGGCTGCTGAACTACAGAGGGGAGAAGCCTCTTCCCCAAACAGGTTCAATCTTTCTGTTCATTTGTGTAAGACTGCAAAAGTACCATGTTTTGATGTTGGAAGTGGAAAAGCCACTTCCAACCCTGAGTCAGGGATATCTAAGTTAAGTTATCGCTCAGGTGAGCAGCTTTTGTTTTGATCTGTTTTCTGTTGTATGCACTGTGGCAGTCTCAGTGCCGGGGACTGAATAAACCAGGCATAGCCTGTTTAAAGGAACAGTACGTGACGCCTCATCATTTAACCTACCCTAAAAGACCGTGTTCTAAACAGTCCCGGACAAACGACGGAGCCCCGGAGTAAGCCGTTTGTCACAATAGACATACATGGCTTCCCTAGATTCAATAAAATTAATATCTATGAATGTCAAGGGGCTCAACTCACACAGGAAAAGGAAACTAGCCCTTCAGGAGCTGAAAAAAACCAAGGGGGATATACTTTTCCTCCAAGAAACACACTTTAATTCAAATACCCCCCCAAACTCAATCAAACATCTATATCCCCAAGCATATTATGCTTCCTACTCCGTGAAAAAAAGAGGAGTAGCTATCCTATTCAAACATAATACTCCATTTAAAATGGAAAAAATAGTCAAAAACCCGGGAGGCAGGTTCCTTGTGATTCAGGGTTCCCTCTCAGGATCTCCTGTAACCCTATGTAACATATATGCTCCGAATGACCACCAAACTGAATTTTTGACAGAGGTCCTGGTGTCTTTGGACCCGCTATCACTCTCCTCACTGATTGTAGCAGGAGATTTTAATATGTCAAGTATCCCGGAAGTGGATAAATCAGACCCCTCGGAGTCTGGACACTCCAGAACCACTCTCAAAAAAGTGAAGGAGTTTAAAGAAATAATGCAAAGCTTCTCCCTGTTAGACATATGGAGAGCCCAGCACCCAGGTCAGTGGGACTATACGTTTTTCTCGGCCCCTCATCAGTCCTATTCGAGGATTGACTATTTCTTGGGTACCAAAAATATTCTCCAGGCATCCGCCCAGTCTAACATAGGATCTATATCCTTGTCGGACCATGCCCCTATCGAATTAGCGCTCTCCCTGCCCTTTAGCAAAAACAGTAAATATCCCTGGAAATTAAACGACTCTCTGTTAAATTTGCAAGAAACAGAGAGCGTAATTAAACAAAAACTCAAAGAATATTTTCTACTAAACAAAGGCTCAGTGTCCTCCCCGACAACGCTCTGGGAGTCCTCCCCGACAACGCTCTGGGAGGCACACAAGGCATCAATTAGATGGGACCTTATTTCTATCGCAGCATATATAAAAAAATTAAAAATAAAACAATATAAAGTGGCAGAGGACAATTTGGCCAATATCGAACAAAAGCACAAACAGAACCCCTCAAAAAAACTATATAAATTATTAGAAAGAGCTTGAATGGAGCTCAAAAAAATACAACTAGAAGAGGTAGAGAGAGCGCTAAGGTGGACAAACCAACGGTTCTACGATAGGGGCAATAAGGCTGACAGGCTCCTAGCTAATAAATTAAGAAGTCTGAGAGTTAAATCTCAAATCCCAGGAATCCGTACCAAAACAGGAGCAACAACATACAAAGAAAAAGAAAAAGCGAAAGAATTTTCAAATTTCTATACTAAACTATACAATCTAGATTCTAACCGAGGTGAACGTACAGGGTCTAAGGCAATATCAAAATATCTTAAACAATGCAACCTTCCAAAGCTATCAGAAGCAAATACGCAGACATTAGATAAAAAAATCTCTCAGGAAGAACTTGCAGAAGTAATAAGCCAAACTCAAAACTAATAAAACACCAGGCCAAGACGGCTTTTCCAACCTGTACTACAAAAAGTTCAAAGAGGTGATGTCCCCGTTTATCCTTGAAATGTTCAACACCTTTCTGGAAGGTGGGGAAATCCCAACCTCACTCTCAATGGCCAACCTAGCGATTATTCATAAAGAGGGCAGAGATATTCTTCAATGTGGGAGTTATAGACCCATATCTCTGTTAAACTCAGATTTTAAAATCTTCAGCAAAATTATAGCGAATAGACTTACTCCAATCCTCCCAAAGCTTATACATTTGGACCAAGTGGGCTTTGTCTCAGGCAGACAAGCCTCGGACAACCCCCATAAGGTCATAGATATCATGGACCATGTGCACCGGACCGGATCAAAAGCGATTCTATTAAGTTTAGACGCTGAAAAGGTGTTTGATAGAATAAAGTGGGCATTTTTAGATCAGGCAATGTTAAAATTTGGCTTCTCGGGCCCATTCCTAGAGGGCGTTAGAGCCCTCTACAGGACGCCCACTGCCTATGTTAAACTCCCAGGAGGAGACTCGGATCCCATCAAAATGTAAAATGTTACTAGGCAAGGATGCCCACTGTCCCCTCTCCTCTTCGCATTATCGATCGAACCCCTGGTGGCAATAATCAGAGACGATAAAAATATCCAGGGTATCCAGATAGGAGATACAAACTGCAAGATCTCTATTTGCAGATGATATAATACTATCACTAGCTAACCCACTGATATCTCTTCCAAATTTACAATCTCAACTAGACTATTTTGGCCAGGTCTCAGGATACAAAATAAACAATGACAAGTCTGAAGCACTAAATTTAACACTCCCTGCCCAAGAGGTAAAGCTCTTACAAGCAAACTTTAAATATAAATGGTCCCAAACACACATCAAATATTTAGGAATATACATAACAAATACATACAATTTATTATACCAATATAACTACCCACCTCTATTTGAAAAAATAAAAAAAGATCTTCAGACCTGGACCGACTATCAAATATCCTGGATCGGAAGGATAACAGCAGTTTAACAGGGGAGTTATCCCAGTTCAGGTAATGTACCTCTAATCCAGCAGTGTGGTGGTTAACTGCTGGTAGTCAATTAACAAACACCACTTGCCGGATTAGATGGCTTAGAAAAGCCTGTCTTTTGAGACAAGAAGTGAGACTCCTTGGCTCACACCTGAGCTGAACTTGGAGACAAACAGTCTTGAGCCCTGCCAGAAGAAACAGCAGAGCTGCTTTCAAGACACAGGGGAAAATTCTAAACCTGAATGCTGACACACCCTGAGGAAAAGGGAGCTGAACCAGGGACAGAGAAGATTTTCCCTCCAAACCACAAGGAACAGATAAGGGAAAAAAGTGATGTAAAAAAGCGCTAATGGGAATAAAAATGTACCCTGTTATGGGGGGGAACCCTATTGGTGGAAAGGCAGCCTGGTGAAACTGATAGTACAATCAGATGAACAACATAAATAAAAAAAGATACCGGCGCCTGATCAGTCCAAAATGGATGGAAGTTCAGTGGAAATAGTCCCAATTCCAGGATGTGTTACAGTCACTGAATCTTTGAGTGCTCCATTAGGAATTCATGCAGGGGATGTGGAACATGAAATAAAAGAAGAGAGAAATTAGTGCAACACAGCTAAACAGATTACACAGACAAAAAATGCAAGCTGGCTGCCACAGGGGGACAAGACAGACAGACACAACTAGACAAACAACATTAAAGCAAAGCTAGTAATAAAAGTTAATTTATTATAACTGAAAATAAAAAGTAGGACAGGTTGCTGATACGCCGCTCCAGTGGGTTAAAATCTGAATAACACTCACAGGACGGCAGAAGTAGATTCACATGTGTCAATGTGAGACGAAGTCCACGTGTGGGGAGGTCGCAGGGTTTTTTATTTCTTTTTTTATTTATTTTTTATTTAAGGAACAGATAAGACTTTCATTTATGAGACTTCTTATATCTGCTTAATTCATGCTATATGTTTGGGGCTGGGAGACATGCTTATCTAAGGGAGTTGTGAACTGCATAGTATTTCACTAGAAATACTCCCAAGTGAATAGAAGCTTTGTTTACCCCTTGTTTGGATGGTTTCCTGATGTTAAGGAAACAGGCACAATAAAAGGCTTATTTAATTTCACTATAATCAGTCTCCCTTGCATACCTCTGTGAGCGTCCACCTACAAGCAGTAAAAATTAATATCTTGCCCAGGCTGTTATACTTCTCCAAACTCTCCCGATAAACGTTCCGATCAGGGAGCTCAAAAATATTCAAAATAGAATCTTTCAATTTATCTGGAAGCACAATAGACCGCGGGTTGCAAGATCGGTAATGCTAGCACTGAGATCGGGAGGGGGTATGGGGGTACCAGATATCATCAAATACTACCATGCTTCCCACCTAAAACAAGCAGTAATGTGGAACTGTGAACCAACAACTTGCGGTTGGCTTGGGATCGAGTCCTCCTATGTGGGCCCTTCCACTCTAGCGGTGGAGCTATATAGCTCTGGGGAGGGGGAGAGCCCCGTGGGAAGATTTAAACTTGGGATAATGAGGTGCACATGGGACATTTGGTCCAAAAGCAAAAAAAGATATGACCTCTCCAACCACCCCTCAAGCCTGAACACGATAGTCCATAATCCTGGGTTCCCACCGGGGTATTCCCCCAAATATGTGGAGCAACTCAGAAATATGGACATACTGGCAGCAAAATACCTCATTAAAGAAGGAGAGATCCTCTCCTATCAGGAGTTAAAGCAAAAGCCCCACAGACAGAACTTCCCAATATATAGCTATCTACAGATCCGACACTTTCTCCAAAAGGTGTCTCAGAAAAACAAATTTACTTCCTTAACGAACTTTGAGAAATTATGTATGGAAGGCCCTTACAGAGGAGATTTGATCTCGGAGATATACACGGGGATAGCATCTCATGCAACTCCCCAACCTCACAATTATTTGCGTAAATGGGCTGAAGACCTAAACATAGACATAGATAGGGAAGACTGGAGGGATATCTGGGAATCGGCAGCTAAAATATCAATTTGCACAGTCACAAAAGAAAACATATACAAAATTTTGTTCCAATGGTACCTAACCCCGAGTAGACTGAACCAGATCTTCCCAGGAACTCCAGATCTCTGCTGGAGAGGATGTGGTATGAGAGGGGACATGGTCCATATCTGGTGGAACTGCCCACGAATTCAGATATTCTGGACCATGGTACAAGACCCGCTGACATTCCTGTTAGCAAAACCAATAGAGGAACTTCAATCCCCAGTAAGCAAACTTATATCATTTATATTAACGGCGGCTCGATGCTCCATAGCAGCCGCATGGAAAAACATACACCCCCCTTCTACACGTACAGTCATATTAAGAGTTAACTACGTTAAACTAATGGAAAAACTATCAGCCCAATTAAACCACACCCTTGACAAATTTGATAAGATATGAGAACCCTGGTCCCTAGACTAAAACAACCACAATACTGAAAGGAAACACTCCTTCCATAAACTTAGGAACCCCAAGTAAACAGATCTACCCCCCCTCTCCCCCATCCACCTCCCCCTATTTCATAGGTACATAAGCACGACTCACATGATTGGATTACAAAATCGATATGGTACTCGCTTTGTTCTAGAAATGCTGTATTTTAATTTATGTTAAAAATCCACAAATGCTTAGTTGAACAACAGTCTTGTGATACGTATGTAAATGTTTAAAGAGATGTTACTGTATTGTGAAAACAATAAAAAAGATTGAAACAAAAAAAAAAAACTTCACTGCACTTTTCAATTTGTTTGTATCTGCTTGGCAAAGCAATCTTTACTTACTGGAATATGTGGCACACTAAAGAAGAAAACACTCTGAATTCTTCAAACATTTTCCAAGTTATACATTTTAGGGTGCTGCAGGCTGTAAAACATTTAATAAAGGACTCCATTTCAATAGATGCATTGTCTTCTATTGATAAGTATCTCTATGCTGGAACACAGTGCTAAGAGGTCATTTGTGTGCAATACTTTGCACAACATAAAATAGAGGAGAAACGGTTTACCCCTACAGAAATAACTTAAAGTGACAAAGGATAGTGTACACTTTAGTGTGAGAGTGAAGGAATACTTCCACTTTATAATTACAGATACAGTGGCAGCTGCCTTTAGCCTCGTGCGGCTGTAGCGGAGCAAATCTGATAACCGCGGACAGATGCATTTTCTTTTTTTTTTGTCCGGAGTGTATTGCGGTTTTTTAGCGCTCGTAATATTAGCATTTTATTATCGCTGTCTGCAATACTGCAATACCGTCTAAAACTCAGGGGGGCGTTCGCGAGCTGTTGTCTTCGAAGTCTAATACTTTAGCAGTTCAACCTACGTCAGTACACAGTGTGCGTGTGCACGTGCAGTAATTGTAAATTTGCATATTTATACATGCATTTGCAGTGCTGTATGTCTCATTTGAAAATTGTTGAAATGCATAGGCGTGTACAGTACTGTAACAGTATCACATTTTGGCATATACAGCGCTCTCCCCTCGCTCGCCCCCGCACACACACAGGATAATTTACTGCACTGCAGGGTATTTCAACTACTTATCTTCTCTAAAGTGCAGTACACCTCTCACACACCATTCCTTTGAATGTGTTTCTTTGTGGTTTCAATCACACTCCTGCTTGCTTGCGAAGTTCAAGAGTGATTTTTTATTTTTATTTTCTCCACAAGCCTGCCTAAACCATCTTGATATGATGATATTCAATCTGTGCTGTAGCTTTTGACTGCGACACTGTGCGTTTGACTGCACATGGTTGATTTGTGTGCTTTTTATGTACTGTATTTTGGGGTGTAGGTATCAAATTATTATGATGACCTACCTTTTGAAAATATGCATTTCTTTGAACTGCAGTACAGCTAATCCTTCATGCAGGCTCGCTCAAGGATTTGAAACTCTTATAGACAGACACCTCTCCAGAGCCATTCCGTTTCTAAAGCTTGCCATTGTGTTTTTAATCCATCCCTAGCTGAGCATCACCTCTCTGCGCCTGCGTGCCTTATTTTTCTATTGTTGTCTTAGAGTCACCTCTCTATAATCCTCTTTGGGAAGGGAGCTAGCTGATGATTACTGCGCATGACTCACCCATCCACCACCCCAACCCTTTGAGGCTTTGTTTACAGTAACGCTTTTGAAAATCCCTTCTCGATTTTGATATGTAAATCTGATTTGCACAGCACTGTGAAATTGAGAGTTAAAAAAAAACATTATCTGATTCATGTTGTTGATGCAGTAAATTACCACTTTTTGTAATTCATTCTTTTTCTTTGGTGTAGGTGTGGGGGGGGGGTTGTCAATGATTATGATTATCATGAATGTAAATAAATATTTATTTTATTTTATCAGGAACAAAAAACAAATATAAAAATAATCATGAATTATACAAAATGCAGTCTTTATTCAGTTCTTCTGTCAGATTGAAATTGAGGGCCGATGTATAATCATTAATAATGCACATTGATAATAATATTAGTTAATAATATATAATAATATATATTTATTAATATAATTTTTTCCGTCTTTATCTTCTTCTTCATTCTGTGTACAGTACAGTAGTTTATTGAGAGAGGAGAGGTGTTGTGTACATCATGACTGCAGTTTAGATACTGTACACTTAAGTGTACAAACAGTTCACAAACTTTAAACGATACCCCCCCTCTCCCCCAGTACATCCTTTTTTTCTGAAAAGACAAGAAAACAAAAAATGAGTGCAGTTATGTGCATACTGTATTATGGCATTGTGTGCTGTATAGTACTGTCAAATTAGTATATACTGGAACTACTGTATACTCTGACTACTAGGAAAGAAAAAAATCTGTGCCATACTTATCTGAATCATACTGTACTTACAATACAATACTACAGTACAGTACTATACCATACTACCTTCCTGATGCTTGCCCATTACGCGCGATCACAATGGGCAACACAGTCGCACTATGGTCAATATATTTATTGCATCGTTCCACGGTGAGTACATCGTTCCAAAAACTCAGTATGCCTTGCGCCAACTCATCCTTTTTGTAGGGTTTCACGACTTTTCGGATATGGTCCTTCAGCTGATGCCAGACCATTTCGATAGGATTGAAGTCTGGCGATCTGTCATTGGAGGGGGGAAAAAAGGACAATTAGTTAAAGAAATACAGTACACAGTAAAAACAGTGGAAAAAAATGAGACACGGTTACCGCATTTACTCTGCTGGCGTCTTCACCCAGTTGATACCACGCTCAAGGATATGCGCTGTTGACGCGTGTGCTTTAAATTGTTGTCCTGGTAGAAACGGTGACCATCCGGGAACTCACATGAGATGTATTCCACAATCTCCGGCACAATTTTCTCTTGGAAGAAAGCTTTATTCATGATTCCTATAACAAGAAAAGAAAAGTGCTCAAAAAACTGCACACTAGTACAGTACAGTGCGTAAGGCAAAAGCATGTGACATACATTTTACTGTACCTTCAAAGATGAAGTTTTCTGAGAAGTCTTCAAAGAGGGGTTTGTGTAAAAGACCAGACACTTGTTAATTCTTTAAACTAAAGATAGTGTCATTTTCTATTGGTTTAGGAGATTTTGAAAAAATCAGGAAAAGCTTTCTGTTTTTTTTCCATGTAAATAGAATTAACACCATGCACTACATGTTACCAGTGGAACTTTTCTTCTGCTCCTTCTCTTTCTTCAATATTTTAATAAATGATTTTGAAAAAACAAAATAATAAAAACGATGACTTTTTGGTGGAAACTGCTTTGTCCTTGTTCTTCTTGCCCCAATTGCCATCCGACTCTGCTCTTCTAATCTCTGACATCCAAGTTAGATCATTTTCCCTTTACTCCTTTTTCATAGTTACATAGTAGATGAGGTTGAAAAAAGACGTACGTCCATCAAGTTTAACCTATGCTAAATTTAGACAACAGATACGTTATCCTATATCTATACTTACTTATTGTTCCAGAGGAAGGCAACAAAGAAAACCCAGAGTCATATAATCCAATGATATCTCATAAGGGAAAAAATAAATTCCTTCCTGACTTCAAGAATTGGCAATCGGATGAATCCTTGGATCAACATCCTTCCCAAGTATACTTATTTGGTATATATACCTTTCCTATCTAAAAAGATGTCAACCTGTTTTTGAACAAATCAATTGTATCTGCCATCACAGTCTCCATGGGTAATGAATGCCACATTTTTACTAAGTGCAGTATTGGCGGATCCGCTCATCCCCAGTTTATTTCCAACTTTTTGCGATGGGGCAATTTGGAGGTAAATTTGCCATTCTAGAGCCCCGAACAGCAGCAAGAAGCTGATCGGGGCTCCAAGAATTGCACGAGTTTGAGAAACTGGCGATGCGCTGCGAAAAAAGTCTTCTCGCCAAACGTTTGGAGGATTTTTTTGTACGCCAAAAAAAAAAGGCGAATTTGATTATTTTCGCCAGGTTACCGCAGCTTCCTGAATATCTAGAGGCACTTTTGGCGGAAACCTGGCAAGAACTGATTTATCGGAGCTCTCTGCATAGACCCCTAAGTCAGAAGCTGGGACGAAGTTCTGAAAATAGAAGGCGGCAGGCACGGTTGGGTATTCTACCTGAAAAGAGTACCAAGAAGCCAGGGAGGATTTCCCAATCAGGGTAAGCCTTTCAAAGAAGGCGCTCTGCACTTATTTGTAGCTATTTTTCGACCCCAGACCCCTAGTAAATGTGTATTTCTTCTGTATATTTTATATTCATTGTTGTCCGTGAGTTTCACTCAAATAAACCCCATTTTATTCCACTATCTTGTTTTGTCTATTGAATGATCCCTGAAAGGTATAAAAGGTGTTAAAAGTGCTGGGCTCCCATGACATTTGGCTAGACAATAAGATATTAGTACTGGAATACATTGCATATTTGCATAACCTAGGTTTATACAGGCAGCAATATTATGTCAAAGGACAAAGTCATCTTTCTATCTATATGTAACTACTTCTTCAGTTACTGCTATGTACTGACCTTTGGTGGCTCTCTTAGTGGTTGTGGACAAAATACTGTATGTAGCTATCCCCGCCCATCTCAAACAGGAAAATACATCCTGTATGTTTGATATATATATATATGGTAAGGAAGAGTAGGCTTGGAAAGTGGAACTAATCAGTGCTTAGGGAAATCATAATTCTAGTGCAGTGTTATAATAGTCAATCTTTCTAAAAAGACTAACAATATGTATACTATTGCCTAGACTTTCACATTCAATGTCATACATTATTCATTGGAAGTCACCCATGGCCTTGAAAAATTTCCCAACTTTATAAGATAACTCACCGTGAAATGCTCCATGAAGGACAACTATCTATAATAATCAAGAAGATTAAAAAATGGGTTAGGAGGCGCAAATTGTAATAAATGTATAATGCACTTCCCCTGACTGAGTAGAAGAAAGCTAGACATTTTGACTCCATTTATGATATGGGATCACTCTTTTACAAAAAGTAAATATGTAACCCTGTTCAGCATAATCTTGCTGCAAAAAAACTCTAGCATTTCCAGGAACAGGTGAAAAGGCTGCAGAAAGCACAGTCACTTAGCCATGTTGTTCTCATTCGTCATATATGACTTTTAAGGACATACTGTACATTGCTGAAGTCCATTTTATCCAGATGATCAAAATTCTAAGTCACCACCAGGATGGCCGAGTTGTGAAGGCGTTGGACTTAAGATCCAATGGACACATGTCTGCGTGGGTTCAAACCCCACTCCTGGTATTGCTTTGTTTGTCTTGCAGATTAATTGAATACATTATTCCTGGACATGTTTATTTTGTTGATACTTTTGCCATAGTCCACATATTGATAGTTCATATTTGTCATCATTCAAAAGTGAGTGTTACCCATATACGCTCAAGAGCCATCTGTGTGACTGAATTCTGTGCTACCTGCTATGTAGTAATGGCCGAGGGGTTAAGGTGGTGGACTAGAAATCCATTGGGGTTTTCCCACGCTGGTTCAAATCCAGCTGACTACGTTGACTTTTTCAGTGGTAAAGTGTTATTAAAAACTTCACTGCACTTATCATTTGGTTTGTATCTGCTTGGCAAAGCAATCTTTACTTACTAGAATATGTGGCACACTAAAGAAGAAAACACTCTGAATTCTTAAAACATTTTCCAAGTTATACATTTTAGGGTGACTGTGCTAAGTACTGCATGTATTGAGATGTGTACATTCTTTACAGTCTTAGGTACCATTTTATGGCATAGTTCTTTTTATTTAATAAATAGTATTTTTATAGTCACTAGGATTCTCTATGTTGTATGTGTAGTGTAGACCTGTTTTAACCCTGCAGAGTTGCACTATGATCTGTGTCTGTGTGTGTTTTTTCCCTTACATGGCCTGTCAAGCAAGTGTGCTGATCCCCTGAGGAGTACAGGATTATCCATTGAACTTTTGGCGCCAGGTTTTTTTCTTTGTTTCCAAGTATTTTCTGTTAGTACTGACAGTATTACTAGGCAGCCATTATATTTTGTATTTTTACTTGTCACATTGGTGTTTTAATCTTTTGCGCTTGTTCACATTTTTTATTTTTCACATTCTTTACAGTCTGCCAAAACTATATTGTTTAAATACAGCCACGGCCCCTTTTATTCTCCAACATCTCCGATTTTTTTCAGGATTTTTTTCCGAATGCCACGCACTTCACTGCACTTCACCACGTTCATGCCGCATTCTGACCGCATTTATACCGCATTCATGTTGCATTCACACCCGTGGTTGATGTGCGGTTGATGTGTTTATTGATAATGGTTCGGATTTAATTGGTTGCAATTCTTTGCGTATCCGCCAGATGGCAGATATTCATGAATTGTAATGCGCATGCGCTTCAGTAATGTGTCGACTTGCAGGTGTTTAAAAGAATACCACAGTGGTCCATTGTAAATTGGCTTTGGGACTGAAGAAGTTACAATAATGTATCAATTTAGGCTTTTCATATTAAAAAAAGACAAGCACAGTTTCTGGTCTGGTTATTGTCCTGAGAGTCTCGCCATGAGTGCACAACTGCAGTCCGTGTTCCAAAAACCCGACAGAACGTACGCTTATTTAATATGGCCGTGATTAATGCAACAGATGATAAGATGGCAACAGTTGTTCAAATTTATCAGTATTTTATCGAAAACTATGACTTTTACAAATTTTCACCAGATGCTCATGTGTGGAAGCGTGCAATAAGGAAAAAGATATGTAGCGATCCATGTTTTTTTCATATTGATCCCGATGTTATTGGAGGGTATTGGTGTGTATCACTGGGTTTTTCCCGTATCTATGATCATGGAGACTGCAAAAGGCGAAAGGTCGTGTTAAAACCAACTAAGAAACGTCAGTCGCTAGCAAGCAATGCGAGAGTGACAGCGACAGTGACAGCTTCCAATAACGGTCCGACCGTCAGTGAAAACCTGGTGACCGGCAACCCTTGCTGTCTGTCCCTGCCCGGATACCTGCAGTCTGAGCCAGATTTCGCGTACAGATTCGAGCAAGCTTGCATATACCTAAGCGATTTCCAGCCTCATCAGCTGACTACAGGTGTAGTAGTCCTGCTGTCACCTGTCAACGACATGTACGATCAAGAATACGGGACTGGCAGTGGCTCCGTGCCAACTGATTGGCAAAGTCTATGGTGAGTAATGTTGCCGTATTTTATTCTGTTTTTGAAATATCAATATCAATGTGATTCAAAAATCAAGCGATTCTCCTGTAAGCAATATCATTGGCTGAGCAGCTTCTACAGTAGATACTGCACAATTGGTGAAAAGCTAGGTGCATGCGCATTGGAACCTTCTTGAAACGCATATGCGTGTCATCACATCGACAGTAGGCGCATGCGCATGTGAACAGGAGATACCCCCCAAGAAAATTATTGGTGGAACTGACTGTGGGAACTTCTTTAAGGGACTGACTGACCATTACAGTAAAACTTTTACTTTTTTTTTGTTCCTCAGAAAAGAAAACTTTGTCATCTCATGCGGAAAATTACAAATGGAGGGATTTCGATGGATAATATCGCTTTGTGTTACAATGCCTGCATATTGCTGAATCTGAGTAAAAGAAAACAGGTACCGGAGTCTACAGTTTAGTGGCCGTTGTTATTGATTAGGATAGAATACCTGAAACAGTATGCTGTTGTTTTCAGACCGTATACAATACTTTTTTTATATATACTGTATAATAAACCCGAAAAATAAAAAGTATGCATTTATTCTACAGTACATATATTCCAGTACATATGTGTATTCTATACCCGTACAGCATGTATTGTTTTAATACTCTTGTGATGTACAGTACTGAGCATGCCTATAGTATACTGTACAGTATGCCTGGACAGTACTGTACAGTATATTCTAGAAACACTGTATTTTGTTACAGAATAAAAGGAGACAATGGAATAATTTAAAATAAATCAACATTTTATTTCATTGGTGGTGTAAGTACAAAAACATTTATTTACAAATACAATGTAAAAACATTTTAAGTGTACAGCAATTCAAAACATCAAGAGGTGTATGGTTTACTGCTAGTGAAAACATTTATGTACAGAAAGTCAAAACATTTACAGTCAGTCAGGCCTGCACACAACTCCAGTCTTCGGGGGCCGCAAACAGCCCCGGTTTTAAGGCCTGTTTGCGGCCCTTCGGGGACTGGAATTGTACAGGTCCTGTGTACGGTAAGGAAAAACATTTCTTTATTAATACAAGTTAAAACATGCAACATCTCCTTTATTAAAGTACAAAAAGTCAAAACATGTACAGCACAACAGTATGGTGTTATTAAAAAAAAATATTTCTTCATAAAATTTAAAAAACGCAACATCACCTTTATTAAAGTACAGAAAGTCAAAACATTTACAGTAGGATGGTGTACAGAACAGTCAGTCAGGCCTGCACAACTCCAGTCCTCGAGGGCCACAAACAGCCCCGGTTTTAAGGACAACCTTGAAAAACGGGCCTGTTTGCGGCCCTCTGGGACTGGAATTGTGCAGGTCCTTTCTACAGTAAGTAAAAACATTTCTTTATTAATACAAGTTAAATAACGCAACATCTCCTTTATTAAAGTACAGAAAGTCAAAACATTTACAAAAACATTTACAAAAAATAAACAACAGTTGAACAGTCACGCAAATTCGATCCCCACCAGATTGTCCTTCCAGGGCCGATGCCTTGTATGGCGCAAAATGCCATTAATGGAGTCTCGAACGATTTTCATTAAAGGATCTGTTATTGAAAAATAGCGCCGCAATTCCTACACAATAGTCCTTCTTAAATTTTCAGGAAGCACACTTTTTTCGGTATTTCCTTCGTAGTTCACTTTGTAGACCCACCGGCAGTACACCAAGTAGGACACGTGGTGCTTAAAAATTAACATGGCATACTTCTGGGGTAAACCAGCACTCATCACCCTATACTTCTCCCTGAGTGTCGGTTGCAGCTCGCGCAGGATGATGTCGGGCACCGTATCGATGCAAGCGTATGTAAGTTGGGTTCTGTGAGCGGGTGTTCTTCTGTGAGCGGGTGTGCTTGTGTCAGCGAGAGAGTGTAGGTTGTCTGGGAGGAAGCTTTCCTCCTGTCTTGCTCGCCGTGTTGTCTTCTGGCGTGGTCTTGACGGGGTTGTCATGTTATCCTCCTCCTCAACGGCATACATGTACACAAATTCTTTTGGTGGAGGCGGTGCGCTTAGTGTTGGAAGGTGGTCGAAGGTCCCATTCATCACATCCATGCCACCCTCCTGCTCCGGTGTCGGGGATACAGGGGCATGGACACCGAGCAAATTATGTATCCCCGCTATGTCAGTCTCTATCTTCTCCATCCGTCGATCCATCTTCTCCATCCGTTGATCCATCTTCTGCATCCGTTGATCCATATTTAGCATGGTCTCTAAATGCAGATCTATCTTAACCAGCACAGTAGAGTTCCCGTGGATATCCACATTTAACCCATTCAACATGCGGTCTAACGAGCTGGTTCTTGTGCATGGCGTGCTGTGGAAAACGGGGTGGATGGGTGCTACGGAGGATGAGATGGGGGTTCCATGGAGAGAAGCGGCAGCGTCGTCGAAGAGGGATGGAGAAAGCGACCTGTGGATTTCCGGGCGAGGAGCGGCAGATTCATCTAAGCGTAATGGAGAAAGTGACCCGTGGATTTTAGGGGCACCAGTGGCAGCGTCGTCGAAGACCAGTGGCGAAGATTGGCTGTCGGTTTCCGGGAGAGCGGCGGAAGATTCGTGGATGAGTAGTGGAGTAGTATGGCTGTAGATTTCCGGGAGAGCGGCGGCAGAGTCGTCGAAGCATAAACGAGGAAGTGGCCTGCGGGTTCGATGGGTTGGCTTCCATTTACATAACTACAGTATTTAATACAGTATATCTATTGTTTATATTGCTGCATATTAATAGAACTATATATTGTGTAGATCTATCTCATTTTATAGTTATTTTGGTATATTTATATAACTACAGTATTTAATACAGTATATCTATTGTTTATATTGCTTCATATTAATAGAACTATATATTGCTTAGATCTCTCATTTTATAGTTATTTCGATATATTTATATAACTACAGTATATAATACTGTATATCTATTGTTTATATTGCTGCATATTAATTGAACTATATATTGTGTAGATCTCTCATTTTATAGTTTTTTCGGTATATTTATATAACTACAGTATATAATACTGTATATCTATTCTTTATATTGCTGCATATTAATTGAACTATATATTGTGTAGATCTCTCATTTTATAGTTTTTTCGGTATATTTATATAACTACAGTATATAATACAGTATATCTATTGTTTATATTGCTGCATATTAATAGAACTATATATTGTGTAGATCTATCTAATTTGATACTATTTTTACTGTAAATGATGTGCTGTACTTGTGGCCTACTGCACTTTAACTTACCGGATTGTTGTTTTTCTGTACATTGTAGGGAAACAACTCTTCTGGTCGACAAAATAAGTGAAGAGAATGATGAGTGCCTTATAGGTCAAATACACAATGAACCACCAGGAGAGGGATAGGGAGTGATCACAGGACCATACTAATAGAATAATGTAATTAAATACGTGTATGTTAGGTAATCAAATAGTGGGTGCAAACTGTGAACGGAAAAGTGAATCAGAAAAAGGGGGAAGGGAAACACAAAGTGATTGTGCCCCTAAAAGTATTCACTAAACTGCACACCACTGAGTGTAAAAATTAACTTTTAATAGATTTACTTAAAACATATATTACCAAAGAATTGTGTAACGTGAATTAAAAATAAATTAAATCAACACTATCAAGCATCCATGTCATCAGATATATGATTATACTACCCCAATTAACAATCTAATCTTGGTTGGATATAGAGGACATGAGATGATGTAAGTCAGGGTATTAACCCCTCTGGAACAACTGTGAGACCCGGTGGTAAATATATATATATATATATATATATATATATATATATATATATATATATATATATATATATATAAGTCAGCGAGCTAATAAAGGAATAAATATCCAAACAGCCTGCTAGGATTTTTACCATTGAGCACTTCAGTAATAAATGTCAATATAGTGAGGTGCAAATACTGTCAGTGGTAAAGCTGACACTCACAGCAATGTTGTTGGTGAGTTCACAGCATAAGCCCTGTGAAGACACATATCATGGATAACAGGGATGAAAAGCTCACTGACTGTAAAAACTGGATTAAGTAAACAAATACTAAGGTCCATACACACAGAACCAGGAGACTGCTGACACTACATTAAAACAGCTCCAAGTAGGAGACTGACACCATTGCACTGACATATCCTGACTTACATCATCTCATGTCCTCTATATCCCACCAAGATTAGATTGTTAAGTGGGGTAGTATAATCATATATCTGATGACATGGATGCTTGATAGTGTTGATTTAATTTATTTTTAATTCACGTTACACAATTCTTTGGTAATATATGTTTTAAGTAAATCTATTAAAAGTTAATTTTTACACTCAGTGGTGTGCAGATTAGTGAATTCTATTAGGGGCACAATCACTTTGTGTTTACCTTCCCCCTTTTTCTGATTCAAATACACAATGCCGCAAAATCACAATCTCACTTTATCCGAGACCAGCATAAAGAAGATTAGATGCAGAATTGGATGGAAATATGGACATGTTAGGTTAGTACTGGACAGTACAGGAGGTTAAAGTATTGTTTAAGAAACTGTACTGTACCTATAAAATGATTCCTTGTCATTACAGAGCGTACCCTATGATAAGATACGTTAACAAGATCAAGAGAGTGGTCCAGGCCCAGGCATGGATCGACAGCGGAGAAACTTTCCAGGATTGCAGGATTTGCCACCTTTGCATTCCACAAAAAAGGTTGCATATCTATGAAGCCGCGTCCAAAACACCCAGTGAAGATGCATTTGTGGGGTGCCATTTCTAGGCGTGGACCAGGATGCATCGTCATCTTTGAAGGTACAGTAAAATGTATGTCACATGCTTTTGCCTTACGCACTGTACTGTACTAGTGTGCAGTTTTTTGAGCACTTTTCTTTTCTTGTTATAGGAATCATGAATATAGCTTTCTTCCAAGAGAAAATTGTGCCTGAGATTGTGGAATACATCACACGTGAGTTCCCGGATTGTCACCGTTTCTACCAGGACACTGATCAGAAGCACACCACGTCAACAGCGCATATCCTTGAGCGTGGTATCAACCGGGTGAAGACGCCTGCGAAGTAAGTGCGGTAACCGTGTTTCATTTTTTCCCACTGTTTTTACTGTGTACTGTATCTCTTTAACTAATTGTCCTTTTTTTTCCCCTCCAATGACAGATCGCCAGACTTCAATCCTATCGAAATGGTCTGGCATCAGCTGAAGGACCATATCCGAAAGTTGTGAAACCCTCCAAAAAGGATGAGTTGGCGGAAGGCATACTGAGTTTTTGGAACGATGTACTCACCGTGTAACGATGCAATAAATATATTGACCATATTGCGACTGTGTTGCCCATTGTGATCGTGCGTAATGGGCAAGCATCAGGAAGGTAGTATGGTATAGTACTGTACTGTAGTATTGTAAGTACAGTATGATACAGGTAAGTATGGCACAGATTTTTTTTCCCTGAGAGAGCAGCACCAGCCATCTGGTTACAAAGTATTTAACAGTAGTCACAGTATACAGTAGTTCCAGTATAGATTGGTTTGACAGTACTAACTGCATAATGTTGTCCAATATGGAGTAGCTATACAGTACACAATGCCATAACACAGTATGCACATAACTGCTCAATTTTTTTCTTTCCTGAGAGAGCAGCACCAGCCATCTGGTTACAAAGTATTTAACAGTAGTCACAGTATACAGTAGTTCCAGTATAGACTAGTTTGACAGTATTATACAGCACACATTACCATAATACAGTATGCACATAACTGCACTAATTTTTTGTTTTCTTGTCTTTTCAGAAAAAAAGGATGGACTGGGAGATAGGGGGGGTATCGTGTAAAGTTTGTGAACTGTTTGTACAGTTAAGTGTACAGTATCTAAACTGCAGTCATAATGTACACAAAACCTCTCCTCACTCAATGAACTACTGTACTGTACACAGAATGAGGAAGAAGATAAAGACGGAAAAAATTATATTATTATATATATATATATATTATTATATATTATATATTATTAATTAATATTATTTTCAATGTGCATTATTTATGATTATCCACCGGCCCTCAATGTTCTTCTGACATAAGAACTGAATAAAGAATGCATTTTTTATTATTCATGATTATTTGTATATTTGTATTTTATGTCCCTGATAAAATAAAATAAATATTTCTTTACATTCATGATAATCATATTCATTGACAACCCCCCCAACCCCCACACACACCTACACCAAAAAGTGGTAATTTACTGCATCAACAACATGAATCAGATAACGGATTTTGTAACTCTCAATTTCACAGTGCTGTGCAAATCAGATTTACATATCAAATTCGAGAAGGGATTATCAAAAGCGTTACCGTAACAAAGCCTCAAAGGGTTGGGGGGGTGGATGGGTGAGTCATGCGCAGTAATTATCAGTTAGCTCCCTTCCCAAAGAGGATTACAGAGAGGTGACTCAAAGCCAACAATGGGAAAATTAGGCACGCGGGTGCAGAGAGGTGATGCTCGACAAGGGACTGACGATTAAAAACACAATGGCAAGCTTTAGAAACGGAATGTATTCTGGAGAGGTGTCTGTCGATAAGAGGTTCAAATCCTTGAGCGAGCCTTGTGTGTGTGTGTCGGGGAGGGGAGTACAGGGTACAGGGTACAGCTGCATGAAGGATTAGCTGTACTGCAGTTCAAAGAACTTGCATATTTTCAAAAGGCAGGTCATCATAATAATTTGATCCCTACACCTCCAAATACATAAAAACACACAAATCAACCATGTGCAGTCAAACGCATAGTGTCGCAGTCAAAAGCTACAGCACAGATTGAATATCGTAATATCAAGATGGTTTCGGCAGGCTTGTGGAGAAAATAAAAATAAAAGATGAGGAGAAAAAAAAATATATATTTTTTTGGTCACTCACTCTTGAACTTCGCAAGCAAGCAGTGGTGAACTTACAGATGCATGCGCAGTAATCATCAGCTATGTACTGTATCCCAAAGAGGATTACATGCAGGCGCAGAGAGGTGATGCTCGGCTAGGGACGGATTAAAAACACAATGGCAAGCTTTAGAAATGGAATGGCTCTGGAGAGGTGTCTGTCAATAAGAGTTTCAAATCCTTGAGCGAGCCTTGTGTGTGTGCGTGAGGGAGGGGCACATGCTGAATGGGTTAAGTGTGGATATCCCCAGGAACTCTACTGTGCTGGTAAAGATAGATCTGCTTCTGGAGACCATGCTAAATATGGATCAACGGATGCAGAAGATGGATCATCGCATGGAGAAGATGAATTGACGGATGGAGAAGATAGAGACTGACATAGCGGGGATACATAATTTGCTCAGTGTTCATGCCCCTGTATCCCCGATGCCGGAGCAGGAGGGTGGCATGGATGTGATGAATGGGACCTTCGACCACCTTCCAACACTAAGCGCACCCCCTCCACCAGAAGAATTTGTGTACATATATGCCATTGAGGAGGAGGATAACATGACAACCCCGTCAAGACCACGCCAGGAGACAGCACGGTGACCAAGACAGGAGGAAAGCTTCCTTCCAGACAACCTACCCTCACCCACCACCACAAGCACACCCGCTCACAGAAGAACACCTGCTCCCAGAACCCAACCTACATACGCTTGCATCGATACGGTGCCCGACATCATCCTGTGCGAGCTGCAACCGGCACTCAGGGAGAAGTATAGGGTGATGAGTGCTGGTTTACCCCAGAAGTATGCCATGTTAATTTTTAAGCACCACGTGTCCTACTTGGTGTACTGCGGGTGGGTCTACAAAGTGAACTACGAAGGAAATCACGAAACAAGTGCGCTTCCTGAAAATTTAAGAAGGACTATTGTGGAGGAATTGCGGCACTATATTTCAATAACAGATCCTTTAATGAAAATCGTTCGAGACTCCATTAATGGCATTTTGCGCCATACAAGGCATCAGCCCTGGAAGGACAATCTGGTGGGGATCGAATTTGCGTGACTGTTCAACTGTTGTTTATTTTTTGTAAATGTTTTTGTAAATGTTTTGACTTTCTGTACTTTAATAAAGGAGATGTTGCGTTTTTTAACTTGTATTAATAAAGAAATGTTTTTACTTACTGTACACAGGACCTGCACAATTCCAGTCCCAGTGGGCCGCAAACAGGCCCGTTTTTCAAGGTTGTCCTTAAAACCGGGGCTGTTTGTGGCCCTCGAGGACTGAAGTTGTGCAGGCCTGACTGCCTGTTCTGTACACCATCCTACTGTAAATGTTTTGACTTTCTGTACTTTAATAAAGGAGATGTTGCGTTTTTTAAATTTTATGAATACATATCCGCTCAAGAGTCATCTGTGTGACTGAATTTGGTGCTACCAACTATGTAGTCATGGCTGAGTGGTTCGGCGATGGACTAGAAATCCATTGAGGTTTCCCCGTGCAGGTTCAAATCCTGCTGACTACGTTGACTTTTTCAGTGGTTAAGTGTTATTAAAAACTTCACTGCACTTTTCATTTTGTTTGTATCTGCTTGGCAAAGCAATCTTTACTTACTGGAATATGTGGCACACTAAAGAAGAAAACACTCTGAATTCTTCAAACATTTTCCAAGTTATACATTTTAGGTTGCTGCTGGCTGTAAAACATTTAATAAAGGACTCCATTTCAATAAATGTATTCTTTTCTATTGATAAGTATCTCTATGCTGCAACATAGTGCAAAGAGGTCATTTGTGTGCAATACTTTGCACAACATAAAATAGTGGAGAAACGGTTTACCCCTACAGAAATAACTTAAGGTGACAAAGGATAAAGATAATAGACATGAGAAGCCAAAACATTTGGAGATTACCAAACTATTTAGCAAAAAGTGAAAAATTCAGGGAATTCCTACAAAATAAGTGGAGAGAGTTTGAAATTGATAATGAAGACCACAAACCGATCCAATATTGTTTTCGGAAGGCTCTAAAGCAGTCATGAGGGGCCAAATTATCTCATACGTCAGCAGGTTCAAGAGGGAGGCCAACAAAGGCTTCAATGTGGAAAGTAAGGAGATAGGGCAAGCTTATAAAATGCTTAAGACAAAGGACTCCCAAATCAATAGAGAAAGCTACTGGCAGAAGAAAGCGGCATGTGAAATGTGGATAGAAAAACAAGAAATCAGGAAAAACACAATCAGAGAGACCACATTCTTTAATCATGGGAACAAATCTGGTAGACTCTTGGGGAACCTCATGAGAGGGTATAATAACATAAAACCTATTGTGCAAATAAAAGATTTAAAGGGAGCAATAACTACAGACGCAGAAAAAATAAGCTTCATTTTTAAAAAATATTATGAAAAACTATACGAGAAGGGATCTATCAATATAGCTAATAGAAAAAGGTTCTTCGAGAAACTTACAATCCCAAAAATCAATGCAGACCAACTAGCGAGCATCAATGCCCCCATTACAGCCAAAGAACTTGAAGACACTATAGGTAATTTGAAGACATTTAAGGCCCCAGGACCGGACGGTCTGTCATGGGAGTACTATAAAATACTCAAGGAAGAAATAAATAATAAACTGAAAACAACCTTCCAGTTAATCCTAGAAGGGAAAGGAGCCATACTTTCAAGTGAAATGGCCCATATAAAAATTATTCATAAACCCAGGAAAGACCCCCTTCTGCCAGAGTCATATACTGTCCCGGCCAGCTTTACTGTAAAGCTAGCCGGGATAAATGCGGGGGTTTTCTCCGATTTGAACGGAGTTTCCCGTAGTTTTCCACGCGGCGGCCGCTTCAAAAGATAAGGGCTAATGGCGTTTATCATTGAAATCGCCCGAGGCGCTGGAAACCGGCCGAAAAGAGCCAAAAAGTGTCGCGCACCATCCGCGATTTAAAAATTCCCGTGGTGGCAGCCGCTTTAGAATAAAGCTGGCCGCCACTGTAGGCCAAAATCCCTGATAAACCAGGATATTAAGATATTTACAAAAATAATAGCAGATAGATTGTCAAAAATACTACCATCTATCATACACCCAAACCAATCGGGTTTTATAAAGGGAAAATCAGGAGTTAAAAATATTAGAAAGGTCATTTAGGCTATCCTTTGGGCACAAAAGCTGAAGATAAAAAATGCTGCCGTGGTCGCTATAGACGCTGAGAAGGCGTTCAATAACATACTCTGGACTACGTCCACTTTGTGTTAGATAAGTTTGTTTTTTTGTGGGAACATCACCTTGGTCTTGAAAACCCTATATAACAAACCAAAAGCCAAGATTATATCGTCCCGCTGTATATCAGAATCCTTCTCGCTCCATAGAGGGATGAGACAAGGATGCCCGCTGTCTCCGCTGTTATTTAACCAAGCAATAGAACCGCTGAGACACTATTTGAGACAGATGACCGACTGACTGGAACACATGCCTGTAATGATCTATGTTCTTCTTGCCCCAATTGTCCTCCAAATCTGCTCTTTTAATCTCTGACATCCAAGTTAGATCATTTTCCAATTACTCCTTTTAACCCCTTTTCTTTTTTTTCTGCCTCAGATCTTTTTCATACTGTACATTGAATGTGGTTAACAAAAAGTATTCTCGTCATTATTCAAAAACCCAATAGCAGCAACATTTTACAAAGATAATGTTGTTTAAACAATGTGTACAAACAAGGCATGTAGTTCTCTTTATGAAAATATTCTCAAGGTTATTTGGTTCTTATTGGTCATCAATTATTAGTGTGTGTTACCCATATCCGCTCAAGAGCCATCTGTGTGACTGAATTCACTGCAACCAGCTATGTAGGCATGGCCGAGTGGTTAAGGCGATGGATTTGAAATCCATTGCGGTTTCCCCGCGCAGGTTCAAATCCTGCTGACTACGTTGACTTTTTCAGTGGTTAAATGTTATTAAAAACTTCACTGCACACTTCATTTTGTTTGTATCTGCTTGGCAAAGCAATCTTTACTTACTGGAATATGTGGCACACTAAAGAAGAAAACACTCAGAATTCATCAAACATTTTCCAAGTTATACATTTTAGGGTGCTGCTGGCTGTAAAACATTTAATAAAGGACTCCATTTCAATAAATGCATTGTTTTCTAATGATAGGTATCTCTATGCTGCAACATAGTGCTAAGAGGTCATTTGTGTGCAATACTTTGCACAACATAAAATAGAGGAGAAACGATTTACCCCTACAGAAAATCTTAAGGTGACAGAGCATAATGAGCACTTTAGTGTGAGAGTGAGGGAATTCTTCCACTTTATATTTACAGATAATATTTGACTTCTTCATAATGACTGTGCTAAGTACTGCATGTATTGGCATGTGTACATACTTTACAGTCTGCCAAAACTATATTGTTTAAATATAATGGGAATAATCAATGTTATAGTTCAACTGCTTATCACACTTCAGCACAAATAGCTTTTTGTTATGAAAAAAACAACTTAGCTTGAATTTTACTGAAAATGGTCATTCATGTATGTAATAATTGTACTGTGACTTCCTGAAGTTTACAGAAAATTAAGACATTAATCAAATGTAAACTTTATGGAATCTTTTGTGAAACAGAATTATTCTCATTAAGAACAAATGTACTTTGTACTTTGATATTAAATTCAGAGACAGAACATTTTATATTAAAATCAGATTTAGGGGCCTATGCAGAGAGCAGCGCTATTTCGAAATTCGCCATTTTTTGGAGAAAATCGCGCAGAAAGCAGCAGAAAATGGCGAGTTCCGAAAAACGCGCCAATTTTTCTTTTCTATTTGTAAAACTCGCCTCGCGGCTGGCGAGAACCTCAATCTCGCCAGTTTTAAAAATATCCGTATGCAGAGAGGCGCGAACGGCATCTAGCGGCTGTTCGCGCCAATAAAATGGAGCGATTGTCTCCGTTTTGCCTCGCCAAAAAAAACTGCCGCTCGCGGCCATTGCAAAGGGGAAAAAAAAGGCGTGAATTTGTTTTAACACATTTCTGAAGCGCGCATCTCGCCAATTTAAACTCGCCACACGCATCCATGTTAAACATAGCAGAATTCGCACTTTTCTGCATATGGAGATTAAAACTCTCCAAAAAAGCTACTTTTTAATAAATTCGCCAATTTTAAAATTCGCTGCTCTCTGCATAGGCCCCATAATGTTTTTGGGGCGTTCAATATGATCTTAAAGGGGTTCTGTATGTTTTTGTCTTGCAGTTTAAGAATATTGAATACCTAATTCTTGGACATGTTTATTTTGTTGATACTTTTGCCATAGTCTGCATATTGATAGTTCCCTCTAGATACCCAAGAGATCAATGTTGGTATCCCTCCACCCTTTGTATGTCAAAATTGATAAAAAAAAAAAATGATTTTTTGAGTGAGTTGCAAAGTTCAAATTTGTTGGAATATTTTATTCTATGCTTAAGGCATTTAAAATATCTTTAATATTAACATCAAGCAATGTTCCTTCATATTTACTTTAACTGTGTGTTACTCAAATATTCAATGTTGTTTTAGCATGTTATCCTTTAGCTTGCTATGTAATTGGCAAAAAACAGAAGATTCTTTATTCCTCTTCTATGTTGTCATTTATGATTGCCCACTTTGATAAAGCATAAAGCATAAAGCATAAAGCACGTAAAACTGAAAGAAAAGATGGTCGTACATGCAAAACTTCTTTCAGCACTCTTGGTTTCTCCCACATACAAGATCCACTCGCCTATAGTAATAAGATAATTTATTAAATTGAAGACTCTGGTGAAATAGCATGGGGTTGTGCTACAGTGAGGATTAACTCTTAAGTGGGATTTAAACTTGTTTGGATTTAAAAACAAAACGTAGAAAAACATCAACCGCGGGTGACGCTGGCATGAATGCAACATGAAAGCGGTATAAATGCGTAATGAACGTGGTGAAGTGCGGTGAAGTGCGTGGCATGCGGAAAAAAATCCCGAAAAAAGTTGGAGATGTTGGAGAATAAAAGGGGCTGCGGCTGTATAGCAAAAAGATAATTTATTAAATTGAAGACTCTGGTGAAATAGCATGGGGTTGTGCTACAGTGAGGATTAACTCTTAAGAGTGATTTATACTTGTTTGGATTTAAAAACAAAATGTAGAAAGCTTTTGTTCCACCACTGCCATTCAGATGCAAATTGTGTTTGAAAAAATATTTCTGGCTTGATTGAAAGGTAGAATGTGGCTTTGCTAGGGTGAATTTTAACTCTTAATGGGGTTTTGTATTGAGTTCAGATTTGTTTATTAATCATTCTCAGGATGTAGGTGGAGGAAATGTAATAACTACAGATTATGAGAGAGGTGAGAAGTGGATTACATATGGTGAGCAAGATATGAATGTCAGAGGTGAATAGTTGGGGTAAGAAAGGGGGATAGGTTGACCCTTACTTAGTACAGATAGACAGGATGCTCATTAAAGATTGTCTTTTTAGGATATATAAATCTGGAAATATATTTATCCTCTAGACCCAAATAATGAGTAGCATTGGCTCCACTGGTGTATTTTGGTTTGAAAAAAGGAAGAATATGCTTGGACAGCTCTAATTTTTTATTTTTTTAAATCATACATCATCAATTACCAATATCTTCTTGCCCACATTGAGACACCTATTGTATTTGACTGCTTTACATTCGCTCCAATGTAAGCCAAATAGGAAAATTAGGAAATGTTGTTTTTATGTAAAAGATTACATTTAGCAATTTACATCCATAGGCCTTTGATTTAACATTGTATACATTCAATGGTTGATGAAACAAAAAAGGATATGTTCCAGGTGAGGCTTGAACTCACAACCTCGGCATAGCTTAGCAGATACTGCCATATAAGTATCGCGTGCAAACCGATTGCGCCACTGGAGCACATGCCTGTAATGATCTATGTTCTTCTTGCCCCAATTGTCCTCCAAATCTGCTCTTTTAATCTCTGACATCCAAGTTAGATCATTTTCCCTTTACTCCTTTTAACCCCTTATCTTTTTTTTCTGCCTCAGATCTGTTTCATACTGTACATTGAATGTGGATAACAAAAAGTATTTCTCGTCATTGTTCCAAAACCCAATAGCAGCAACATTTTACAAATATAATGTTGTTTAAACAATGTGTACAAACAAGTCATGTATTTCTCTTTATGAAAATGTTCTCAAGGTTATTTGGTTCATATTGGTCATCAATCATTAGTGTGTGTTACCCATATCCGCTCAAGAGCCATCTGTGTGACTGAATTCAGTGCTACCAGCTATGTAGTCATGGCCGAGTGGTTAAGGCGATGGACTAGAAATCCATTGGGGTTTCCCCGTGCAGGTTCCAATCCTGCTTACTACGTTGACTTTTTCAGTGGTTAAGTGTTATTAAAAACTTTTCTGCACTTTTCATTTTGTTTGTATCTGCTTGGCAAAGCAATCTTTACTTACTGGAATATGTGGCGCACTAAAGAAGAAAACACTCTGAATTCATCAAACATTTTCCAAGTTATACATTTTAGGGTGCTGCTGGCTGTAAAACATTTAATAAAGGACTCCATTTCAATAAATGCATTGTTTTCTATTGATAAGTATCTCTATGCTGCAACATAGTGCTAAGAGGTCATTTGTGTGCAATACTTTGCACAACATAAAATAGTGGAGAAACGGTTTACCCCTACAGAAAATCTTAAGGTGACAGAGGATAATGAGCACTTTAGTGTGAGAGTGAGGGAATTCTTCCACTTTATATTTACAGATAATATTTGACTTCTTCTTAATGACTGTGCTAAGTACTGCATGTATTGGGATGTGTACATACTTTACAGTCTGCCAAAACTACATTGTTTAAATATAATGGGAATAATCAATGTTATAGTTCAACTGCTTATCACACTTCAGCACAAATAGCTTTTTGTTATGAAAAAGCATTTGTAATGTTTAATTGTTATCATTCACAAAAGCTAAGCAGGGCTTTCTAAACCTGTTGAAGAAAAAAACAACTTAGCTTTAATTTTTGCTGAAAATGGTCATTCATGTATGTAATAATTGTACTGTGACTTCCTGAAGTTTACAGAAAATTAAGACATTAATCAAATGTAAACTTTATGGAATCTTTTGTGAAACAGAATTATTCTCATTAAGAACAAATGTACTTCGTACTTTGATATTAAATTCAGAGACAGAACATTTTATATTAAAATCAGATTTAATGTTTTTGGGGCGTTCAATATGATCTTAAAGGGGTTCTGTATGTTTTTGTCTTGCAGATTAAGAATATTGAATACCTAATTCTTGGACATGTTTATTTTGTTGATACTTTTGCCATAGTCTGCATATTGATAGTTCCCTCTAGATACCCAAGAGATCAATGTTGGTATCCCTCCACCCTTTTTATGTCAAAATTGATAAAAAAAATAAATGATTTTTTGAGTGAGTTGCAAAGTTCAAATGTGTTGGAATATTTTATTCTATGCTTAAGGCATTTAAAATATCTTTAATATTAACATCAAGCAATGTTCCTTCATATTTACTTTAACTGTGTGTTACTCAAATATTCAATGTTGTTTTAGCATGTTATCCTTTAGCTTGCTATGTAATTGGCAAAAAACAGAAGATTCTTTATTCCTCTTCTATGTTGTCATTTATGATTGCCCACTTTGATAAAGCATAAAGCATAAAGCACGTAAAACTGAAAGAAAAGATGGTCGTACATGCAAAAGTTCTTTCAGCACTCTTGGTTTCTCCCACATACAATATCCACTCACCTATAGCAATAAGATAATTTATTAAATTGAAGACTCTGGTGAAATAGCATGGGGTTGTGCTACAGTGAGGATTAACTCTTAAATGGGATTTATACTTGTTTGGATTTTAAAACAAAACGTATAAAAACATCAACCGCGGGAGGCGCATGCGCGATGGTGAGGGGAATAGCTGCCTAATCCAGTAGCTCCTACCCCCGCCAAAGCATTAATAAAGATAAGGCAAACAAAATCGGAATTTCGCACTTGAAGTTTCTTGATACCAACAAGGGAACATATAGAGATGGCCCCGCCATCAACAAAAAAAAAAAACACGGGAGATCTTCGGAGACATCTGAGCCGATCCGCGACCAGAGACGTGAGGGCAGAAATGGCGCCTGGCTCTGCGGCAGGATCGGGGTCAGAACATGACGAGGACTTGGATGAGATGCCAGAACAGAGGCCCGTATGGCGTTGTGACTTTGACCGATTATATAACGATATGAAATCGTTATTCAGGTCAGAGATACAGGAACTAAGGAAAGAGGTACAGGGCCTCGGAGAAAGAACGGGGGCCCTGGAGGACAAAATGGTGGCTGTCTCCACAACAATTAAAAAGTCAGTGAAGCGTTCTTCCCATCTACAAAGTCAAATTACAGAGCTGGCCGAACGCCAAGAAGATGCCGAGAATCGAGACTGCCGCAGTAACGTCCGTATACGCGGTATCCCCGAGGACATAACAGAGATAGACGAATTTGTCACCAGATGGATGGCGACTCTGCTCCCTGATGCCCCCGTGGCGGAGCTAATGATGGATAGATGCCATAGGGCCCTGAGGAGCAAACCCCTGGCGAACGCACAACCGAGAGATGTAATTGCCCGGTTGCATTACTTCCGTACCAGGCAGGCAATCTTTATAAAAGCCAGAGGAGACGAAGCCTGTCAATTTGAGGGAATCTCCCTGCAGCTCTTTCAGGATCTGTCCCCCCTGACCCTGGCCAGGCGCCTGAAGCTGCAACCGATCACCCGACTCCTCAGGGACAGAGCTATTTGCTATCGGTGGACCTTCCCGTTTGGCCTGCTAGTCATTAAAAACGGGAGGGCCACCTCAATGAAAAACCTAGAGGAAGGGGATGAATTCCTGCGCAGACTGGGGGTGACAGTCGGAGAAGCCGCGGGCCCACGGAAAGAGGCAGAACCTGACAACGAGTGGCACCAGGCCGGCACATCCCGGAAGGCTCGAGTTACCAGCGAGCCGGAAAAAGAGTGAACAAAGCACTCACTAACAAAATAAACTGTACACTTCAAAGTTTGATTGCCTAAAAGTTATGGCGCAAAGTTTAAGTTACCTAGGCCGCTTGCATCTCTGAGTGACTGGCAGCAGAACATGGCTTCATAGTGCCACGACATCACCTATCTATTGGGGGACAAGAACATTCTACCCCAAGGCTCCAGGCCAAACCTGAAAAGTATTCGACTTACCTGTCTGAGGCGTCTCGACTCTTGGCGGGAAGAAAGCTGCATCGCCGGATGAAGAAGGGCCCAGCGCAGGAAGACGTCCGCCTCCGTCGACATCCGGCTGCTAAAGAACAGGGACCGGAAAGACGTCACCGGATATGGCCGCGCGGCCATCTTGGTAGAGGCAAGCTGACGGGAAAAGCGGACACACGTCATTCAGGAGCGCCGGAAACACAACTAGGACCCAGAAGGACAGATGCCCCAGAACGAGCACAGGGTCACAAGACCCACACACAGCCCTGACACACAGCACACTGGTACCAGGGGACGCACAGGTAGCAGGGAGAATGACCAGAGGGGGAAAGATAGACCCCGTTAGTAACAAGTAGAGGCCTCCTGCCGCGGAAGCATCCCGAGGGGCGAAAGGCATACACGACACAACCGATTGATACGAGGGCCAGGAAGGGAGAGTCCCCACACTAGAGGGTATAGAGGGGAGGGAATAAAGAACCCCAAGGACCATAAGGGTAAGGGGGCACTATGTGATTACATGGAGGGCAATAGTAGAGAGGTGGGAAGCGTAGCCTACATAGATAGGACACATACAAAATGACTATGCCCGCGAACTTCGAGATGCTAGAAGGTCATATTGGCTGTAACTGATTGCCGTGAAAACTGGTTAAAGGAGGCGGGAGAGGGGGTAGTTGCCCACTCGCCGTCGCCATGAGTCTCCTCATGGGTACTTGGGGGATAGACCCCAAGGGACCCATGCAAGACACCGGTGGGCCGGTGGAAACGGGTCAAGCACATCCTGACATGTTCAGAGGTGAGCCCACCCGAACCGGAATCCCACAAGGGGCAGTTCAGGCATCCCAGGGGACTCGGTCCCCTGGAGTCGCCGAAAGTTATCAATGTTTATTTGTTGTCTCCCCCATGCTCCCGATGTGTGTACCCCAGTGTTTCCCCCCTGTACAGACGAGCAGTGTACAAAGCAGTTCACAGATCTACACTCTGAAGAGAGACGTGACCCAGACAGAAAGAGGTAACGCAGCACATCGCAATGACAACACCAATGGGTAAGGATTTTATTTTCTTATCAAACAACGTGAAAGGCTTTAATGGCCCTCTCAAAAGAAAGTTAGCCCTAACTGATTACCGACGACATGACCCCAACATAATACTACTTCAAGAGACCCACTTCTCAAGGACCAGTTCCCCAAAGTTTCTGGATAGCAGATATAGAACGTGGCTCTCTACATCAGCCAATAAAAAGAAAAGAGGTGTAGCAATTTTACTACACAACCGCCTTGCGTTTGACACGACACTAACAAAAAAAGATAAGAATGGGCGCTTCTTAATACTATTAGGTGTTGTGGGAGGACAAACTCTTACACTAGCCAATGTCTAGGCACCCAATGAAGGAGCAGATACCTTCTTTTCGAGATTTTTTGCAATCCTACATAAAGTGGCACAAGGCGGTATAGTACTAGGCGGTAATTTTAATCTCACATTAGATCCTAAGGCTGATAGGTGCACACCCAGTGAGACGAAACACACACAAAGCAGAGCAGCATGGACCCAAGGCCTCAGGACAAACAGATTAGTAGACATCTGGCGTGAACAACACCCAGGAGAAAAAGAGTACATGTTTTATTCACACCCACACGACAGATACAGCAGGATAGACTACCTCTTTGTATCCAATAGAATGGTTTAGCAGATCTCCCACACGGGCATCCATGATATTTCATGGTCACATCACGCACCTGTAGAGCTGCGGTGCACAGACTTCAGACTAGACAGACCAGGAGCGACGTGGAAGCTTAATAAGTTCCTTCTGAAAATCCCTGAAATTGAAACAGCAGTAAGGGATAAAATCAGGGTCTACTTTGAGGAGAATGTCGGTAGTGTGACATCCCAATCCACCCTATGGGAGGCCCATAAGGCGACTCTTCGTGGAGAGCTCATAGGGATAGCAAGTAGGTGGAAAAAAGCGAGGGAATATAAGATTAAGATTCTCCAATCCGAGCTAACAGCCCTCTCCGCCCTTCACAAAACTAACAAACAAGTGCAGACCCTTCAGGCCTGGCGCGACACTAAAACAAAACTAAATTTATTGATGTCCTCCCGAGCTGAGAAGGAGCTGACCTGGTCTAGGCGACAATTCTATGAAAAGGCGAACAAGCCAGATACCCCGCTTGCTAACAAACTCAAAAATAGTAACCGTAACTTCCACATTCAAGCAATTCGAACCAAAAATGGTGACCTTACTTCTGACCCCAAACAAATCGTAGACGAATTCAAAAAATACTATGAGACCCTATACGATGGGGCGAAGGTCTCCCATTGCGAGAACACTCATAGGCAGCTGAAAACATTTCTAACAGAGGCAAAACTACCCAGTCTGGGCAGATTGGAAAGGTAAGCATTACAGGAGGACTTTTCAGGTGAGGAGATATCAGAGGTAATAAAAGCACTAAAGCCATCCAAAGCCCCAGGCCCGGATGGTTTCTCTAATCTTTATTATAAAAAAATTCAGAAAAACCTTAGTACCTCACCTGGTCCGACTATTTAACTCATTTTTAGATGGTGCCCCTATCCCTAGCCAGATGCTCCAAGCGTCTATAACAGTGATCCCCAAACCAGGGAAGGACCCAGCTGACTGTAAAAGCTACTGGCCAATATCCCTCATCAATTCGGACACCAAAATCTTCTCAAAATTACTGGCCAACCGCCTGAATACAGTTATGCCTAAGCTGGTCCACCCCGATCAAGTAGGGTTTATATGCGGGAGGCAAGCTACAGACAATACCAGACGGATAATAGACCTAATTGATTTGGCACATAGAAAACATATCCCGTCTATGGCATTGAGTCTGGATGCTGAAAAGGCCTTCGACCGCATAGATTGGCCCTATCTCACAGAGACGCTAAGAGCGTTTGGCATAGGGGGGAGAATGTTGGGCGCTATTCTGGCTCTCTATAGGGAACCGAAGGCGAAGGTCAGACACCAGGGCTTCCCGTCGGAAGATTTCCCAATAAAGAGTGGCACCAGGCAGGGATGCCCCCTGTCCCCACTTATTTTTGCATTATGTATAGAACCCCTAGCGGCACACATACGCAACTCCCCCGATATAACAGGTATACAGATCAAGGATCAGTCACACAAAGTGGCCCTGTATGCAGATGACATTATACTAATGTTATCCAAACCCCTTACCTCCCTGCCAAATGTTTTCAGCCTGCTAGATGAATTTAATAAGATCTCGGGTTTCAAAATTAATCAGACAAAATCAGAAGCCTTAAATATAAACCTGCCAAAGGTCACAGAAAAATTAATCGAATTGAATTTTAATTTCAAATGGCAAGCCTCCTCCATTAAATATTTAGGGATCTATATAACCAAGGAGTACAACGCCCTCTACAAAGCCAACTACCCCAGGCTAATTAGGACTCTGAAGGAGGATCTACGGATCTGGTCAGGCCACACAATTTCATGGATCGGCAGGATCCAGTGCCTTAAGATGAATCTCCTCCCCCGAATCTTGTATCTGTTCCAGACCCTTCCGATACAAGTGATCAGAGACGACATCCTCCGCTTACAGTCCTCTATGGTGAAATTCGTCTGGGGTAATAAAAAACCACGTATAAAAACTAGCATTCTCACTAGGCCAACAGTTAGAGGAGGATTAGGGGTACCTTGCTTGATATCGTACTTCAAAGCGGCCCAATTAACCCAAATTATTCAGTGGCACATGCATCCTAGCCTGCGACGATGGGTTGAGTTAGAAACAGCATGCTGTGACCCCATAGAGATACAAGACCTAATTTGGCTACCAAAAAAGGTATATAAGACCTTGAGTGAGCCGCTGGCCGCAGTGAATAGCTCGTTGACTACTTGGGAGAACACCAAACACAAGTGTGCCCTAACAACCCAGCACACACTTATGACCCCGATTATGGGGAACCCTGATTTCGCTCCGAGTATGTTATGCAAGAACCTAGCGGTCTGGAAAGCAAAAGGCCTCACAAGGCTACTACACCTGGAGGGAGGCCAATCAATCAAAACATTCGAACAAATTCGATCAGAAACAGAAATGCCTAATTCTGAATTCTTGAGATACCTCCAGGTGAGAGCATTTTACACGAAAATTCCCAAGCGCCCCCAGCGAACAAATTTTGAGCAGCTGTGTTCCAGAGGCCCGGACACCACGAGACTCACATCTCGGATATACAGAGAGGTGGTCTGCCCCAGGCAGGACGTTGACACTAAACTTAACTATAGAATCAAATGGGAAACGGACTTAGGGGAGACAGTAGAATACAAAGACTGGTCCACAATAGTACTGGCAGCAGCGAAAAGCTCTATATGCACCACCTTGACCACTCTGGACCACGTCCACTTTGTGTTAGATAAGTTTGTTTTTTTGTGGGAACATCACCTTGGTCTTGAAAACCCTATATAACAAACCAAAAGCCAAGATTATATCGGCCCGCTGTATATCAGAATCCATCTCGCTCCATAGAGGGATGAGACAAGGATGCCCGCTGTCCCCGCTGTTATTTAACCTAGCAATAGAACCGCTGGGACACTATTTGAGACAGATGACCGACTGACTGGAACACATGCCTGTAATGATCTATGTTCTTCTTGCCCCAATTGTCCTCCAAATCTGCTCTTTTAATCTCTGACATCCAAGTTAGATCATTTTCCAATTACTCCTTTTAACCCCTTATCTTTTTTTTTGCCTCAGATCTGTTTCATACTGTACATTGAATGTGGATAACAAAAAGTATTTCTCGTCATTATTCAAAAACCCTATAGCAGCAACATTTTACAAAGATAATGTTGTTTAAACAATGTGTACAAACAAGGCATGTAGTTCTCTTTATGAAAATATTCTCAAGGTTATTTGGTTCTTATTGGTCATCAATTATTAGTGTGTGTTACCCATATCCGCTCAAGAGCCATCTGTGTGACTGATTTCACTGCAACCAGATATGTAGGAATGGCCGAGTGGTTAAGGCGATGGATTCAAAATCCATTGGGGTTTCCCTGCGCAGGTTCAAATCCTGCTGACTACGTTGACTTTTTCAGTGGTTAAATGTTATTAAAAACTTCACTGCACATTTCATTTTGTTTGTATCTGCTTGGCAAAGCAATCTTTACTTACTGGAATATGTGGCACACTAAAGAAGAAAACACTCTGAATTCATCAAACATTTTCCAAGTTATACATTTTAGGGTGCTGCTGGCTGTAAAACATTTAATAAAGGACTCCATTTCAATAAATGCATTCTTTTCTATTGATAGGTATCTCTATGCTGCAACATAGTGCTAAGAGGTCATTTGTGTGCAATACTTTGCACAACATAAAATACAGGAGAAACGATTTACCCCTACAGAAAAACTTAAGGTGACAGAGGATAATGAGCACTTTAGTGTGAGAGTGAGGGAATTCTTCCACTTTATATTTACAGATAATATTTGACTTCTTCTTAATGACTGTGCTAAGTACTGCATGTATTGGGATGTGTACATTCTTTACAGTCTGCCAAAACTATATTGTTTAAATATAATGGGAATAATCAATGTTATAGTTCAACTGCTTATCACACTTTAGCACAAATAGCTTTTTGTTATGAAAAAGCATTTGTAATGTTTTATTGTTATCATTCCCAAAAGCTAAGCAGGGCTTTCTAAACCTGTTGAAGAAAAAAACAACTTAGCTTGAATTTTACTGAAAATGGTCATTCATGTATGTAATAATTGTACTGTG
Source organism: Ascaphus truei (assembly GCF_040206685.1). Lineage (NCBI taxonomy): Eukaryota > Metazoa > Chordata > Amphibia > Anura > Ascaphidae > Ascaphus > Ascaphus truei. The sequence continues at coordinate 53,617,690 of NC_134497.1, forward strand.
ACTTCCTGAAGTTTACAGAAAATTAAGACATTAATCAAATGTAAACTTTATGGAATCTTTTGTGAAACAGAATTATTCTCATTAAGAGCAAATGTACTTTGTACTTTGATATTAAATTCAGAGACAGAACATTTTATATTAAAATCAGATTTAATGTTTTTGGGGCGTTCAATATGATCTTAAAGGGGTTCTGTATGTTTTTGTCTTGCAGTTTAAGAATATTGAATACCTAATTCTTGGACATGTTTATTTTGTTGATACTTTTGCCATAGTCTGCATATTGATAGTTCCCTCTAGATACCCAAGAGATCAATGTTGGTATCCCTCCACCATTTGTATGTCAAAATTGATCAAAAAACATGATTTTTTGAGTGAGTTGCAAAGTTCAAATGTGTTGGAATATTTTATTCTATGCTTAAGGCATTTAAAATATCTTTAATATTAACATCAAGCAATGTTCCTTCATATTTACTTTAACTGTGTGTTACTCAAATATTCAATGTTGTTTTAGCATGTTATCCTTTAGCTTGCTATGTAATTGGCAAAAAACAGAAGATTCTTTATTCCTCTTCTATGTTGTCATTTATGATTGCCCACTTTGATAAAGCATAAAGCATAAAGCATAAAGCACGTAAAACTGAAAGAAAAGATGGTCGTACATGCAAAACTTCTTTCAGCACTCTTGGTTTCTCCCACATACAAGATCCACTCGCCTATAGTAATAAGATAATTTATTAAATTGAAGACTCTGGTGAAATAGCATGGGGTTGTGCTACAGTGAGGATTAACTCTTAAGTGGGATTTATACTTGTTTGGATTTAAAAACAAAACGTAGAAAAACATCAACCGCGGGTGACGCCGGCATGAATGCAACATGAAAGCGGTATGAATGCGGCATGAACGTGGTAAAGTGCGGTGAAGTGCGTGGCATTCGGAAAAAAATCCCGAAAAAAGTTGGAGATGTTGGAGAATAAAAGGGGCTGCGGCTGTATAGCAAAAAGATAATTTATTAAATTGAAGACTCTGGTGAAATAGCATGGGGTTGTGCTACAGTGAGGATTAACTCTTAAGAGTGATTTATACTTGTTTGGATTTAAAAACAAAATGTAGAAAGCTTTTGTTCCACCACTGCCATTCAGATGCAAATTGTGTTTGAAAAAATATTTCTGGCTTGATTGAAAGGTAGAATGTGGCTTTGCTAGGGTGAATTTTAACTCTTAATGGGGTTTTGTATTGATTTCAGATTTGTTTATTAATCATTCTCAGGATGTAGGTGTAGGAAATTTAATAACTACAGATTATGAGAGAGGTGAGAAGTGGATTACATATGGTGAGCAAGATATGAATGTGAGAGGTGAATAGTTGGGGTAAGAAGGGGGGATAGGCTGACCCTTACTTAGTACAGATAGACAGGATGCTCATTAAAGATTGTCTTTTTAGGATATATAAATCTGGAAATATATTTATCCTCTAGACCCAAATAATGAGTAGCATTGGCTCCACTGGTGTATTTTGGTTTGAAAAAAGGAAGAATATGCTTGGACAGCTCTAATTTTTTATTTTTTTTAAAGCATACATCATCAATTACCAATATCTTCTTGCCCACATTGAGACACCTATTGTATTTGACTGCTTTACATTCGCTCCAATGTAAGCCAAATAGGAAAATTAGGAAATGTTGTTTTTATGTAAAAGATTACATTTAGCAATTTACATCCATAGGCCTTTGATTTAACATTGTATACATTCAAACAATGCTATTGGTTGATGAAACAAAAAAGGATATGCTCCAGGTGAGGCTTGAACTCACAACCTCGGCATAGCTTAGCACATATTGCCATATAAGTACCGAGCGCAAACCGATTGCGCCACTGGAGCACATGCCTGTAATTATCTATTTTCTTCTTGCCCCAATTGTCCTCCAAATCTGCTCTTTTAATCTCTGACATCCAAGTTAGATCATTTTCCCTTTATTCCTTTTAACCCCTTATCTTTTTTTTCTGCCTCAGGTCTGTTTCATACTGTACATTGAATGTGGATAACAAAAAGTATTTCTCGTCATTGTTCCAAAACCCAATAGCAGCAACATTTTACAAATATAATGTTGTTTAAACAATGTGTACAAACAAGTCATGTATTTCTCTTTATGAAAATGTTCTCATGGTTATTTGGTTCATATTGGTCATCAATCATGTGTGTGTTACCCTTTTCCGCTCAAGAGCCATCTGTGTGACTGAATTCAGTGCTACCAGCTATGTAGTCATGGCTGAGTGGTTAAGGCGATGGACTAGAAATCCATTGGGGTTTCCCCGCGCAGGTTCCAATTCTGCTTACTACGTTGACTTTTTCAGTGGTTAAGTGTTATTAAAAACTTCACTGCACTTTTCATTTTGTTTGTATCTGCTTGGCAAAGCAATCTTTACTTACTGGAATATGTGGCGCACTAAAGAAGAAAACACTCTGAATTCATCAAACATTTTCCAAGTTATACATTTTAGGGTGCTGCTGGCTGTAAAACATTTAATAAAGGACTCCATTTCAATAAATGCATTGTTTTCTATTGATAAGTATCTCTATGCTGCAACATAGTGCTAAGAGGTCATTTGTGTGCAATACTTTGCACAACATAAAATAGTGGAGAAACGGTTTACCCCTACAGAAAATCTTAAGGTGACAGAGGATAATGAACACTTTAGTGTGAGAGTGAGGGAATTCTTCCACTTTATATTTACAGATAATATTTGACTTCTTCTTAATGACTGTGCTAAGTACTGCATGTATTGGGATGTGTACATACTTTACAGTCTGCCAAAACTATATTGTTTAAATATAATGGGAATAATCAATGTTATAGTTCAACTGCTTATCACACTTCAGCACAAATAGCTTTTTGTTATGAAAAAGCATTTGTAATGTTTTATTGTTATCATTCACAAAAGCTAAGCAGGGCTTTCTAAACCTGTTGAAGAAAAAATCAACTTAGCTTGAATTTTACTGAAAATGGTCATTCATGTATGTAATAATTGTACTGTGACTTCCTGAAGTTTACAGAAAATTAAGACATTAATCAAATGTAAACTTTATGGAATCTTTTGTGAAACAGAATTATTCTCATTAAGAACAAATGTACTTCGTACTTTGATATTAAATTCAGAGACAGAACATTTTATATTAAAATCAGATTTAATGTTTTTGGGGCGTTCAATATGATCTTAAAGGGGTTCTGTATGTTTTTGTCTTGCAGATTAAGAATATTGAATACCTAATTCTTGGACATGTTTATTTTGTTGATACTTTTGCCATAGTCTGCATATTGATAGTTCCCTCTAGATACCCAAGAGATCAATGTTGGTATCCCTCCACCCTTTGTATGTCAAAATTGATAAAAAAAAAAATGATTTTTTGAGTGAGTTGCAAAGTTCAAATGTGTTGGAATATTTTATTCTATGCTTAAGGCATTTAAAATATCTTTAATATTAACATCAAGCAATGTTCCTTCATATTTACTTTAACTGTGTGTTACTCAAATATTCAATGTTGTTTTAGCATGTTATCCTTTAGCTTGCTATGTAATTGGCAAAAAACAGAAGATTCTTTATTCCTCTTCTATGTTGTCATTTATGATTGCCCACTCTGATAAAGCATAAAGCATAAAGCACGTAAAACTGAAAGAAAAGATGGTCGTACATGCAAAAGTTCTTTCAGCACTCTTGGTTTCTCCCACATACACGATCCACTCGCCTATAGCAATAAGATAATTTATTAAATTGAAGACTCTGGTGAAATAGCATGGGGTTGTGCTACAGTGAGGATTAACTCTTAAGTGGGATTTATACTTGTTTGGATTTAAAAACAAAACGTAGAAAAACATCAACCGCGGGTGACGTCGGCATGAATGCAACATGAAAGCGGTATGAATGCGGCATGAACGTGGTAAAGTGCGGTGCAGTGCGTGGCATTCGGAAAAAAATCCCGAAAAAAGTTGGAGATGTTGGAGAATAAAAGGGGCTGCGGCTGTATAGCAAAAAGATAATTTATTAAATTGAAGACTCTGGTGAAATAGCATGGGGTTGTGCTACAGTGAGGATTAACTCTTAAGAGTGATTTATACTTGTTTGGATTTAAAAACAAAATGTAGAAAGCTTTTGTTCCACCACTGCCATTCAGATGCAAATTGTGTTTGAAAAAATATTTCTGGCTTGATTGAAAGGTAGAATGTGGCTTTGCTAGGGTGAATTTTAACTCTTAATGGGGTTTTGTATTGATTTCAGATTTGTTTATTAATCATTCTCAGGATGTAGGTGTAGGAAATTTAATAACTACAGATTATGAGAGAGGTGAGAAGTGGATTACATATGGTGAGCAAGATATGAATGTGAGAGGTGAATAGTTGGGGTAAGAAGGGGGGATAGGCTGACCCTTACTTAGTACAGATAGACAGGATGCTCATTAAAGATTGTCTTTTTAGGATATATAAATCTGGAAATATATTTATCCTCTAGACCCAAATAATGAGTAGCATTGGCTCCACTGGTGTATTTTGGTTTGAAAAAAGGAAGAATATGCTTGGACAGCTCTAATTTTTTATTTTTTTTAAAGCATACATCATCAATTACCAATATCTTCTTGCCCACATTGAGACACCTATTGTATTTGACTGCTTTACATTCGCTCCAATGTAAGCCAAATAGGAAAATTAGGAAATGTTGTTTTTATGTAAAAGATTACATTTAGCAATTTACATCCATAGGCCTTTGATTTAACATTGTATACATTCAAACAATGCTATTGGTTGATGAAACAAAAAAGGATATGCTCCAGGTGAGGCTTGAACTCACAACCTCGGCATAGCTTAGCACATATTGCCATATAAGTACCGCGCGAAAACCGATTGCGCCACTGGAGTACATGCCTGTAATGATCTATTTTCTTCTTGCCGCAATTGTCCTCCAAATCTGCTCTTTTAATCTCTGACATCCAAGTTAGATCATTTTCCCTTTATTCCTTTTAACCCCTTATCTTTTTTTTCTGCCTCAGATCTGTTTCATACTGTACATTGAATGTGGATAACAAAAAGTATTTCTCGTCATTGTTCCAAAACCCAATAGCAGCAACATTTTACAAATATAATGTTGTTTAAACAATGTGTACAAACAAGTCATGTATTTCTCTTTATGAAAATGTTCTCAAGGTTATTTGGTTCATATTGGTCATCAATCATGTGTGTGTTACCCATATCCGCTCAAGAGCCATCTGTGTGACTCAATTCAGTGCTACCAGCTATGTAGTCATGGCCGAGTGGTTAAGGCGATGGACTAGAAATCCATTGGGGTTTCTCCGCGCAGGTTCAAATCCTGCTGACTACGTTGACTTTTTCAGTGGTTAAGTGTTATTAAAAACTTCACTGCACTTTTCATTTTGTTTGTATCTGCTTGGCAAAGCAATCTTTACTTACTGGAATATGTGGCGCACTAAAGAAGAAAACACTCTGAATTCATCAAACATTTTCCAAGTTATACATTTTAGGGTGCTGCTGGCTGTAAAACATTTAATAAAGGACTCCATTTCAATAAATGCATTGTTTTCTATTGATAAGTATCTCTATGCTGCAACATAGTGCTAAGAGGTCATTTGTGTGCAATACTTTGCACAACATAAAATAGTGGAGAAACGGTTTACCCCTACAGAAAATCTTAAGGTGACAGAGGATAATGAACACTTTAGTGTGAGAGTGAGGGAATTCTTCCACTTTATATTTACAGATAATATTTGACTTCTTCTTAATGACTGTGCTAAGTACTGCATGTATTGGGATGTGTACATACTTTACAGTCTGCCAAAACTATATTGTTTAAATATAATGGGAATAATCAATGTTATAGTTCAACTGCTTATCACACTTCAGCACAAATAGCTTTTTGTTATGAAAAAGCATTTGTAATGTTTTATTGTTATCATTCACAAAAGCTAAGCAGGGCTTTCTAAACCTGTTGAAGAAAAAAACAACTTAGCTTGAATTTTACTGAAAATGGTCATTCATGTATGTAATAATTGTACTGTGACTTCCTGAAGTTTACAGAAAATTAAGACATTAATCAAATGTAAACTTTATGGAATCCTTTGTGAAACAGAATTATTCTCATTAAGAACAAATGTACTTCGTACTTTGATATTAAATTCAGAGACAGAACATTTTATATTAAAATCAGATTTAATGTTTTTGGGGCGTTCAATATGATCTTAAAGGGGTTCTGTATGTTTTTGTCTTGCAGATTAAGAATATTGAATACCTAATTCTTGGACATGTTTATTTTGTTGATACTTTTGCCATAGTCTGCATATTGATAGTTCCCTCTAGATACCCAAGAGATCAATGTTGGTATCCCTCCACCCTTTGTATGTCAAAATTGATAAAAAAAAAAAATGATTTTTTGAGTGAGTTGCAAAGTTCAAATGTGTTGGAATATTTTATTCTATGCTTAAGGCATTTAAAATATCTTTAATATTAACATCAAGCAATGTTCCTTCATATTTACTTTAACTGTGTGTTACTCAAATATTCAATGTTGTTTTAGCATGTTATCCTTTAGCTTGCTATGTAATTGGCAAAAAACAGAAGATTCTTTATTCCTCTTCTATGTTGTCATTTATGATTGCCCACTTTGATAAAGCATAAAGCATAAAGCATAAAGCACGTAAAACTGAAAGAAAAGATGGTCGTACATGCAAAACTTCTTTCAGCACTCTTGGTTTCTCCCACATACAAGATCCACTCGCCTATAGTAATAAGATAATTTATTAAATTGAAGACTCTGGTGAAATAGCATGGGGTTGTGCTACAGTGAGGATTAACTCTTAAGTGGGATTTATACTTGTTTGGATTTAAAAACAAAACGTAGAAAAACATCAACCGCGGGTGACGCCGGCATGAATGCAACATGAAAGCGGTATGAATGCGGCATGAACGTGGTAAAGTGCGGTGAAGTGCGTGGCATTCGGAAAAAAATCCCGAAAAAAGTTGGAGATGTTGGAGAATAAAAGGGGCTGCGGCTGTATAGCAAAAAGATAATTTATTAAATTGAAGACTCTGGTGAAATAGCATGGGGTTGTGCTACAGTGAGGATTAACTCTTAAGAGTGATTTATACTTGTTTGGATTTAAAAACAAAATGTAGAAAGCTTTTGTTCCACCACTGCCATTCAGATGCAAATTGTGTTTGAAAAAATATTTCTGGCTTGATTGAAAGGTAGAATGTGGCTTTGCTAGGGTGAATTTTAACTCTTAATGGGGTTTTGTATTGATTTCAGATTTGTTTATTAATCATTCTCAGGATGTAGGTGTAGGAAATTTAATAACTACAGATTATGAGAGAGGTGAGAAGTGGATTACATATGGTGAGCAAGATATGAATGTGAGAGGTGAATAGTTGGGGTAAGAAGGGGGGATAGGCTGACCCTTACTTAGTACAGATAGACAGGATGCTCATTAAAGATTGTCTTTTTAGGATATATAAATCTGGAAATATATTTATCCTCTAGACCCAAATAATGAGTAGCATTGGCTCCACTGGTGTATTTTGGTTTGAAAAAAGGAAGAATATGCTTGGACAGCTCTAATTTTTTATTTTTTTTAAAGCATACATCATCAATTACCAATATCTTCTTGCCCACATTGAGACACCTATTGTATTTGACTGCTTTACATTCGCTCCAATGTAAGCCAAATAGGAAAATTAGGAAATGTTGTTTTTATGTAAAAGATTACATTTAGCAATTTACATCCATAGGCCTTTGATTTAACATTGTATACATTCAAACAATGCTATTGGTTGATGAAACAAAAAAGGATATGCTCCAGGTGAGGCTTGAACTCACAACCTCGGCATAGCTTAGCACATATTGCCATATAAGTACCGCGCGCAAACCGATTGCGCCACTGGAGCACATGCCTGTAATGATCTCTTTTCTTCTTGCCCCAATTGTCCTCCAAATCTGCTCTTTTAATCTCTGACATCCAAGTTAGATCATTTTCCCTTTATTCCTTTTAACCCCTTATCTTTTTTTTCTGCCTCAGATCTGTTTCATACTGTACATTGAATGTGGATAACAAAAAGTATTTCTCGTCATTGTTCCAAAACCCAATAGCAGCAACATTTTACAAATATAATGTTGTTTAAACAATGTGTACAAACAAGTCATGTATTTCTCTTTATGAAAATGTTCTCAAGGTTATTTGGTTCATATTGGTCATCAATCATGTGTGTGTTACCCATATCCGCTCAAGAGCCATCTGTGTGACTCAATTCAGTGCTACCAGCTATGTAGTCATGGCCGAGTGGTTAAGGCGATGGACTAGAAATCCATTGGGGTTTCCCCGCGCAGGTTCCAATCCTGCTTACTACGTTGACTTTTTCAGTGGTTAAGTGTTATTAAAAACTTCACTGCACTTTTCATTTTGTTTGTATCTGCTTGGCAAAGCAATCTTTACTTACTGGAATATGTGGCGCACTAAAGAAGAAAACACTCTGAATTCATCAAACATTTTCCAAGTTATACATTTTAGGGTGCTGCTGGTTGTAAAACATTTAATAAAGGACTCCATTTCAATAAATGCATTGTTTTCTATTGATAAGTATCTCTATGCTGCAACATAGTGCTAAGAGGTCATTTGTGTGCAATACTTTGCACAACATAAAATAGTGGAGAAACGGTTTACCCCTACAGAAAATCTTAAGGTGACAGAGGATAATGAGCACTTTAGTGTGAGAGTGAGGGAATTCTTCCACTTTATATTTACAGATAATATTTGACTTCTTCTTAATGACTGTGCTAAGTACTGCATGTATTGGGATGTGTACATACTTTACAGTCTGCCAAAACTATATTGTTTAAATATAATGGGAATAATCAATGTTATAGTTCAACTGCTTATCACACTTCAGCACAAATAGCTTTTTGTTATGAAAAAGCATTTGTAATGTTTTATTGTTATCATTCACAAAAGCTAAGCAGGGCTTTCTAAACCTGTTGAAGAAAAAAACAACTTAGCTTTAATTTTTGCTGAAAATGGTCATTCATGTATGTAATAATTGTACTGTGACTTCCTGAAGTTTACAGAAAATTAAGACATTAATCAAATGTAAACTTTATGGAATCTTTTGTGAAACAGAATTATTCTCATTAAGAACAAATGTACTTCGTACTTTGATATTAAATTCAGAGACAGAACATTTTATATTAAAATCAGATTTAATGTTTTTGGGGCGTTCAATATGATCTTAAAGGGGTTCTGTATGTTTTTGTCTTGCAGATTAAGAATATTGAATACCTAATTCTTGGACATGTTTATTTTGTTGATACTTTTGCCATAGTCTGCATATTGATAGTTCCCTCTAGATACCCAAGAGATCAATGTTGGTATCCCTCCACCCTTTGTATGTCAAAATTGATTTAAAAAAAAATGATTTTTTGAGTGAGTTGCAAAGTTCAAATGTGTTGGAATATTTTATTCTATGCTTAAGGCATTTAAAATATCTTTAATATTAACATCAAGCAATGTTCCTTCATATTTACTTTCACTGTGTGTTACTCAAATATTCAATGTTGTTTTAGCATGTTATCCTTTAGCTTGCTATGTAATTGGCAAAAAAAAGAAGATTCTTTATTCCTCTTCTATGTTGTCATTTATGATTGCCCACTTTGATAAAGCATAAAGCATAAAGCACGTAAAACTGAAAGAAAAGATGGTCGTACATGCAAAAGTTCTTTCAGCACTCTTGGTTTCTCCCACATACAATATCCACTCACCTATAGCAATAAGATAATTTATTAAATTGAAGACTCTGGTGAAATAGCATGGGGTTGTGCTACAGTGAGGATTAACTCTTAAGTGGGATTTATACTTGTTTGGATTTTAAAACAAAACGTATAAAAACATCAACCGCGGGAGGCGCATGCGCGATGGTGAGGGGAATAGCTGCCTAATCCAGTAGCTCCTACCCCCGCCAAAGCATTAATAAAGATAAGGCAAACAAAATCGGAATTTCGCACTTGAAGTTTCTTGATACCAACAAGGGAACATATAGAGATGGCCCCGCCATCAACAAAAAAAAAAAACACGGGAGATCTTCGGAGATATCTGAGCCGATCCGCGACCAGAGACGTGAGGGCAGAAATGGCGCCCGGCTCTGCGGCAGGATCGGGGTCAGAACATGACGAGGACTTGGATGAGATGCCGGAACAGAGGCCCGTATGGCGTTGTGACTTTGACCGATTATATAACGATATGAAATCGTTATTCAGGGCAGAGATACAGGAACTAAGGAAAGAGGTATAGGGCCTCGGAGAAAGAACGGGGGCCCTGGAGGACAAAATGGTGGCTGTCTCCACAACAATTAAAAAGTCAGAGAAGCGTTCTTACCATCGACAAAGTCAAATTACAGAGCTGGCCGAACGCCAAGAAGATGCCGAGAATCGAGACCGCCGCAGTAACGTCCGTATACGCGGTATCCCCGAGGACATAACAGAGATAGACGAATTTGTCACCAGATGGATGGCGACTCTGCTCTCTGATACCCCCGTGGCGGAGCTAATGATGGATAGATGCCATAGGGCCCTGAGGAGCAAACCCCTGGCGAACGCACAACCGAGAGATGTAATTGCCCGGTTGCATTACTTCCGTACCAGGCAGGCAATCTTTATAAAAGCAAGAGGAGATGAAGCCTGTCAATTTGAGGGAATCTCCCTGCAGCTCTTTCAGGATCTGTCCCCCCTGACCCTGGCCAGGTGCCTGAAGCTGCAACCGATCACCCGACTCCTCAGGGACAGAGCTATTCGCTATCGGTGGACCTTCCCGTTTGGCCTGCTAGTCATTAAAAACGGGAGGGCCACCTCAATGAAAAACCTAGAGGAAGGGGATGAATTCCTGTGCAGACTGGGGGTGACAGTCGGAGAAGCCGCGGGCCCACGGAAAGAGGCAGAACCTGACAACGAGTGGCACCAGGCCGGCACATCCCGGAAGGCTCGAGTTACCAGCGAGCCGGAAAAAGAGTGAACAAAGCACTCACTAACAAAATAAACTGTACACTTCAAAGTTTGGTTGCCTAAAAGTTATGGCGCAAAGTTTAAGTTACCTAGGCCGCTTGCATCTCTGAGTGACTGGCAGCAGAACATGGCTTCATAGTGCCACGACATCACCTATCTATTGGGGGACAAGAACATTCTACCCCAAGGCTCCAGGCCAAACCTGAAAAGTATTCGACTTACCTGTAATCCCGGCGACATTGGCTGCCCCACAACCCAGAAGAGGCCCGTGACACGCATCACTGGAAGATGGAGGCGTCTCGACTCTTGGCGGGAAGAAAGCTGCATCGCCGGATGAAGAATGGCCCAGCGCAGGAAGACGTCCGCCTCCGTCGACATCCGGCTGCTAAAGAACAGGGACCGGAAAGACGTCACCGGATATGGCTGCGCGGCCATCTTGGTAGAGGCAAGCTGACGGGAAAAGCGGACACACGTCATTCAGGAGCGCCGGAAACACAACTAGGACCCAGAAGGACAGATGCCCCGGAACGAGCATAGGGTCACAAGACCCACACACAGCCCTGACACACAGCACACTGGTACCAGGGGATGCAGAGGTAGCAGGGAGAATGACCAGAGGGGGAAAGATAGACCCCGTTAGTAACAAGTAGAGGCCTCCTGCCGCGGAAGCATCCCGAGGGGCGAAAGGCATACACGACATAACCGATTGATACGAGGGCCAGGAAGGGAGAGTCCCCACACTAGAGGGTATAGAGGGGAGGGAATAAAGAACCCCAGGGACCATAAGGGTAAGGGGGCACTATGTGATTACATAGAGGGCAATAGTAGAGAGGTGGGAAGCGTAGCCTACATAGATAGGACACATACAAAATGACTATGCCCGCGAACTTCGAGATGCTAGAAGGTCATATTGGCTGTAACTGTTTGCTGTGAAAACTGGTTAAAGGAGGCGGGAGAGGGGGTAGTTGCCCACTCGCCGTTGCCATGAGTCTCCTCATGGGTACTTGGGGGATAGACCCCAAGGGATCCATGCAAGACCCCAGTGGGCCGGTGGAAATGGGTCAAGCACATCCTGACATGTTCAGAGGTGAGCCCACCCGAACCGGAATCCCACAAGGGGCAGTTCAGGCATCCCAGGGGACTCGGTCCCCTGGAGTCGCCGACAGTTATCAATGTTTATTTATTGTCTCCCCCATGCTCCCGATGTGTGTACCCCAGTGTTTCCCCCCTGTACAGACGAGCAGTGTACAAAGCAGTTCACAGATCTATACTCTGAAGAGAGACGTGACCCAGACAGAAAGAGGTAACGCAGCAAATCGCAATGACAACACCAATGGGTAAGGATTTTACTATCTTATCACACAACGTGAAAGGCTTTAATGGCCCTCTGAAAAGAAAGTTAGCCCTAACTGATTACCGACGACATGACCCCAACATAATACTACTTCAAGAGACCCACTTCTCAAGGACCAGTTCCCCAAAGTTTCTGGATAGCAGATATAGAACGTGGCTCTCTGCATCAGCCAATAAAAAGAAAAGAGGGGTAGCAATTTTACTACACAACCGCCTTGCGTTTGACACGACACTAACAAAAAAAGATAAGAATGGGCGCTTCTTAATACTATTAGGTGTTGTGGGAGGACAAACTCTTACACTAGCCAATGTCTAGGCACCCAATGAAGGAGCAGATACCTTCTTTTCGAGATTTTTTGCAATCCTACATAAAGTGGCACAAGGCGGTATAGTACTAGGCGGTGATTTTAATCTCACATTAGATCCTAAAGCTGATAGGTGCACACCCAGCGAGACGAAACACACACAAAGCAGAGCAGCATGGACCCAAGGCCTCAGGACAAACAGATTAGTAGACATCTGGAGTGAACAACACCCAGGAGAAAAAGAGTACACGTTTTATTCACACCCACACGACAGATACAGCAGGATAGACTACCTCTTTGTATCCAACAGAATGGTTTCGCAGATCTCCCACACGGCCATCCATGATATTTCATGGTCAGATCACGCACCTCTAGAGCTGCGGTGCACAGACTTCAGACTAGACAGACCAGGAGCGACGTGGAAGCTTAATGAGTTCCTTCTGAAAATCCCTGAAATTGAAACAGCAGTAAGGGATAAAATCAGGGTCTACTTTGAGGAGAATGTCGGTAGTGTGACATCCCAATCCACCCTATGGGAGGCCCATAAGGCGACTCTTCGTGGAGAGCTCATAGGGATAGCAAGTAGGCGGAAAAAAGCGAGGGAATATAAGATTAAGATTCTCCAATCCGAGCTAACAGCCCTCTCCGCCCTTCACAAAACTAACAAACAAGCGCAGACCCTTCAGGCCTGGCGCGACACTAAAACAAAACTAAATTTATTGATGTCCTCCCGAGCTGAGAAGGAGCTGACCTGGTCTAGGCGACAATTCTATGAAAAGGCGAACAAGCCAGATACCCCGCTTGCTAACAAACTCAAAAATAGTAACCGTAACTTCCACATTCAAGCAATTCGAACCAAAAATGGTGACCTTACTTCTGACCCCAAACAAATCGTAGACGAATTCAAAAAATACTATGAGACCCTATACGATGGGGCGAAGGTCTCCCATTGCGAGAACACTCATAGGCAGCTGAAAACATTTCTAACAGAGGCAAAACTACCCAGTCTGGGCAGATTGGAAAGGGAAGCATTACAGGAGGACTTTTCAGGTGAGGAGATATCAGAGGTAATAAAAGCACTAAAGCCATCCAAAGCCCCAGGCCCGGATGGTTTCTCTAATCTTTATTATAAAAAAATTCAGAAAAACCTTAGTACCTCACCTGGTCCGACTATTTAACTCATTTTTAGATGGTGCCCCTATCCCTAGCCAGATGCTCCAAGCGTCTATAACAGTGATCCCCAAACCAGGGAAGGACCCAGCTGACTGTAAAAGCTACCGGCCAATATCCCTCATCAATTCGGACACCAAAATCTTCTCGAAATTACTGGCCAACCGCCTGAATACAGTTATGCCTAAGCTGGTCCACCCCGATCAAGTAGGGTTTATATGCGGGAGGCAAGCTACAGACAATACCAGACGGATAATAGACCTAATTGATTTGGCACATAGAAAACATATCCCGTCTATGGCATTGAGTCTGGATGCTGAAAAGGCCTTCGACCGCATAGATTGGCCCTATCTCACAGAGACGCTAAGAGCGTTTGGCATAAGGGGGAGAATGTTGGGCGCTATTCTGGCTCTCTATAGGGAACCGAAGGCGAAGGTCAGACACCAGGGCTTCCCGTCGGAAGATTTCCCAATAAAGAGTGGCACCAGGCAGGGATGCCCCCTGTCCCCACTTATTTTTGCATTATGTATAGAACCCCTAGCGGCACACATACGCAACTCCCCCGATATAACAGGTATACAGATCAAGGATCAGTCACACAAAGTGGCCCTGTATGCAGATGACATTATACTAATGTTATCCAAACCCCTTACCTCCCTGCCAAATGTTTTCAGCCTGCTAGATGAATTTAATAAGATCTCGGGTTTCAAAATTAATCAGACAAAATCAGAAGCCTTAAATATAAACCTGCCAAAGGTCACAGAAAAATTAATCGAATTGAATTTTAATTTCAAATGGCAAGCCTCCTCCATTAAATATTTAGGGATCTATATAACCAAGGAGTACAACGCCCTCTACAAAGCCAACTACCCCAGGCTAATTAGGACTCTGAAGGAGGATCTACGGATCTGGTCAGGCCACACAATTTCATGGATCGGCAGGATCCAGTGCCTTAAGATGAATCTCCTCCCCCGAATCTTGTATCTGTTCCAGACCCTTCCGATACAAGTGATCAGAGACGACATCCTCCGCTTACAGTCCTCTATGGTGAAATTCGTCTGGGGTAATAAAAAACCACGTATAAAAACTAGCATTCTCACTAGGCCAACAGTTAGAGGAGGATTAGGGGTACCTTGCTTGATATCGTACTTCAAAGCGGCCCAATTAACCCAAATTATTCAGTGGCACATGCATCCTAGCCTGCGACGATGGGTTGAGTTAGAAACAGCATGCTGTGACCCCATAGAGATACAAGACCTAATTTGGCTACCAAAAAAGGTATATAAGACCTTGAGTGAGCCGCTGGCCGCAGTGAATAGCTCGTTGACTACTTGGGAGAACACCAAACACAAGTGTGCCCTAACAACCCAGCACACACTTATGACCCCGATTATGGGGAACCCTGATTTCGCTCCGGGTATGTTATGCAAGAACCTAGCGGTCTGGAAAGCAAAAGGCCTCACAAGGCTACTACACCTGGAGGGAGGCCAATCAATCAAAACATTCGAACAAATTCGATCAGAAACAGAAATGCCTAATTCTGAATTCTTTAGATACCTCCAGGTGAGAGCATTTTACACGAAAATTCCCAAGCGCCCCCAGCGAACAAATTTTGAGCAGCTGTGTTCCAGAGGCACGGACACCACGGGACTCACATCTCGGATATACAGAGAGGTGGTCTGCCCAAGGCAGGACGTTGACACTAAACTTAACTATAGAATCAAATGGGAAACGGACTTAGGGGAGACAGTAGAAGACAAAGACTGGTCCACAATAGTACTGGCAGCAGCAAAAGCTCTATATGCACCACCTTGAAGGAGAATGCATATAAAGTCCTAAAGAGGTGGTATCTCACCCCAACACGATTAGCAAAGTTTGTCAAAGATTACCCTCCATTGTGCCCAAAACAATGCGGGGAACAGGCAGACTTGCTTCACATGCTGTGGGTTTTCCCCAAAGTGGCTCCTTTATGGGAGGAAATCCAGGATTGCCTACAGAGTATTCTCGAACAGCCGGTCCCCCTGGACCCCTGGCTGTTCCTGCTGGGCAGGCGCACTCGGGGAATAGGCAGACCGGCACAAAAACTGATTGCACACTTTGCAACAGCCACGCGGTGCGAACTCGCAGCTTTGTGGAAGCTACCAGATTTACCCACGATTACAAAAATTCGGAACAGAATCTGGTATATCTGCCGGATGGAACAGTTGACAAGTCTGGTCAACGACACCGGCTCAAATTTCCTCAAAATCTGGACCAAGTGGCTAGACCACTCAGACATCCCCAGGGTGAATGCCACCACCATCATGCCATAATACACCAAGATGCATTCTCCTACGAAGTGCCAGTACAGACAACGCGTAGAAGGGGTACCGGTAGGGAAGACGGTAAATAGGGTCGCCACATTTGAAGGTAGCTCTGCATAGCAGAGGAGAGGCAAGAGTAGATTTGGTGAACACACAGAAGGCTCTGGGATCTGCGTGGAATTCGGAAAAAATTCCCGAAAAAAGTTGGAGATGTTGGAGAATAAAAGGGGCTGCGGCTGTATAGCAAAAAGATAATTTATTAAATTGAAGACTCTGGTGAAATAGCATGGGGTTGTGCTACAGTGAGGATTAACTCTTAATGGGGTTTTGTATTGAGTTCAGATTTGTTAATTAATCATTCTCAGGAGGTAGGTGGAGGAAATGTAATAACTACAGATTATGAGAGAGGTGAGAAGTGGATTACATATGGTGAGCAAGATATGAATGTGAGAGGTGAATACTTGGGGTAAGAAGGGGGGATAGGCTGACCCTTACTTAGTACAGATAGACAGGATGCTCATTAAAGATTGCCTTTTTAGGATATATAAATCTGGAAATATATGTATCCTCTAGACCCAAATAATGAGTAGCATTGGCTCCACTGGTGTATTTTGGTTTGAAAAAAGGAAGAATATGCTTGGACAGCTATCATTTTTTAATTTTTTTAAATCATACATCATAAATTACCAATATCTTTTTGCCCACATTGAGACACCTATTGTATTTGACTGCTTTACATTCGCTCCAATGTAAGCCAAATAGGAAAATGAGAAAATGTTGTTTTTTATGTAAAAGATTACATTTAGCAATTTACATCCATAGGCCTTTTATTTAACATTGTATACATTCAAACAATGCTATTGGTTGATGAAACAAAAAAGAATATGCTCCAGGTGAGGCTTGAACTCACAACCTCGGCATAGCTGAGCACATACTGCCATATAAATACCGCACGCTAACCGATTGCGCCACTGGAGCACTTTCCTGTAACAATCTATGTTCTTCTTGCCCCAATTGTCCTCTAAATCTGCTCTTTTAATCTCTGACATCCAAGTTAGATCATTTTCCCTTTACTCTTTTTAACCCCTTTTCTTTTTTTTCTGCCTCAGATCTGTTTCATACTGTACATTGAATGTGGTTAACAAAAAGTATTTCTCGTCATTGTTCAAAAACCCAATAGCAGCAACATTTTACAAAGATAATGTTGAAGGAAAATACAACTTAGCTTGAATGTGACTGAAAAATGGTCATTAATGTACTGTAATAATTGTAATTCTCTGAAGTTTACAGAAAATTAACAAATTAATTAAAGGTAAACTTTATGGAATCTTTTGTGAAACTGAATGATTCTCATTAAGGACAAATGTACTTTCTGCTAGTATATCTGCCATATAAATTATTATTGGTAATCATTCAAATCTTCACCTGAATGAATGAAATGATTATGAAAACAATCACTTCATTGCTTTTAATCACAGTTTAGCAAGAAGTACAAAAACTACATGTTCCTTTGTCCCTACACTATACTTAAGAGGGGTTTGTGTAAAAGACCAGACACTTGTTAATTCTTTAAACTAAAGATAGTGTCATTTTCTATTGGTTTAGGAGATTTTTAAAAAATCAGGAAAAAGCTATCTATTTTTTTTCCATGTAAATAGAATTAACACCATGCACTGCATGTTACCAGTGGAACATTTCATCTGCTCCTTCTCTTTCTTCAATATTTTAATAAATGATTTTGAGAAAACAAAATAATAAAAACGATGACTTTTTGGTGGAAACTGCTTTGTCCTTGTTCTTCTTGCCCCAATTGCCCTCCGACTCTGCTCTTCTAATCTCTGACATCCAAGTTAGATAATTCTCCCTTTACTCCTTTTACATAGTTACATAATTACATAGTAGATGAGGTTGAAAAAAGACGTACGTCCATCAAGTTTAACCTATGCTAAATTTAGACAACAGATACTTTATCCTATATCTAAACTTACTTATTGATCCAGAGGAAGGCAACAAAGAAAACCCAGAGTCATATAATCCAATGATATCTCATAAGGGAAAAAATAAATTCCTTCCTGACTCCAAGAATTGGCAATCGGATGAATCCTTGGATCAACATCCTTCCCAAGTATAGTTATTTGGTATATATACCTTTCCTATCTAAAAAGATGTCAACCTGTTTTTGAACAAATCTATTGTATCTGCCATCACAGTCTCCATGGGTAATGAATGCCACATTTTTACTAAGTGCTGTATTGGCGGATCCGCTCATCCCCAGTTTATTTCCAACTTTTTGCGATGGGGCAATTTGGAGGTAAATTTGCCATTCTAGAGCCCCGAACAGCAGCAAGAAGCTGATCGGGGCTCCTAGAATTGCACGAGTTTGAGAAACTGGCGATGCGCTGTGAAAGAAGGCTTCTCGCCAAACGTTTGGCGGATTTTTTTGTACGCCAAAAAAAAAGGCGAATTTGATTATTTTCGCCAGGTTACCGCAGCTTCCTGAATATCTAGAGGCACTTTTGGCGGAAACCTGGCAAGAACTGATTTATCAGAGCTCTCTGCATAGGCCCCTAAGTCAGAAGCTGGGACGAAGTTCTGAAAATAGAAGGTGGCAGTCACGGTTGGGTATTCTACCTGAAAAGAGTACCAAGAAGCCAGGGAGGATTTCCCAGTCAGGGTAAGCCTTTCAAAGAAGGCGCCCTGCATGTATTTGAGGAGGCTAGTTTTCAACTCCAGACCCCTAGTAAGTGTGTACTGTATTTCTTCTGTATATTTTATATTCATTGTTGTCCGTTAGTTTCACTCAAATAAACCCCATTTTATTCCACTATCTTGTTTTGCCTATTGAATGATCCCTGAAAGGTATAAAAGGTGTTATAAGTGCTGGGCTCCCGTGATATTTGGCTAGACAATAAGATATTAGTACTGGAATACATTGTATATTTGCATAACTTAGATTTATACAGGCAGCAATATTATGTCAAAGGAAAATGTCTTCTTTCTATCTATACGTAACTACTTCTGCAATTACTGCTATGTACTGACCTTTGGTGGCTCTCTTAGTGGTTGTGGACAAAATGCTGTATGTAGCTATCCCCGCCCATCTCATACAGGAAAATACATCCTGTATGTTTGATATATATATATATATATATATATATATATATATATATATGGTAAGGAATAGTAGGCTTGGAAAGTGGAACTAATCAGTGCTTTGGGAAATCATAATTCTAGTGCAGTGTTATAACATTCAATCTATCTAAAAAGACTAACAATATGTATATTATTGCCTAGACTTTCACATTCAATGTCATACATTATTCATTGGAAGTCAACCATGGCCTTGAAAAATATCCCAACTTTATAAGATAACTCACCGTGAAATGCTCCATGAAGGAAAACTATCTATAATAATCAAGAAGATTAAAAGATGGGTTACGAGGCGCAAATTGTAATAAATGTATAATGCACTTCCCCTGACTGAGTAGAAGAAAGCTAGACATTTTGACTCCATTTATGATATGGTATCACTCTTTTACAAAAAGTAAATATGTAATCCTGTTCAGCATAATCTTGCTGCAAAAAACCTCTAGCATTTCCAGGTAAAGGTGAAAATGCTGCAGAAGAAATCCCTTACTTTCACACTAAAGTGCTCACAATCCTTTGTGACATTAAGTTATTTGTGTAGGGGTAAATCGTTTCTCCTCTATTTTATGTTGTGCAAAGTATTGCACACAAATGACCTCTTAGCACTATGTTGCAGCATAGAGATACTTATCAATAGAAGACAATGCATTCATGACGAGAAATACATTTTGTTAACCACATTCAATGTACAGTATGAAACAGATCTGAGGCAGAAAAAAAAGATAAGGGGTTAAAAGGAGTAAAGGGAAAAAGATCTAACTTGGATGTCAGAGATTAGAAGAGCAGAGTCATAGTGCAATTAGGGCAAGAAGAACAAGGGCAAAGCAGTTTCCACCAAAAAGTTATCATTTTTATTATTATTAAGAATTAACAAGTGTCTGGTCTTTCAGTCACTTAGCTATGTTGTTCTCATTCTTCATATATGACTTTTAAGGGCATACTGTACATTGCTGAAGTACATTTTATCCAGATGACAAAATCTCTATGTCACCACCAGGATGGCCGAGTGGCTAAGGTATTGGATTTAAGATCCAATGGACATATGTCTGCGTGGGATTAACAATATTGAATTCCTAATTCCTGGACATGTTTATATTGTTGCTACTTTTGCCATAGTCCACATATTGATAGTTCATATTTGTCATCATTCATCTGTGAGTGTTACCCATATCCGCTCAAGAGCTTTGCCCTTGTTCTTCTTGCCCTAATTGCACCCCGAGCAGTAAAATTAACTCAAGAATAAAGCAAACTTGGAATAGAGGGCTGAGAACCAATAACCTTTTAGATATTTGGCGAGAACAGCACCGACAGGATAAAGGTTTTACATTCTACTCCCACCCACATGACAGATATAGTAGGATAGACTACCTTTTTGTATCCAGTAGAATGGTTTCACAGATCTCCCACACGGGCATCCACGATATTTCGTGGTCAGATCATGCACCGATAGAGCTGCGGTGCTCTGATTTTATTCTAGACAGACCATGAGCGAACTGGAAGCTCAATGAAGTCTTACTAAAAATCCCCGAAATTGCACAAAATGTAGGGGATAGAGTCAGGGAATATTTTCAGGAGAATACGGGAAGTGTGTCTTCACAGGCTACCTTATGGGAAGCCCATAAGGCGACTCTGAGCGGAGAGCTCATAAGGATTGCAAGCAGACGAAAGAGGGAGAAGGACAAGAAAATCAATCAATTACAAGCAGAATTGGCAGTCCTCTCAGCTCGACATAAAACTAACAAGGACGCAATGACCCTTAAGGAGTTGCTAGACACTAAAACTAAGCTTAATATCTTGCTGACTTCCCGTGCTGAAAAGGAGCTGACATGGTCGAAGAGGAAATTTTTTGAGAAAGCAAACAGGCCAGATATCCTACTTGCCAACAAACTTAGAGACAAAAACCAAGTCTCCCAAATTCAGGCAATTCACACAGTGCAGGGGGATCTGACCTCTGACCCCAAACAAATAGTTAACGAATTCAAAATATACTACGAGACCCTCTACGATGGGGCGAAGGTGGCACACACACCAACCACAAAAGCACGATTAAAGACGTTCTTAACAGAGGCTCAATTGCACCAAGTGACCAGAGAGGAGAGGGACGCACTACAGGCAGACTTTACTACTGAGGAACTCCTAGAGGTAATGAAGTCATTAAAGGCAGCCAAGGCCCCAGGCCCAGATGGCTTCTCCAATCTCTATTATAAGAAATTCCGCAAAATATTAGCTCCTCACCTACTAAAATTATGTAATTCCTTTCTGGATGGTGCCCCCATCCCGAGCTCGATGCTCCAGGCATCTATCTCAGTAATCCACAAACAAGGAAAAGACCCAGCGGACTGTAAAAGCTATAGACCCATCTCGTTAATAAACTCAGACACGAAAATATTTTCCAAACTTTTAGCTAACCGCCTTAACCAGGTGTTGTCCAAGTTGGTCCATCCCGATCAAGTAGGGTTCATATGCGGTCGACAAGCAGCTGATAACACCAGACGGATTATCGACTTGATTGATCTGGCGCAAAAAAAACATATCCCGTCTATGGTGCTTAGTTTAGATGCAGAAAAAGCGTTCGATAGAATTGATTGGCCCTACTTGAGAGAGACGCTTGGGGCGTTTGGATTGGGGGGGAGAATGATAGAGGCAATTCTCGCTCTGTATCGGGGACCGACGGCGAAGGTCAGACACCAGGGCTTCCCCTCGGGAGAGTTTCAGATAAAGAGCGGCACCAGGCAGGGTTGTCCTCTGTCACCCCTTCTCTTTGCGCTATGTATTGAACCCCTAGCGGCGCACATCCGCCTTAGCCCGAATATAGCAGGAATCCAAATTAGTGACCAGCCAAATAAAGTGGCCCTGTACGCTGATGACGTGATACTCACACTATCACAGCCCCTCACCTCTCTGCCGAACGTTTTCCAAATATTAGGGGATTTTAATACGTTATCGGGGTTTAAAATTAACCAGGCAAAATCAGAAACCCTAAATTTCAATTTACCTAAAGTTACCGAGAAACTGATCACGGTGAACTTTGAGTTCAAATGGCAAACCTCCTCCATAAAATATCTAGGAATCAATATCACGAAACAGTCAGGCACCCTTTATAAAGCTAATTACCCCAGACTAATTCGAACACTGAAGGAAGTTCTACGGAAATGGGCAGGGTACAACATATCCTGGATTGGCAGGATTCAATCTCTAAAAATGAATCTCCTTCCCAGAATTCTGTACCTATTTCAGACTCTTCCGGTCCCTATAATCAGGGAAGAGATCCTTAGGTTACAGTCCGCAATGGTGAAATTTATCTGGGGTAATAAAACCCCCCGTGTCAAAACTAGCACACTAATTCGGCCTACAACAAAAGGAGGATTAGCGGTACCTTGCCTGTTGTCGTATTATAGAGCGGCCCAATTAACCCAAATCATCCAGTGGCACACCCACCCTAGTCGAAGGCGTTGGGTGGAGCTGGAGGCGGCCTGCTGTGCCCCGGTGGCGCTGCAGGACCTGATCTGGCTTCCAAATAAGGTCCGTAAGGACTTCAAACACCCGCTCCCCGCGATTGTCAGCTATTTGGCAGTATGGGACAAAAGCAAATACAAGCATGTCTTAATGAGACAACACTCCTTGATGACCCCAATTTTGGGAAACCCTGATTTCACTCCGGGCCTGCAGAAGAAGGATTTCATTATTTGGACACAGAAGGGCTACACTCGCCTTTTACACCTGGAGGGTAGAATCTCTATCAAACCATTTGAGCAAATAATGTTTGAAAAATCAGTTCCAAACTCAGAATTCTTTAGATACCTCCAGTTAAGAGCTTTTTATGATAAATTCCCCATTCGGGCTAAACGCACTAATTTTGAACAGCTCTGTTCTACTGGAACAGGAACCAGGGGACTTATCTCTACAATGTACAAAGCGGTGGTCTGTCCGAATCCTGACGCCGACGTGACATTAAAATATAGGAATAGATGGGAAAGAGACCTAGGGGACACATTAGAGGACAAAGAATGGGACTATATAGTCTTGGCGGCAGCTAAGAGCTCAATTTGCACGACATTAAAGGAGAACGCGTATAAGGTCCTGATGAGGTGGTATTTGACCACACTACGATTGTCAAAGTTTGTCAGGGGCTACCCCCCATTGTGCCCTAAACAATGCGGGGAGCAGGCAGACTTGCTGCACATGCTGTGGGGTTGCACCAAGATACTCCCAATCTGGGAAGATATCAGAAATTGGCTCCAGAGAATTCTCGACTGCGCGATCCCTTTAGACCCCTGGTTGTTTTTGCTGGCCAGACGCACCCCGGGGTTAAACAGGTCGGAGCACAAATTGATTGCACATTTTGCAACTGCCCTGAGGTGCGAAATCGCAGCATTGTGGAAGCAGCCGGAGCTACCAAATATCCCAAAAATCAGGAATAGAATTTGGCACGTTTGCCGGATGGAAAAGTTAACGAGTCTGGTTAACGACACCGGCACAAACTTTCTAAAAGTCTGGTCTCCATGGCTAGACCTGAACGATATCCCAGGGATCAATGCCTCCAACATACGGCTCTAATAGCTCTAGGCGCGTTCTCCTTTGATGAGTGTAGGGGACGGGGAGATATAGAATACGATCAACAAGAGGGGATAACTAAATTCGGAAGCAAAATGAACAAGCAGGGACTAGGATACATACGTGAGATTAGACGCCAACATTACGATTGCAGTTAACCTGAGATCTGTCGGACCGGAAGTCTTCAAAGCCCAAGAGATCCAGAGCCTTGATGGAACCGTAGTTTCCAAGATGAGCCCAACGGAGCTGAAGCCTATCTGGGGCAACCTCACCCCCCCCTCCCTTCCTCCTCCCCCTGGTGTCATATGATTGTAAGTCTTGTTGGTCTGGTCGTAACCCTGGTATGTCTTAAGTGAGTCTACTTATAAAATGAGTTGGTATGGGTACTGTTGTATAAGACATTGGGTTGGCAGAAAATGTGATAATTGTACCATGCACTCAACAAAAACTTTTTTGGTTGAAAAAAAAAAAATGAACGAAAAAAAGACGGTGCAAAACTGCGCTAAAAAATAATATAAATGATCACAATACTTGAAATAAATATTGCAGGCAGCCTGGCAAATACTGACCGTACAGTCAGAAAATGAACCACAGAGAAAAGAAAGAATTGCCGGTGCCAAATCAGTCCTTTAAATAATAATAACCAAACAGTCTCTTGAAAAGTCCCAAAAGTGTCCTTGAACAAACAGGCAGTGAAGGGGTCAACGAACGGCTCACACCAAATGATAGTTCAATATGTAAAAAAGAGAAGAAAACAAACAGATAATGGTGCAGTACGCCAAAAAAGTTGACATTAAAACATTAAAAACTCACACATGACAAACATAACACACCAAATGATAGTGCAATATCTAAAAAAGAGAAGAAAACAAACAGATAAAGGTGCAGTACGCCAAAAAAGTTGACATTAAAACATTAAAAACTCACACATGACAAACATAACACACAATGACAGACAGACACTAGCAAGGCTATAATCCTAACAAAAAACTATTTATTAACATTGAAATACTGGGTCCGGAGGATACAGCACTTATGTCCAGAGGGGTAAAATTGAAACCCTACTTACAGGACAGTAGATGGTAAAAGCAGTGAAGCTGAAGATCGCTCAGGTGCTCCTCTCTGATGATAACTGGAGCACCTTTAGGGATTGCCTCGTGTGGGGGATGGATGTTGGGTCGCACGAAAACCGGAACTTCCTGGTGGATGTGACGTCACACGCCGTGGTGTTACCGAAATCACTGCTTCTCTTCCTCTCCTTTCCCCCCACAGCCTGCACAACTGCTGCCAATATCCTCCACAACCAAACAGACAGCTAGGACAGTAGATGGTAAAAGCCGTGAAGCTGAAGATCGCTCAGGTGCTCCTCTCTGATGATAACAGGACAGTAGATGGTAAAAGCAGTGAAGCTGAAGATCGCTCAGGTGCTCATCTCTGATGATAACTGGAGCTCCTTTAGGGATTGCCTCGTGTGGGGGATGGATGTTGGGTCGCACGAAAACCGGAACTTCCGGATGGATGTGACGTCACACGCCGCGGTGTTACCGAAATCACTGCTCCTCTTCCTCTCCTTGCCCCCCACAGCCTGCACAACTGCTGCCAATATCCTCCATAACCAAACAGACAGCTCTAAAAACAGAATAATCTCCCAACGACATTTCATGCACATGCATGCACTTCCTCAGGGGGTGTGACTTGCCCTGACAACCAGCAGTTTATATGCACTGCATGGGTGGTTCTAATTGGCTAATTAGATGACACAGTGATAGTTTAACCCATCAAAAACATAAAAACATTAAAACATTTAAAATTAAATCTTAAAATAATAAATAGTGGGGCTGACAGAAAATGAACATAATATATCATATTATAAAAAGGCTTTTAATTCAAAGTCTATGTTCAGCCCTCTAGGGGATAGTGTTTTTAGTTCGTAAATCCAGTATGCTTCACGCATACTTGCCTGTCTTAATCTACTCCCACCTCTTAGACTGGGCTGAACCACTTTAATGGCCTGGCAGCGCAAACCTTTAGGATTTTTATTATGGCACAAAAGAAAATGATGGGAGACACTATGTGTGACCAATCCTTTCTTGATGTTATAAACATGCTCATAGATGCGTCTCTGGAAGGTTCTCCCAGTTCTGCCAATATACTGCAAGCCACAAGGGCATTGAAGCAAGTATATTACAAAGGTGTAATGGCAATTAATAAATGTCTTAATGGGATAGCTTCCAGAGGTTACATTAGATGTCAAATGTTTAGCATTCATACTGTAGGAGCAAGCCACACATTTCGCACAAGTGAAAAATCCTTTTGGACCCCCTATCTGTTTCTGTTGCTTTACTGGACTACTTGGGGCTAATTTAGATTTTAAATTATTAGCCTTAGAGAATATAATTTTGGGTTTTTCTGGGAGAATGTCCACCAATATATCATCTTTTAACAAGATGGGCCAATATTTGTTTATAATCTGTATTATTTTAGGGGCCATCTCGTTATACTGGGTAATAAAAGCAACTTTATTATTACTTTGTCTGTTGTGTCTTTTTTCTTATTATTATATTTGAGTAAAGTATCTCTTTCTATTTTAGTAACTTGTTCAAATGCCTCATCTAAGAGACTCTCTGGATACTTTCTCTCAAGAAATTTACTTTTTAGGTCTTTTTAAAAGTCTCATCCTCAGAGCAGTTGCGCTTAAGGCGCACTAACTGGCCCTTAGGGATATTACGCAGCCATTGTGGGTTGTGCTGACAATCTGCACGTACATAATTATTAGCTTGTACTGGCTTGAAAAAAGTCCTGGTGTGAAGTGTATTCTGATTAATATAAATGTGTAAATCTAAAAAATCAATGTGCTCAGTGCTGTGATTGCAAGTAAATTTAAGGTTGTGATGATTACAATTTAAATAAGTGCATCCAGTGAGGCTTGACTGCCTGACCAAACAAAAAACACATAATCAATGTAGCACCGCCAGAGCACCAGGCCCGCCCCTAGAGGACAGTTGTTCCAAATAAATTCCTCCTCCCAACTGTCCATAAACAGATTGGCATAACTAGGAGCAAACCTCGTGCCCATAGCGGTGCCACATTTCTGAATGTAATAACGTGAATTAAAGGTGAAATAATTGTGAGTCAAAATAAACCAAATACTATCCACCAAAAAACTCCTTTTAATTGAAGAAAAATGATTTCTATTTTCCAATATACGAGACACGGCTTGGCAGCCTAGTTTGTGATCAATCACAGTATATAAAGATGTAACATCAGCCATAGCCAATATATAACCAGGCTGCCATTCCAGATCTTTCAAAATTTGTAATATATGTGTCGTGTCTCGCAAATAGGATTTAACACCAGTGACTATAGGTTGTAAGTGATGATCAATAAATTGGGAAAGATTAGAAGTGAGTGAAGAAATACCAGAAATAATAGGTCTACCAGGGGGTGAAGTAAGACTTTTGTGAATTTTGGGTATAAAATAAAACAAAGGAGTGTGAGGAAACTGAATAGACAAAAAGTCAAACTCATCCTGACATATAGCCCCACTATTCAAGCCAGTAGTCAGCAGATCCCCTAATTCTGCCTGAAAATGCACCAAAGGGTCACCTGCAAGGGGGAGGTATGTGGTCCTGTCTCCCAATAGTCTCATGGACTCTTGTATATAATAGTCCTTGTCCATGACCACAATGCCTCCACCCTTATCTGCAGACTTGATGACAATAGAAGCATTACTTTCCAAACTCTGAACAGCCTATTTCTCTCGAACATTAAAATTATCATGCCTAATTTTATATGTTCTACAATAATTCTCCAGATCCATATTAACCATCTCCACAAATGAACTTACTAGATGTCCCTGTGAAAATTTATGGTAAAAGGTTGATGGTTTCCTGAAGTTCCTATGTGGAGGATTTTCTATACTACGAACCTCTCTAGGTGGATCTGTTTGGTTTGATATGGCATCCCTTGCAAAATATTTCTTTAGGGCTAATTTGCGGGTAAATTTAAGGACATCAATGAATAGATTAAAACTGTTAGGCCCGCAGACCGGAGCAAATGTTAGACCCTTACTCAATACCTTTTTTTTCAATATTTTTCAGTGAATACTGGCTAATATTGAATATATTCGGAAATTCTTTCTTTTTCTTTATTCGATTTCTACTAACACCTCCTCTTCTCCCTCTGACCCTGTCTTTCTTTTCTTGTAGTTGGGAGGAGGTCGGGGTTCTAATGGTAGTTTTACTATTTCCACTTCTGGGAATATGTGTTCTCTCTCATTCCTCCATTCTAAAAAAGAAAAATTGGGTTTAATAGCCGGTGTGGGGAGTGGAGTGTAGGAAATGCTCTCTGCATCGCTCTCGGACCCTATGTCGCACAGCAACGTGTATCTGTTGCTGACCGCAATGGGCACGACTGAGGTAATACCAATGCATCATAGCATTCCTTTGCTCTCTTTTGTTGCAAATAGAGATTCTTGTCATGCAAAGGTAATTTAGCAGGTGCTAATGGTGTAGGAGCAAATATATTGCTATTGGGTTTCTTTGGGCCAGTCCTCATTTCTTTATGTATAAATTTGCTCCTAACAGCTCTAGAGTCCTTCATTCCTGCTGGTGGAATGGAATTCTTTTGTTTTACTGTTTTTGTATTACTTTCTTTAGATTTCTTCGCCCAATCTCTTTGACAGCCCGTATCATAGTCCTGTTTATGTCTAAAAAACTTTTGTTGTTTAGTTTGAACTATTTCAAGTTCTGCCTGATCCAACCTTTTTTTAATAGTTGGTTCTAATAAAAGTAGATCGTTGTTATTCTTATACGGATCTAGCTGGATTTTCATCTCTAAAATCTGATCATCCAATTCGGTCAGGGTCTTTCTTCGCTGATGTACCAATAGTTTCATGAGAGCAAATGAGCACTGATCAAGTATCTCATTCCACTCTTTCATGAAAGTATCATTATGTGCATCTGCAGTGGGTTTTTTGCGAACTCTAAGGCCCCTTGGAATGCGGTGGTTCTCCAAATACTTGCTCAGTGTGGTAGCTTCCCACCATTGTTTGCTTTCTAGCATAAGTGTTTTCTCCAACCGAGCAAGTATTGGATGAAAATCCTCTGCCGCATTTTCAACAAATTGAACAGAATTGGGATCACTAAAAATATGGTCAACATTGACACTTCTACGAGATCTCAGATGAAATAAAGAACTCATAGCAAATTAGTATCTTGGCATACAAATAAAAAACAATAATATGTGAAGCAGCTAACACCAAATTGTACAAAACATAAACTAACGAAAAAAAGACGGTGCAAAACAGCGCTAAAAAATAATATAAATGATAACAATACTTGAAATAACAAAAATGAGGCACAACTTTCAAGAAGACCTACAAATGGCTTCCTTTCCCCCCTCCCCCCTTTCATTCCCCTTCCTTTGCCCCCTTCCTTTCCCCCCTCCCCCCTTCCTTCCCCCCTTCCTTCCCACCCTTCCTTCCCCCCTCCCCCACCTCCTTCCCCCTCACCCCTTCTTTCCCCCTTCCCCCCTCCCCCCTCCCCCCCTTCCTTCCCTCCTCCCCCACCTCCTTGCCCTCCCCCCTTCTTTCCCCCTTTCTTCCCCCCTCCCCCCTCCCCCTTCCTTCCCCCCCTTACCTTCCCCCCCTCCCCCCCTTCCTTCCCCCCCTTTCCTTCCCCCCATCCCCCTTCCTTCCCCCACCTTTCCTTCCGCCCCTCCTCCCCCTTCCTTCCCCTCCTCCCCCCTTCCTTCCCCCCTCCCCCCTTACTTTCTCCCCTCCCCCCTTTCCTTCCCACCTCCCCCCTTCCTTCCCCCCTCCCCCTTCCTTCCCCCCCTGCCAAACCTTCCTTCCCCCTCCCCCTTCCTTCTCCCCTCCCCCATTCCTTCCCCCCTTCCCCCCTTCCTTCACCCCCTTCCTTCCCTCCCTCTCCCCCTTCCTTACACCCTCTCCCCCTTCCTTCCCCCCTCTCCCCCTTCCTCCCCCCCTCTCTCCCTTCCTTCCCCCCCTTCCTCCCTCCCAACGAGGACAGTAGTTTTTATTAAGATCCCCCCTGTAGGGGATAGTTGAGGGGAGGGGATGATGTACAAAGAAGCTGCGGGAATGTGTATAAAATGGATGTAAACTGTTTACTTGTATATAACCTCCTCTGCTGACTGTAAGGAATCCGCTCCTCGGTTTACTGTTTGCCTTACCTTGCAGGCTTGTGCAGTCCTGGAACACTTCCCCTGATATTTACTGCAGCCTAGATTCACTCACCAAACCAATACTGCCACACTCTGCCATTGCAATTCTGCCATTGGTTCTCTGACCTTTAAGTACTGCTTTGCCACAATGCTCCCTGCCGAGCATAGTCCTTCCTGGATGTCTCTGTGTTCTGCCATAAGCCTTGTCTTGTCTGTCTCCTTGGTTCCTGAGACCGGCTGCTTGTGTCACGCAGCGGTCTGTTCCTGTGCTGAAGTGGAGTACTCTCCTTGTTGTCTTCAGCTCCCTGGTTCCTGTGACCGGCTGCTAGTCTCATGCAGCGGTCAGTTCCTGTTTCCTGTGCTGAAGCTGAGTACTCTCCTTGTTACTTCAGCTCCTTGTTTCCTGTGACCGGCTGCTATATTCACGCAGCGGTCTGTTCCTGTTTCCTGCACTGAAGCGGAGGTTTCCCTGTGTTTCTTTAGCTTCCTGGTTCCTGGGGCCTACTCTTTCCCTAATCTAGAGAGGCCGTGTCCTGGTTCCTGCACTGAAACGGAGGATTACCCTGCGTCTTCAGCCTCCTGGTTTCCTGCACTGAAGCGGAGGTTTCCCTGTGTATCTTCATCTTCCTGGTTCCTGGGGCCTACTCTTTCCCTAATCTAGAGAGGCCGTGTCCTGGTTCCTGCGCTGAAATGGAGGATTCCCCAGCCCGCTCAGGACTCTTGCGTTGAAGCACTGGTTTACCAGTGCAGCTAGGCGGTGTGCTACTCTGGTCTGTCTACCACCTCCTGAGACCAGTACCATGAGCAATGGTCGCCGCACGCGCAGAAGCCACTCCCGTGCTCCTAAGCTGAAGCAGGGCTCTACTGACTACCTGTTGCCGAACTCCTGCTTGAACAATGTTTACCCTGATGTCTCCAGTCCTGACCCTGGCGTGTCCACAGACGATGCTGTCTTCTCCTATCCTGATCCTGCTACGTACGACTACGAACTGCGCAATCCGGATCCGCCTGCGCGGTCTAAGGTCGGTGCTTTTACAACCCCACCTCAGCCACGCGGTCCGACCCAGGTTTGTGGCGAGCACAGCCGTGACACTGACATAGCAAAAGTAATAAATGTATCTGCTGAAGACTGAGATAAAGGAAAACGGGTTTCTCCTCCCCCCTCCCCCAATCCCTTTCCCACCCCCCCTTCCATCCCTTTCTCACCACCCCCCTCCATCCCTTTCCCACCCCCCCCCACCATCCCTTTCCCACCCCTCCCTCCATCCCTTTCCCACCCCCCCTACCTCCTCTCTCCTCCTCCCTACCCAACGAGGATAGTAGGTTTTATGAAGATCCCCCCCGGAGGGGATAGTTGAGGGGAGGGGATGATGTACACAGAAGCTGCGGGAATGAATATAAAATGGAAGTAAACTGCTTACTTGTAAATAACCTTCTCTGCTGACATAGCTAAAGTATTAAGTGAATCTTATACAAATGGGTAAATCAATGGACTAACCCTCCAGGCGCTCAGAATAAAGCATAGTCCTGCTGGTGAGCAATGATAGAATGAATCTTATAGACCCCGGCTATACACAACCATTTAGCAGTGTGAAAAATATATCCTTCCCCCCAACCGGCTCACCAAGAGCACTATCAGGCTGGAACACGGGAAACTTTGACAAAGGCCTCCCAGGCCGAAACGCGTTAAGAGGTTTCGCTTGCACCTTGTGCAAATAAAGCTCTTTTATTTTTCTCACATCAGCCTTCACTTCCTTTTTTGTGCTGTGCGGCGCTTTCTCTCTTTTTCAAGAGGTTGTCTATATTAAGTGAATCTGTTGAAGACTGATATAAATGAAAACGGGTTTCTCTTCCCCCTTCACCCCTCCCCCCTACCCCCTCCCTACTCCCCCCACATGTCCACAGAATACTAACGTACATAAAAGTATTAATAAAAAAAAATGTATGATATTACTATTTGCAAGGTATACTGTGAATGCCCTAGGAATTTCATAATAACCCCCTGACACCCCCTCCCCGATGTCTCCACCCCCCCCCTCGCACTCCCCTGCCCCAACTTCCCCACCCCCCCTGGCTTTCTTACGCCCCCCCATCCAACCCCTTTCCCCCCCCCGTGGTTTTGGCCTGCCTCCCCCCTCCCCCTATGCCCCATTGTCCTGCCAAATCCCTATAAGGTTTAGGATTCAAGAGCTAAAAATACTCTCTCCAAGAAAGCTTAAATGGTTTTATTCACTTTATAAATCTGCAGGGGGTCAGGGACGTCTCCCTTGACCCACACCTGTGCGGACCACCTAGGAAGCTCTCAGATGGGCAATAGGCCCAAACACCTCCTCACTAGAGTGACGGAGGATACCAAAACTGGGTTTGTAAGGAACCCATTTTCATTCTGCTCCCCATCTCTCCCCTCCCCCCACTTGCTCCCAGCCTCCTCCCTCTCCCCTCCCCCCCAGGCATCCATATCTACCACTAGCTGGACTCTAAAAACAAGGAATGGAAACCCCGGCATACAAAGAGAACTACGACAATCGAGCCTCCACCCTGGGAAAGTGGATAAGCCCATACGTACTCACAAACATAGGGTAAAAGAACAATGTTCTAGTATAGTGCTACAAATGACCAGGTTTGATGGAAATATATAAACAATCTTGATTGAAGAGCGTTAATCAACGGTAGGTTATATACAAGTGAGTGCTGGGGTATGCAGGTGGGCGTATAAATGAGACTGTATATATATAGCCCTGGTGAGTGCTGTAAGCAGAGATATATAAACCCTACCACATCACTCCCAATAAGGACACAGTCTCAGACCGCCTAAAGTCCCCTGTATAGTACCTCCCAGTAATGCAATAACGCTAAAGACTCACGTGAACCATGCCCGTTTTCCTTCTGAATGTGGGTGCTTCTGCTGGGTAAAGTAGATATTCTGGTAGTCACAGGATGCGGTAGTACAGAGCACAGCGAACGACAGGACTCCACAGGACAGCAGTGATGAAGATTAAAAAGTTTTCTTTATTAGCACATCATGGTGCAGACAGGTGCAGACAGGTATGGGTGCAAGATCTCCTCCTCTTACGTGTTTCACGCCTGTGTTTGGCGCTTCATCAGAGAGTGAGTGTAGATGTGCTGTGTTCCCCCTCTTATACCACACTGATTGCCTGTAATAGCCTTCAGCCGCCATAACCGGAAACCGGAAGTAACACGGTTTCCGTCAAGAAACCGGAAGTGACGTGTCGCAATGTATGCGAGGTGGTGAGATGTTTACAAACCACCCATGTAGTCATGGTGATTACCACGTCATCTCCTCTAGTAATGAAATGGAAAATTTAAAACAAAGGGGAGGAACACAGCCATATACCTTGCAGAAATGTGTTTTAAAATAATCTATGCAAGGTTTAACAATAAAAACAAAATGTATCAAAGTGTACAGAGGACCTCTAAAGGTATATGCATATTGTTACTGAAGTATATAGGTTATAAAACTTCATATGATGTGTATACATTGGGCCAAACAAATGGACATTATTAAAGAAATATCAATATATAATATAGGATCCGGAGATATTATGCATACAGTACATGAAGAGATATATCACACCCAGATACAATTTCAGATCGAATAAGGATATATAAGGGTGCTGGAGGAACAGAATATATGCAGATATATAAAATTAAAGCATTGTTATACATCATAGACTATCATCATTGATAAAGCATAATCATTAAATTAAAAAATGTTTAAGTTCTGCAAAAAACCTCTAGCATTTCCAGGAAAAGGTGAAAAGGCTGCAGAAAGCACAGTCACTTAGCTATGTTGTTCTCATTCTTCATATATGACTTTTAAGGACATACTGTACATTGCTGAAGTTCATTTTATCCAGATTATCAAGGCTCTAAGTCACCACCAGGATGGCTAAGGTTAAGGTGCTGGACTTAAGATCCAATGGACATATGTCTGCGTGGGTTCAAACCGCACTCCTGGTATTGCTTTGTTTAACAATATTGAATACCTCATTCCTTGACATGTATATTTTGTTGATACTTTTGCCATAGTCCACATATTGATAGTTCATATTTGTCATCATTCAAAAGTGAGTGTTACCCATATCCGCTCAAGAGCCATCTGTGTGACTGAATTCTGTGCTACCAGCTATGTAGTCATGGCCAAGTGGTTAAGGTGATGGACTAGAAATCCATTGGGGTTTCCCCTTGCCGGTTCAAATCCAGCTGACTATGTTGACTTTTTCAGTGGTAAAGTGTTATTAAAAACTTCACTGCACTTTTCATTTTGTTTGTATCTGCGTGGCATAGCAATCTTTACTTACTGGAATATGTGGCACACTAAAGAAGAAAACACTCTGAATTCTTCAAACATTTTCCAAGTTATACATTTTAGGGTGCTGCTGGCTATAAAACATTTAATAAAGGACTCCATTTCAATTGATGCATTGTCTTCTATTGATAAGTATCACTATGCTGCAACATAGTGCTAAGAGGTCATTTGTGTGCAATACTTTGCACAAAATAAAATAGAGGAGAAATAGTTTACCCCTACAGAAATAACTTAAGGTGACAAAGGATAGTGAGCACTTTAGTGTGAGAGTGAGGGAATACGTCCACTTTATATTTACAGATAATATTTTACTTCTTTTAAAGACTGTGCTAAGTACTGCATGTATTGAGATGTGTACATTCTTTACAGTTTGCCAATACTATATTGTTTAAAAACAGCCGCGGCCCCTTTTATTCTCCAACATCTCCGATTTTTTTCGGGATTTTTTTCCGAATGCCACGCACTTCACTGCTCTTCACCACGTTCATGCCGCATTCTGACCACATTTATACCGCATTTATGTTGCATTCACACCCGCGGTTGATGCGCGGTTGATGTGTTTATTGATAATGGTTCGGATTTAATTGGTTGCAATTCTTTGCGTATCCGCCAGATGGCAGATATTCATGAATTGTAATGCGCATGCGCTTCAGTAATGTGTTGACTTGCAGGTGTTTAAAAGAATACCACAGTGGTCCATTGTAAATTGGCCTTGGGACTGAAGAAGTTACAATAATGTATAAATTTAGGCTTTTCATATTAAAAAAAGACAAGCACAGTTTCTGGTCTGGTTATTGTCCTGAGAGTCTCGCCATGAGTGCACAACTGCAGTCCGTGTTCCAAAAACCCGACAGAACGTACGCTTATTTAATGTGGGCCGTGATTAATACAACAGATGATAAGATGGCAACAGTTGTTCAAATGTATCAGTATTTTATCGAAAACTATGACTTTTACAAATTTTTGCCAGATGCTCATGTGTGGAAGCGTGCAATAAGGAAAAAGTTATGTAGCGATCCATGTTTTTTTCGTATTGATCCCGATGTTATTGGAGGGTATTGGTGTGTATCACTGGGTTTTTCCCGTATCTATGATCATGGAGACTGCAAAAGGCGAAAGGTCGTGTTAAAACCAACTAAGAAATGTCAGTCGCTGGCAAGCAATGCGAGAGTGACAGCGACAGCTTCCAATAATGGTCCGACCGTCAGTGAAAACCTGGTGACCGGCAACCCTTGCTGTCTGTCCCCGCCCGGATACCTGCAGCCTGAGCCGGATTTCAAGTACAGATTCGAGCAAGCTTGCATATACCTAAGCGATTTCCAGCCTCATCAGCTGACTACAGGTGTAGTAGTCCTGCTGTCACCTGTCAACGACGTGTATGATCAAGAATACGGGACTGGCAGTGACTCTGTGCCAGCTGATTGGCAAAGTCTATGGTGAGTAATGTTGCCGTATTTTATTCTGTTTTTGAAATATCAATATCAATGTGATTCAAAAGTCAAGCGATTCTCCTGTAAACAATATCATTGGCTGAGCAGCTTCTACAGTAGATACTGCACAATTGGTGAAAAGCTAGGTGCATGCGCATTGGAACCTTCTTGACATGCATATGCGTGTCATCACATCGACGGTAGGCGCATGTGAACAGGAGATACCCCCCAAGAAAATTATTGGTGGAACTGACTGTGGGAACTTCTTTAGGGGACTGACTGACCATTACAGTTAAACTTTTACTTTTTGTTTTGTTCCTCGGAAAAGAAAACTTTGTCATCTCATGCGGAAAACGGCAAATGGAGGGATTTCGATGGATAATATCGCTTTGTGTTATAATGCCTGCACATTGCTGAATCTGAGTAAAAAAATACAAGTACCGGAGTCTACAGTTTAGTGGCCGTTTTTATTGATTAGGATAGAATACCTGAAACAGTATGCTGTTGTTTTCAGACCGTATACAATACTTTTTTTTATATACACTGTATAATAAACCCGAAAAATAAAAAGTATGCATTTATTCTACAGTACATATATTCCAGTACATATGTGTATTCTATACCCGTACAGCATGTATTGTTTTAATACTCTTGTGATGTACAGTACTGAGCATGCCTATAGTATACAGTACAGTATGCCTGGACAGTACTGTACAGTATGTTCTAGAAACACTGTATTTTGTTACAGAATAAAAGGAGACAATGGAACAATTTAAAACAAATCAACATTTTCTTTTATTGGTGGAGTAAGTACAAAAACATTTATTTACAAATACAATGTAAAAACATTTTAAGTGTACAGCAATTCAAAACATCAAGAGGTGTATGGTTTACTGCTAGTGAAAACATTTATGTACAGAAAGTCAAAACATTTACAGTCAGTCATGCCTGCACACAACTCCAGTCCTCGAGGGCCGCAAACAGCCCCGGTTTTAAGGCCTGTTTGCGGCCCTCGGGGACTGGAATTGTGCAGGTCCTGTGTACAATAAGGAAAAACATTTCTTTATTAATACAAGTTAAAACACGCAACAAATCCTTTATTAAAGTACAGAAAGTCAAAAAATGTACAGCACAACAGTATGGTGTTATTAAAAAAAAATATTTCTTCATAATATTTAAAAAACGCAACATCCCCTTTATTAAAGTACAGAAAGTCAAAACATTTACAGAAGGATGGTGTACAGAACAGTCAGTCAGGCCTGCACAACTCCAGTCCTCGAGGGCCGCAAACAGCCCCGGTTTTAAGGACAACCTTGAAAAACGGGCCTGTTTGAGGTCCTCTTGGACTGGAATTGTGCAGGTCCTGTGTACAGTAAGTAAAAACATTTCTTTATAAATACAAGTTTTAAAACGCAACATCTCCTTTATTAAAGTACAGAAAGTCAAAACATTTACAAAAACATTTACAAAAAAATAAACAACAGTTGAACAGTCACGCAAATTCGATCCCCACCAGATTGTCCTTCCAGGGCCGATGCCTTGTATGGCGCAAAATGCCATTAATGGAGTCTCGAACAATTTTCATTAAAGGATCTGTTATTGAAATATAGCGCCGCAATTCCTCCACAATAGTCCTTCTTAAATTTTCAGGAATCGCCCTTTTTTCGCGATTTCCTTCGTAGTTCACATTGTAGACCCACCCGCAGAATACCAAGTAGGACACGTGGTGCTTAAAAATTAACATGGTATACTTCTGGGTAAACCAGCACTCATCACCCTATACTTCTCCCTGAGTGTCGGTTGCAGCTCGCGCAGGATGATGTCGGGCACCGTATCGATGCAAGCGTATGTAGGTTGGGTTCTGGAAGCGGGTGTTCTTCTGTGAGCGGGTGTGCTTGTGGCCGTGGGCGAGGGTAGGTTGTCTGGGAGGAAGCTTTCCTCCTGTCTTGGTCGCCGTGTTGTCTCCTGGCGTGGTCTTGACGGGGTTGTCATGTTATCCTCCTCCTCAACGG
Organism: Ascaphus truei; assembly: GCF_040206685.1. NCBI lineage: Eukaryota > Metazoa > Chordata > Amphibia > Anura > Ascaphidae > Ascaphus > Ascaphus truei. Next base: position 53,655,522 of record NC_134497.1, read on the forward strand.
CATACATGTACACAAATTCTTCTGGTGAAGGGGGTGCGCTTGGTGTTGGAAGGTGGTCGAAGGTCCCATTCATCACATCATGCCACCCTCCTGCTCCGGTGTCGGGGATACAGGGGCATGAACACCAAGCAAATTATGTATCCCCGCTATGTCAGTCTCTATCTTCTCCATCCGTCGATCCATCTTCTCCATCCGTTGATCCATCTTCTGCATCCGTTGATCCATATTTAGCATGGTCTCTAAAAGCAGATCTATCTTTACCAGCACAGTAGAGTTCCTGGGGATATCCACACTTAACCCATTCAGCAGGCGGTCTAACGAGCTGGTTCTTGTGCATGGCGTGCTGTGGAAAACTGGGTGGATGGGTGTTACGGAGGATGAGATGGGGTTCCATGGAGAGAAGCAGCAACATCGTCGAAGAAGGATGGAGGAGGTGACCTGTGGATTTCCGGGAGAGATGCGGCAGCGTCGTCGAAGAGGGATGGAGAAAGCGACCTGTGGATTTCCGGGCGAGAAGCGGCAGATTCATCCAAGCGTAATGGAGAAAGTGACCCGTGGATTTTAGGGGCACTAGTGGCAGCATCGTCGAAGACCAGTGGCGAAGATGGGCTGTGGGTTTCCAGGAGAGCGGCAGAAGTGTCGTGGATGAGTAGTGGAGAAGTATGGCTGTAGATTTCCGGGAGAGCAGCGGCAGAGTCGTCGAAGCATAAACAAGGAAGTGGCCTGCGGGTTCGATGGGTTGGCTGCCATTTGTTTTGCGTTGAGTGTACATCACCGAATTTCTTCTTGACATAATAAGGTGTATTAAAACCCTTAGCCTTTGGGGTCAGCAGAAGGTTTTCTTTATTGGCCTTAGCCTGTCGCTTTGGCCTTGGCTTGGAAACGGCTGCTGCCTTTCACTTTTTCTGTGTGATAGGCACGGCAGGGGCGAGTGGCTTCTTGCGTCCATGGAATTGGGGTTGATCCATGGAAGCAGATGGCACAATGCAGTATTGGACAAGGGCAAGTTCAGATAAAGTTCATCGAGTGGTGGGCTATGCAAAGTGTGTAACCTTTTATGCATGGCGACGAGGTACAGGTGTTGAAAGTCGGCGTACTCTAATGTGAGTAATTAACGTATAAATACACCATCTATTTTGTGGATTCACTGCACATTGAATACACATCGACTAAACATCGAATATACATTCTTGTGTTTGTATTTCTTTCTACTCGCAGAAATGCCTGTTAAAAAGATTTCAAAGGATCTCAGCATGAGAATTAGGGACATGTACATGAGCGGACAACGAATTGCAGATATCCAACGCTGGTTAGCTGCTTCTGGCCTAGTTGTGCCATCAACCACTGTGTGCTATCATGCACACGGAAAAACCAAACAACGCACGAGTACACCAACGGTAACTAATTAATAGAACTATATATTGCGTAGATCTATCTCATTTTATAGTTATTTCGGTATATTTATATAACTACAGTATTTAATACAGTTTATCTATTGTTTATATTGCTGCATATTAATAGAACTATATATTGCGTAGATCTATCTCATTTTATACTTATTTCGGTATATTTATATAACTACAGTATATAATACTGTATATCTATTGTTTATATTGCTGCATATTAATTGAACTATATATTGTTTAGATCTCTCATTTTATAGTTATTTCGGTATATTTATATAACTACAGTATATAATACAGTATATCTATTGTTTATATTGCTGCATATTAATAGAACTATATATTGTGTAGATCTATCTCATTTTATACTATTTTTACTGTATATGATGTGCTGTACTTGTGGCCTACTGCACTGTAACTTAGTGGATTGTTGTTTTTCTGTACATTGTAGGGAGACAACTCTTCTGGTCGACAAAAGAAGTGAAGAGAATGATGAGATGAGTGCCTTAAGGGTCAAATACACAATGCAGCAAAATCAAAATCTCACTGTATCCGAGACAAGAATAAAGAAGATTAGACGCAGAATGGGATGGAAATATGGACATGTGAGGTTAGTACTGGACAGTACAGGAGGTTAAAGTGTTGTTTACGAAACTGTACTGTACCTATAAAATGATTCCTAAACTATGTGAGTTCAAGCCTCACCTGGACTCTTGGGGAACCTCATGAGAAGGTATAATAACATAAAACCTATTGTGCAAATAAAAGATTTAAAGGGAGCAATAACTACAGATGCAGAAAAAATAAGCTTCATTTTTAAAAAATATTATGAAAAACTATACGAGAAGGGATCTATCAATACAGCTAATAGAAAAAGGTTCTTCGAGAAATTTACAATCCCAAAAATCAATGCAGACCAACAAGCGAGCATCAATGCCCCCATTACACCCAAAGAACTTGAAGACACTATAGGTAATTTGAGGACTTTTAAGGCCCCAGGACCGGACGGTCTGTCATGGGAGTACTATAAAATACTCAAGGAAGAAATAAATAATCCACTGAAAACAACATTCCAGTTAATCCTAGAAGGGAAAGGCGCCCTACCTTCAAGTGAAATGGCCCATATAAAAATTATTCATAAACCCGGGAAAGACCCGCTTCTGCCAGAGTCATATACTGTTCCGGCCAGCTTTATTCTAAAGCTTGCTGGGATAAATGCGGGGCTTTTCTTCGATTTGAACGGAGTTTCCCTGCAGTTTTCCGCGAGTCGGCCGCTTCAAAGATAAGCGCTAACGGCGCTGGAAACCGGCTGAAAAGAGCCGAAAAGAGCCGCGCGCCATCCGCGGGTTAAAAATTCCCGTGGTGGCAGCCACTTTAGAATAAAGCTGGCCGCCACTGTAGGTCAAAATCCCTGATAAACCAGGATATTAAGATATTTACAAAAATAATAGCAGATAGATTGTCAAAAATACTACCATCTATCATACACCCAGACCAATCGGGTTTTATAAAGGGAAGATCAGGAGTTAAAAATATTAGAAAGGTCATTTCGGCTATCCTTTGGGCACAAAAGCTCAAGATAAAAAAGGCTGCCGTGGTCGCTATAGACGCCGAGAAGGCGTTCGATAACATACTCTGGACCACGTCCACTTTGTGCTAGATAAGTTTGGTTTTAGTGGGAACATCACCTCGGTCTTGAAAACCCTATGTAACAAACCAAAAGCCAAGATTATATTGGCCCGCTGTATTTCAGAATCCTTCTCGCTCCAAAGAGGGATGAGACAAGGATGCCCGCTGAACCCGCTGTTATTTAACCTAGCAATAGAACCGCTGGGACACTATTTGAGACAGATGACCGAATTCGAGGGCAAAAGGATGGGCAAAATACATCTGAGATTAGCAATGTTTGCTGACGATATCTTACTGTTCCTGGCAAACCCAGAGAGATCGGTAGAGAAAATACTCAAAACCATATCAATTTTTTGGTCATTTGCGGGCTTCAAAATCAATGTCTCCAAAACGGAACTTTTATACATAAACAAGATAATGGGAACCAGCGATGTAGCTAAAATACCGATCAAGATAACTAAAGTCCCAATAAATTATCTAGGGATAAAATTAGAAGCAGATTTGCCAAAACTATACGAAAATAATAATAAACCGGTTATTAAAACGATTCTGGAGGAGCTGAGGGCATGGATGACCTTCCCACTGTCCCTCTTTGGAAGGATATGTGTTATTAAAATGATATCTTTTGAAAGACTACTGTACCCATTACAGACCCTGCCCCTCTTACTTAAACACAAAGACGTAAAAGAATTAAACAAGGGGGTAAATAATTTTATATGGAATGGGAAGAGAACAAGAATAGCCCTAAACAAACAACAGATGCCAAAGGAAATGGGAGGAACAAATATCCCAAATATTAGAGATTACAACTTGTTGTGCCTTCTAAGACACGTAGGAGACTGGATACTAGACAATGAGTTTTGTTCCTCTCCAGAAATTGAGAAGCAATTCTCTGACCAGTATTCATTACTCGAGATTTTCCATACAGAATGGAAGAAATTACCCCAGGAATTCAGGTCAAATATACTAATCAGAGACACAGTTATGATGTGGAGAGCAATAAGGAAAAAGCTCAACCTATCTTATTCTTCCTCTAGATTTCTATCTATCCTAGGAAACCATAGATTCCCACCGGGGAAAGACAACAAAAACTTCTATATATGGGATAAAAAAGGGATTAAATGCCTGGGCCATATTATAAGCGCAGAGAAACAGGACTTAATGTCTTATCAGGAAGTAGCTACTAAGTATGATCTCCCTGAGAACCAAATATACTCATACATTCAACTGTTAAACTATGGAAGAAGCCTCCACAACTATAAAAGACATATTCTGAAACACAACGCCTTTGACAGCTACTTTATGCAAGATAGGACCCCCAAACACTCGTTAGCAGAAATGTATATTTTAACCAGAGACAAGGAAATGGAGAAAAATAACAGCAAAAATTTAAAAGCCTGGCAACAAGATTTTAAGGAAGTGCAGACAACGGAAGATTTTGTGGTGGGATATACTAGAATTCATAAAATAATAGTCTCTGAATGAATGAAATAATTATGAATATAATCACTTCATTGCTTTTAATCACAGTTTAGCAAGAAGTACAAAAAGTACATGTTCCTTTGTCCCTACACTATAATTAAGAGGGGTTTGTGTAAAAGACCAGACACTTGTTAATTCTTTAAACTAAAGATAGTGTAATTTTCTATTGGTTTAGGAGATTTTGAAAAAATCAGGAAAAAGCTTTCTATTTTTTCCCCATCTATATAGAATTAACACCATGCACTGCATGTTACCAGTGGAACTTTTCTTCTGCTCCTTCTCTTTCTTCAATATTTTAATAAATGATTTTGACAAAACAAAACAATAAAAACGATGACCTTTTGGTGGAAACTGCTTTGTCCTTGTTCTTCTTGCCCCAATTGCCCTCCGTCTCTGCTCTTCTACTCTCTGACATCCAGGTTAGATCATTTTCCCTTTACTCCATTAATATAGTTTCATAGTTACGTAGTAGATGAGGTTGAAAAAAGACGTACATCCATCAAGTTCAACCTATGCTAAATTTAGACAACAGATACTTTATCCTATATCTAAACTTACTTATTGATCCAGAGGAAGACAACAAAGAAAACCCAGAGTCATATAAACCAATGATATCTCATAAGGGTAAAAATAAATTCCTTCCTGACTCCAAGAATTGGCAATCGGATGAACCCTTGGATCAACATCCTTCCCAAATATACTTATTTGGTATATATACCTTTTCTATCTAAAAAGATGTCAACCTGATTTTGAACAAATTATTGTATCTGCCATCACAGTCTCCATGGGTAATGAATTCCACATTTTTACTAATTGCAGTATTGGCGGATCCGCTCATCCCCATTTTATTTCCAACTTTTTGCGACTGTGCAATTTGGAGGTAAATTCACCATTCTAGAACCCGAACAGCAGCAAGAAGCTGATCGGGGCTCCTAGAATCGCACGAGTTTGAGAAACTGGCGATGCTCTGTGAAAAAGGGCTTCTCGCCAAAGGTTTGGCTGATTTTTTTGTACGCCAAAAAAAATGGCGAATTTGATTATTTTCGTTACTGTTATGTACTGACCTTTTACTGACCTTTAGTGGCTCTCTTAGTGGTTGTGGACAAAATACTGTATGTATCTATCCCCGCCCTTCTCATACAGGAAAATATATCCTGTATGTTTGATATATATATATGGTAAGGAAGAGTAGGCTTGGAAAGTAGAACTAATCAGTGCTTAGGGAAATCATAATTCTTGTACAGTGTTAAAACATTCAATCTATCTAAAAAGACTAACAATATGTGTATTATTGCCTAGACTTTCACATTAGGAAAAAACCTGGCGCTTACCTTAAGCTTAATATATGAGGTGTGCTTACAATGTGGCAGTAAGTTAGACCACGGCTCTATGACAGATGCTTTGAGCCAGCATGGAGTTCCCCTCTGCTGCAACCCCAGGGAAGGGTTAATCCGGAACCCTTTTAAAGATATAGAGACATACAAGCAATGGGGGAGCGTGGGATTAGAAAAACATTTGACAATAAAAAACAATAAAATACAATAAAATTAATGTGGTTACAACAATATTGCTGGGGGTTGGTGAAAATATTAAATACACTTACACGGCCATGTGCAAGCGGACACGGTAATGTGGTTTCTTTAAGCAATTCCAGTCACTCCCAACAACAGGTAATGGTGGTTTAGAGGGTTTTGAAATAAATATATAAATATATCTGTACTCACACGGCCATGTGTGAGTCCTTGCAGGAAATTGGTAACTTTGGGGTTAAATTAACCCATCTGCATCTCCCCCCAGTGTAGACTCTTCTTTGTTTGCAACCAACGTGGGATTCTAACTCCAGTCTTGGGCATCAGATGGGGACTCTCCCCAGTGGTGGTAGTAGGGGGGGGGAGTAGGTAGAGAAAGTGAGGCACGTTGTCAGTGGGGTTTAAAACACATTTATTAGTTTTAAAAGCAATTGGTACAACAAGACTCACATACATACATAGTGGTTGGACCCCTGGCCTCCTCGTGCAGTCCAGGATACAGTTTTAGCAGCTGTTATTGCCAATCACGCGTCCGTGATGCAGGAGGAAAAAAAAAAAAAAAACTTTTTCTCCTTATCTGCAATGGCTGCCTGGTTGATCCGGCTACGGGAGCCACGTTGGGCCAAATTCAGCAGGAACTTTAGAGCTACGCGTTTCGTCGAATCATCGACTTCCTCAGGCTCATATTCTGACGTGGAGGGGGTCTCTGAGTTTTATAAACCCCCTGTGTAATCAAAGTCTAATTGGGGCGGGCTATGTTTAATAAAGCCCTAATGACAAAGTTTTTTTTTTTTTTTTTTTTTTTTTATAAACGAGATTTACATAATTTATGTTCTGTAATCACACTGTCTTGCCTTTTAGAATTGGTTTAAGTTAAAACATTCTTGTATACTTAAATTAATATCCCTAACCATCAGGGGTTAATAAATGACTGCAATAAAATACATACTTGTTGTTTAATGAGATAATTTTATCAGAGTATTGTCAAATTTATTTGTAAACTTCACACACATTTAAACAATTTTATACAAATTCTACTAAAGTTAAAATTCACAGGTATTTTGGTTTTAAGACCTCCAATGGGGTCCATCCAATCATATGTCAGAATTGGTCATCTGGTGATAATAGTTCAAAGTGTACTTGCTCCTTGAACCTGAACATTTAGATAAAAAATTCTTACCATGTAGATTTATAAACACATATAAATTAGTTAGAACATTTTGGCTATCAAAAGTGCCCAAATCCTTTAATATAAAAAGTAAATTACCCATCCCCGTCAGGGTTATACATTGGTTAAAAAACAATTATAAATGGATCATACGCAATATGTTCCATTTTAAAAATTAATCACTTTTGTAATAGTCGCACAAAATATTATTATCATTAAAAATCTAAAAGCTATGAACTAAAAATCTAAAAACAAGACTGACAACTAAAAACTAAAACTAAAAAGGGAACTGACGCTGGACAAAGAAAATCTAGGGAACTAAAGGGAGCTGTAACAGAATGGAACTGTAAATGAATGGAACTGTAAAAGAAGAAGGGGAGAGGGGAAATACAATCAAACCCACATCTAATCCAATTTTCTTATGGTTCTAGATAGGGGTAAAAAGTTCCTCCCTCATAACTCTATATAGTTTAATGAATGCCTCAGTAGCCCAGTAAAATTTAATTTATTCAATTGAAAGCGGCGATATCGAGGTCGACGTTGAGGCCTGAGGGGGACATGGATTTCAAACGGTATATCCAAAACGTCTCCCTCTGCCGTAAACGTCTCAATCTATCACCCCCCCTCCAATTCTCAGGGACCACTTCTAATCCCCTATAAAGTAGTCCTGAGGGGTCCCCCCCATGTTTCTGGATAAAATGAAGGGGCACACTATGGGTGGTCATTCCCCTTCTTATATTGCCCAAGTGTTCCAGTATGCGGGTCCTAAGACTTCTTATGGTCCGGCCCACATACTGGAGTCCACATGGGCATTGGAGCATATATACCACGTATTTGGTTTTGCATGTGATGAATTGTTTGGTCTTGAACCCCTCGTTTGTAACATTTGAGCTGAATTCTATTTTATCAGTCATCGCATGCTTACAGGCCTTGCATTCAAAACACTTAAAAAACCCCATCGGTTTAGGTAACCAGTTATTGTTTTTAATCTCAGTTTCCTTCCTGTATACGCTGGGCACTAATTTGTTTTTAATGTTCTCCGCCCTTCTGAAGATAACACGGGGTGTTTCTGGCAGATAGTCTTTTAATAGTGTATCTTTGCACAGCACGTGCCAATGTTTCATTAAAATCTTTTTAATATTATGGGCCTCGTTGTTATATCTTGTTATGAATGGAACGATGTTATTGGTGGTGTCTCTTTTTTGCTTGGGTACCATCAGTTCTTCTTTATTTAAATTCAGAGCTCTCATATGTGCTTCTGCAATTAAATCCTGTTTATACTGCCTTTCTTCGAATCTGGTTTCCAGAACTCCTGCTTGTTCTCTATATATCTCAACCTCTGAGCAGTTCCGTCTAATTCGTCTGAATTGTCCGAACGGAATATTCTTTAGCCATTTTTGATGGTGGCAACTGCTGTTTAGTAAAAAGTTATTAGCATCAACTTCCTTGAAATAGGTCTTGGTTTTGAGAATATTCTTCTCAATGTAGATGGTTAGGTCAAGGAAGTTGATGCTCTCTGTACTCATCTCTGATGTGAAACTCAGATTAACCTCATTGTTATTAATATAGGTCAAGAAGAGTTTAAGATTTTCCTCGCTCCCCTGCCAAATGATGAGCACATCATCGATGTATCTCTTCCAGAGGACCAGGTTTGCTCCGTATGGGTTTTCCGACCAGATGTTGGTCTCTTCCCAATGTGCCATGAAGGTGTTGGCATAGCTTGGAGCAAACCTGGTCCCCATAGCGGTCCCGCATTTTTGCAAGAACATGGACCCATCAAACCAAAATAGGTTATGAGACAGAATAAACCTTATTCCATCTAGTAGAAAACATTTTTGTTCCTGTGGGACTGATGGGTCTTTCTCCAGCGCAAATGCCACCGCTGCACACCCATCCTCATGCCGTATTGATGTGTACAAAGACGTCACATCACAGGTCACTAATATGTAGTCTTCTTGCCACTTATAAACAGGATTTAATTGCAGAAGCACATATGAGAGCTCTGAATTTAAATAAAGAAGAACTGATGGTACCCAAGCAAAAAAGAGACACCACCAATAACATCGTTCCATTCATAACAAGATATAACAACGAGGCCCATAATATTAAAAAGATTTTAATGAAACATTGGCACGTGCTGTGCAAAGATACACTATTAAAAGACTATCTGCCAGAAACACCCCGTGTTATCTTCAGAAGGGCGGAGAACATTAAAAACAAATTAGTGCCCAGCGTATACAGGAAGGAAACTGAGATTAAAAACAATAACTGGTTACCTAAACCGATGGGGTTTTTTAAGTGTTTTGAATGCAAGGCCTGTAAGCATGCGATGACTGATAAAATAGAATTCAGCTCAAATGTTACAAACGAGGGGTTCAAGACCAAACAATTCATCACATGCAAAACCAAATACGTGGTATATATGCTCCAATGCCCATGTGGACTCCAGTATGTGGGCCGGACCATAAGAAGTCTTAGGACCCGCATACTGGAACACTTGGGCAATATAAGAAGGGGAATGACCACCCATAGTGTGCCCCTTCATTTTATCCAGAAACATGGGGGGGACCCCTCAGGACTACTTTATAGGGGATTAGAAGTGGTCCCTGAGAATTGGAGGGGGGGTGATAGATTGAGACGTTTACGGCAGAGGGAGACGTTTTGGATATACCGTTTGAAATCCATGTCCCCCTCAGGCCTCAACGTCGACCTCGATATCGCCGCTTTCAATTGAATAAATTAAATTTTACTGGGCTACTGAGGCATTCATTAAACTATATAGAGTTATGAGGGAGGAACTTTTTACCCCTATCTAGAACCATAAGAAAATTGGATTAGATGTGGGTTTGATTGTATTTCCCCTCTCCCCTTCTTCTTTTACAGTTCCATTCATTTACAGTTCCATTCTGTTACAGCTCCCTTTAGTTCCCTAGATTTTCTTTGTCCAGCGTCAGTTCCCTTTTTAGTTTTAGTTTTTAGTTGTCAGTCTTGTTTTTAGATTTTTAGTTCATAGCTTTTAGATTTAGAATGATAATAATATTTTGTGCGACTATTACAAAAGTGATTAATTTTTAAAATGGAACATATTGCGTATGATCCATTTATAATTGTTTTTTAACCAATGTATAACCCTGACGGGGATGGGTAATTTACTTTTTATATTAAAGGATTTGGGCACTTTTGATAGCCAAAATGTTCTAACTAATTTATATGTGTTTATAAATCTACATGGTAAGAATTTTTTATCTAAATGTTCAGGTTCAAGGAGCAAGTACACTTTGAACTATTATCACCAGATGACCAATTCTGACATATGATTAGATGGACCCCATTGGAGGTCTTAAAACCAAAATACCTGTGAATTTTAATTTTAGTAGAATTTGTATAAAATTGTTTAAATGTGTGTGAAGTTTACAAATAAATTTGACAATACTCTGATAAAATTATCTCATTAAACAACAAGTATGTATTTTATTGCAGTCATCTATTAACCCCTGATGGTTAGGGATATTAATTTAAGTATACAAGAATGTTTTAACTTAAACCAATTCTAAAAGGCAAGACAGTGTGATTACAGAACATAAATTATGTAAATCTCGTTTATAAAAAAAAAAAAAAAAAAAAAAAAAACTTTGTAATTAGGGCTTTATTAAACACAGCCCGCCCCAATTAGACTTTGATTACACAGGGGGTTTATAAAACTCAGAGACCCCCTCCACGTCAGAATATGAGCCTGAGGAAGTCGATGATTCGACGAAATGCGTAGCTCTAAAGTTCCTGCTGAATTTGGCCCAACGTGGCTCCCGTAGCCGGATCAACCAGGCAGCCATTGCAGATAAGGAGAAAAAGTTTTTTTTTTTTTTCCTCCTGCATCACGGACGCGTGATTGGCAATAACAGCTGCTTAAACTGTATCCTGGACTGCACGAGGAGGCCAGGGGTCCAACCACTATGTATGTATGTGAGTCTTGTTGTACCAATTGCTTTTAAAACTAATAAATGTGTTTTAAACCCCACTGACAACGTGCCTCACTTTCTCTACCTACTCCCCCCCCCTACTACCACCACTGGGGAGAGTCCCCATCTGATGCCCAAGACTGGAGTTAGAATCCCACGTTGGTTGCAAACAAAGAAGAGTCTACACTGGGGGGAGATGCAGATGGGTTAATTTAACCCCAAAGTTACCAATTTCCTGCAAGGACTCACACATGGCCGTGTGAGTACAGATATATTTATATATTTATTTCAAAACCCTCTAAACCACCATTACCTGTTGTTGGGAGTGACTGGAATTGCTTAAAGAAACCACATTACCGTGTCCGCTTGCACATGGCCGTGTAAGTGTATTTAATATTTTCACCAACCCCCAGCAATATTGTTGTAACCACATTAATTTTATTGTATTTTATTGTTTTTTATTGTCAAATGTTTTTCTAATCCCACGCTCCCCCATTGCTTGTATGTCTCTAGACTTTCACATTAAATGTCATACATTATTCATTGGAAGTCAACCATGGCCTTGAAAAATATCCCAACTTTATAAGATAACTCACCGTGAAATTCTCCATGAAGGAAAACTATCTATAATAATCAAGAAGATTAAAATATGGGTTAGGAGGCGCAAATTGTAATAAATGTATAATGCACTTCCCCTGACTGAGTAGAAGAAAGCTAGACATTTTGACTCCATTTATGATATGGGATCACTCTTTTACAAAAAGTAAATATGTAACCCTGTTCAGCATAATCTTGCTGCAAAAAACCTCTAGCATTTCCAGGAAAAGGTGAAAATGCTGCAGAAAGCACAGTCACTTAGCTATGTTGTTCTCATTCTTCATATATGACTTTTAAGGGCATACTGTACATTGCTGAAGTCCATTTTATCCAGATGACAAAATCTCTATGTCACCACCAGGATGGCCGAGTGGCTAAGGTATTGGACTTAAGATCCAATGGACATATGTCTGCGTGGGATTAACAATATTGAATTCCTAATTCCTGGACATGTTTATATTGTTGATACTTTTGCCATAGTCCACATATTGATAGTTCATATTTGTCATCATTCATCTGTGAGTGTTACCCATATCCGCTCAAGAACTTTGCCCTTGTTCTTCTTGCCCTAATTGCACTATGACTCTGCTCTTCTAATCTCTGACATTGCTGAAGTCCATTTTATCCAGATGACAAAATCTATATGTCACCACCAGGATGGCCGAGTGGTTAAGGCGTTGGACTTAAGATCCAATGGACATATGTCTGCGTGGGCTCAAACCCCACTCCTGGTATTGCTTTGTTTTGTCAATTAAGAATATTGAATACCTCTTTCCCTGACATGTTTATTTTGTTGATACTTTTGCCACAGTCCACATATTGATAGTTCATATTTGTCATCATTCAAAAATGAGTGTTACCCATATCCGCTCAAGAGCCATCTGTTTGACAGAATTTGGTGGTATCAGCTATGTAGTCATGGCCGAGTGGTTAAGGTGATAGATTTGAAATTCATTAGGGTTTCCCCGTGCAAGTTCCAATCCTGCTAACTTCATTGTCCTTTTTCAGTGGTAAAGTGTTATTAAAAACTTCACTGCAGCTGGACTTCCGGTGATGTCAGCTGGCATGGTTGCTTGAGGGAAGAGCTCCCGAGACTCCCTGCCTACAAACAAAAAAACCAATAAAAACAAAAACCTTTTTGGGGACCCGACTGGGTAAACGCCTAGAGATGGCAAATAAATTCAAAAGAGCAGTGAATCAGCACATTGCTAAGTTCTGTGCAAGCATACAGAAACCGACGGGCCGAGGAACTGAAACCCTGAACTCCCAAGATGGCGCAGAAGAAAATTCTCAGGGGACTGATATGACCCCATGCGGGGCTGAGGGAGGGGGGCTGCGGGAGACAGAAGAGACAATAGAGGTTTCAAAAGCCTATTTGGAGCAACTATTTGAACAATTTTCAACAAAAATGAGGCACAACTTTCAAGAAGACCTACAAATGGCTATAACTGAGGTTAAAGCAGAAATAAAGGAATTGGCAGGGCGCACAGACAAGGTTGAAACCAGTCTGGAGGAGGTGATTTACTTCCAAACCGCTGCGGAGGACGAGATATGCCGCCTGGGATATGAAATCAATTCCCTGAAGGAATCCATTGAGGATCACGAAAACAGAGATCGCCGCCAAAACATCCGGATCCGCAACATCCCTGAAGAAATAAAAATGGAGAATCTCAAAACTTACCAGGAAGAACTTTTCCTGTCCCTGATCCCAGAGCTTGCCACCAGGGTCTTAGAGATAGATCATGCTCATAGAGCACTAGGTCCCCGCTCGGAGGATCCTAGAAGGAGAAGAGATGTCATCATACGGATGCACTCTTACTCCATAAAAGAAAAACTGATGTCAGTGTGCAGAGAGAGAGGAGAAATCAATTTCTATAACAAAGCCCTTCATATGTATAACGATCTCTCCAGAGCCACCATACAATGAAGATGCGACATGAAGCCCCTAATAAAAATATTAAACATCCAAAAAATCCGATACAGGTGGGGATTCCCGTTCAAATTAATCGTACAGCAGAACGGCAAGATTAGGTCAATCTCAAGACCAGAAGACGCCCCTGCCTTTCTAAAATCACTTGGTCTGCCGGGGCTGGAAATCCAGGTAGAAGAGGAGGAGGAGCCGAGTTCCCGCCACCCTGCACTTCCGCATAGAGCTTCTGAGAGGATCGTCTCTCAGAGAGTCCACAGAACCACGGAGTCTTAACAGCCAGGAACCAGAATAAGAACACCACCGCCCCTGGAGCTGCTTTGCCTCATCTATTACCTCCAGCCCCTGGAGCCCTGATAAAGAATCAGATGCCACCACCATAGCCCTGGGCCGCCCGGAATTGAGAGCCACATGAGATCACCCTTAACACCTCTCTATCTGGTCCCCATCCGGCTATAGGGGAAGGGTTGCTCTTGCTTGTCTTGCTCCTGGCCTGCCCCCTCATACCGTGGGCTCCCCTGGTGTCCTTCCCACCTTGCCCCTCTACTACTGGTCACATGGATGCTGCTCTGGACGGACGGTCGCCCCCCCCCCTTGGTGGCCCTTCCCCTACCCCCTTGTCCGGTTCAAGTTGTGATCGCCGCATATCCCTTGCTGTCCCTCCCCTGCTTCTGTCCCCCCACACCCATTCCTGACCCCTCCGCGCAAGCCCCCTCTGCTAATACCCTGTCCCTACCTTGTACTCTGGGGCCCAGCTTCTCTCCCCGATATTAGGGAGTGTCTTCCTGAGAGTGTCGAGCTGGCACCTATCGGTCGGCGCCCCAGGGGGGGTTGTCTCCGTGGAGGATATGTCTGCTCTCTATGCTCCTGAGGAGGAGGGGGGTCAAAAGAGCTCTCCTAATGAATCTCGGGACATTCGGGGGGCCCCGAGAAGGAGTACCCCCAAATCTGCAAGGAGGGGGAGATATTCGGGCACCTGAGGGGAGGACACCTATCCTGAATCTCAACTGTCAGGTCTGTTTCTTTTCATACCTGGCCGGAAAATACCTTCAATGGCCTTTGGTTTTTTCCCTGGGGGTTGTGCCCGAAGCTGGCCCCCTCCCCCCCTCGTTCTCGCTCATTATCTTTCCCCCGCGCCGAGATCATGGACCGTCTCTGGAGCATAAAAATCCCCCCTCCCCTCCATCCACTCCCCCCTTCCTTCCCACCTCCCCCTTCCCCCCTTACTTCCCCCCCACCACCCTCCTCCCCTGCCCCCCTTCCTTCTCCCCTCCCCCCTTCCTTTCCCCCGCTCCCCCCTTCCTCCCCCACCTTCCTTTCCCCCCACCCTTTCCCCCCCTTCCCCCCTTCCTTTCCCCCTACCCCCTTCCCCCTTTCCTTTCCTCCCTCCCCACTTCCTTCCCCCCCTTCCTTCCCCCCTCCCCCACTTCATTGCCCCCTCCCCCTTCCATCCCCCCTTCCTTCCCCCCTTCCTTCCCCCCTTACCTTTAACCCTCCCCTTCCTTCCCCCCTTCCTTCCCCCCTTACCTTCAACCCTCCCCCTTCCTTCCCCCCCTTTCCTTCCCCTCATACCCCCCTTCCTTCCCCCCTTCCTTCCTCCCCCTTTCCTTCTCCCCCTCCTCCCCCTTCCTTCCCCCCTCCCCCCTTCCTTCCCCCTCCCCCTTCCTTCCTCCCCTCCCCCCTTCCTTCCCCCTCCCACCTTCCTCCCCCCTCCCCCTTCCTTCCCCCCTGCCCCCTTCCTTCCCCCCTCCCCCTTTCCTTCCCACCTCCCCCCATCCTTTCACCCTCCCACCTTCCTCCCCCCCCTTCCTTCCCCCATCTCCCCCTTCTTTCCCCCCTCTCCCACTTCCATCCCCCCCTCTCTCCCTTCCTCCCCCACCTTCCTTCCCCCCTCCCTCCCCTTCCTTCCCCCCTTCCTCCCTCCCAACATGACAGTAGTTTTTATTAAGATCCCCCCGGAGGGGATAGTTGAGGGGAGGGGATGATGTACACAGAAGCTGCGGGAATGTGTATAAAATTGAAGTAAACTGTTTACTTGTATATAACCTCCTCTGCTGACATAGCTAAAGTAATAAATGTATCTGCTGAAGACTGAGATAAAGGAAAACGGTTTTCTCCTCCCCCCTCCCCCCAATCCCTTTCCCACCCCCCCTCCCAGGCATCCATATCTACCACTAGCGGGACTCTAAAAACAAGGAATGGAAACCCCGGCTTAAAAAGAGAACTACGACAATCGAGCCTCCACCCTGGGAAAGTGGATAAGCCCATACGTGCTCACAAACATAGACATACATTGCTTCCCTAGATTCAATAAAATTAATATGTATGAATGTCAAGGGGCTCAACTCACACAGGAAAATGAAACTAGCCCTTCATGAGCTGAAAAAAACCAAGGGGGATATACTTTTCCTCCAAGAAACACACTTTAATTCAGATACCCCCCCCAAACTCATTCAAACATCTATATCCCCAAGCATATAATGCTTCCTACTCCGTGAAAAAAAGAGGAGTAGCTATCCTATTCAAATATAATAATCCCTATATAATGGAAAAAATAGTCAGAGACCCGGGAGGCAGGTTCCTTGTGATTCAGGGTTCCCTCTCAGGATCTCCTGTAACCCTATGTAACATATTTGCTCCGAATGACCACCAAACTGAATTTTTGACAGAGGTCCTGGAGTCTTTAGACCCGCTATCCCTCTCCTCACTGATTGTAGCAGGAGATTTTAATATGTCAAGTATCCCGGAAGTGGATAAATCAGACTCCTCGGAGTCTGGACACTCCAGAACTACTCTCAAAAAAGCGAAGGAGTTTAAAGAAATAATGCAAAGCTTCTCCCTGTTAGACATATGGAGAGCCCAGCACCCAGGTCAGCGGGACTATACGTTTTTCTCGGCCCCTCATCAGTCCTATTCGAGGATTGACTATTTCTTGGGTACCAAAAATATTCTCCAGGCATCCGCCCAGTCTAACATAGGATCTATATCCTGGTCGGACCATGCCCCTATCGAATTAGCGCTCTCCCTGCCCTTTAGCAAAAACAGTAAATATCCCTTGAAATTAAATGACTCTCTGTTAAATTTGCAAGAAACAGAGAGCGTAATTAAACAAAAACTCAAAGAATATTTTCTACTAAACAAAGGCTCAGTGTCCTCCCCGACAACGCTCTGGGAGGCACACAAGGCATCAATTAGATGGGACCTTATTTCTATCGCAGCATATATAAAAAAATTAAAAATAAAACAATATAAAGTGGCAGAGGACAATTTGGCCAATATCGAACAAATGCACAAACAGAACCCCTCAAAAAAACTATATAAATTATTAGAAAGTGTGAGGAGTCTGGGATCGCGGCGCCCGCGCCCTGGTTCCTCCTCGCCTTCGTTAACCCCAGCTGCCGAAATGCGTGCCCCTCGCTGGCGCCACTTACCTCCTGCTGCTCTGGGGGTTCCACGCCATCCCCGACGGTCTCTCGTTCCTACTAGCTCTTCCCTCTCCCATGCAGCTGCCATGTGTTCCGGCCGCGCGCGTGAACAGCTCGCGCTGGGTGAAGATAATTTATTCACTGCTCTAGCAGTGAAACCACGCCCCCAACAGAATAATAGGATCTCTGGCAAGAATAAGAGTCCTCACCTGCCTGCCAATCAAGTGGACCTATGCAGGATAGCTACACGCACTCCTCCAGGTATGTCTCCACCTCTGATTGGTCAGCCGCACTTTAAAATGCCTGTCCTCCCTCTCACTCGTTGCTCGACATAGTTTCCACTAGGATTACTACTCTGGCATTCTCTCTCTTATTCTCTCAGGTTACGACTTGGCTTGGTGGACGTCTATCTCTGGCTCTCAACCCCTGCTTGGACAATGACCTTCCGGAATTCTCCAATCCCCGACCTTGGCTAAAATGGCAACGACGACGGCACATCTTCACCGGTACCGGCAAGTATTGCTAGCTAACATCACCTGGCCTGGCAATGCCTAATTCACCACACTCCGGACACGCTCCTTTTGCTGCGGGTGCATGCCCATATACGTTCCTCACCTCAGTAGAAGGGATGGGTCTGGTCTGTGGGCAACACCGGCGTAACATTATGTCGAGCCCACAAGACGCAGACCAGACAGATGTGGACTCTATGATGACGGCCATGTACCAACAAATCCAGGCCTTAACGGATCAAGTGGTTCACCTTTCCCAACAGGTACAGGACCTTTCTCTACAGGCACCACCTGAGGCTGCACCGCCGGCGCAGTCCGATTCAACATCCAATTTATCCTCAGCTCCGAAGATTCCGGCTCCGAAGCCCTACGCAGGGGACCCCCATGCTTGCCGTGGCTTTCTCAACCAATGTGAGATCCAGTTCGAGATGGCTCCACAGCTGTATTCTACTGGTCGGAAAAAGGTAGCTTATGTATACAGTCTGCTCACAGGTAATGCACTGGCATGGGCCTCCCCGATCTGTGAACTGCATCCTGATATTACTCGAGATTACGCAGCCTTCAGACGAGACTTTCGACAGGTCTTCGACACCCCCGCACGACAAGAGACTGCTTCTGATTCCCTGCTGCAGCTTACACAGGGACGTTGGCCTGTGGCCCAATACGACTTGGAATTCAGGACCATAGTAGCTGAGACTCGTTGGGGTCAGGAGGGCTTAGTCTCCATCTTCTGGAATGGCCTATCGGACTCCTTGAAGGATGAACTTGCTTCACAACCCAGGACAGGACTGCTGGAGGACCTCATCACCCTGGCTATTCGTATGGACCAGCGTCTTCAGGTACGTCGCGCTCAGCGTCAGCAACCCCGGGCTACGCCTTTCCGTACTTCCTTCTCCAGGTCCTCTTCTACCTCGAGACCCGTCTTCTCCCCGCTGCCTGTGCTGGAAGCCCCAGAGCCGATGCAACTCGGAGTCCAGCAACCTCGGGCACCCTTACGACAATTTCGCTCAACCGGAGAGTCGTGCGATCATTGCGGATCTTCTCAGCAGCGTACCCTTGACCACCCACCATCTCCGGGAAACGACCAAACCCAGTGAGTACGAAGGGGCGCTTCCTGGGTGCTAAATCTCCTTGCCCCCTACCCAGAAGGGAACTCCCTAAAAGATTGACCATTACCGTTTCCCTTTCCGGTCCTACCTTCCGCACTTCCACAGCAGCATTTATCGATTCAGGCGCAGGAGGGAACTTCATGGACCAGACCTTTTCTGAACAAAATCAGATCCCACTTTCCAAGAAGAACTCCCCCGTTGCCTTGGTCGGGATTGATAATCGGCCACTCACTCCGGCATATATCTCCTTGGAGACCGGACCTATCACCCTTACTTCTTACTCTCACAAAGAGACTCTGGGCTTTGATGTGATTCATGCCCCGGGTACACCGATCACGCTTGGCCTGCCCTGGTTGCAGAAGCACAATCCGCTCATCGACTGCGGTCAAGGTCAGAAGAATCTTCTTTGTCTACGGAACGTCCGTCCTATCTACCAGCTAAAACATCCAATCCTCAGAGGGAGTTACCTTCCCCTTACGCAGAATTTTTGGATGTTTTTAGCAAGACGCAATCCGAGCTCCTACCTCCTCATCGTTCCTACGACTGTCTGATTGACCTGGTACCTGGATACACCTTGCAAAAGGCCAAATCTTATCCTCTCTCGTTGCCTGAGATAGAAGCCATGGATGAGTATTTTCGTGAGACTCTAAAGCGGGGCTTTATACGTCATTCCAACTCTCCCACGGGGGCTGGATTCTTCTTCATCAAGAAGAAAGATGGTTCTCTCAGACCATGTATTGATTACCGGGGTCTGAACCATATTACGTTGAAGAATCATTATCCACTCCCACTCATCTCCGAACTCTTCGACAGACTTCAGGGGGCCAACTTCTTTACCAAACTTGACCTCCGTGGGGCATACAACCTCATCCATATCCGAGAGGGCGATGAATGGAAAACTGCCTTCAACACCCGTAGTGGGCACTACGAAAACCTAGTGATGCCCTTCGGTTTGTGCAATGCACCAGCAGATTTTCAGGACTTTATCAATGACATCTTTCGGGATGTCCTCAATCGTTTTGTGATTGTCTACCTGGATGACATCCTTATTTTTTCCCAAAACTTACAGGATCATATCATCCACACGAAGTTTGTGCTTTCACGCCTCCGAGAGAACCGGTTGTTTGCAAAAATGGAGAAATGCCTTTTTCACCAGTCTTCCACTTCCTTTCTTGGGTACATTATCTCCAACAGAGGCTTAGCCATGGACCCAGAAAAACTGAAAGCCATCGTGGATTGGCCACAACCCAATTCCCTCAAATCTATTCAGCGATTTTTAGGTTTTTCCAATTATTACCGGAAGTTTATTCGTAACTTTTCTACCATCATCGCTCCGATCATGGCACTGACCCAAAAAGGTGCAGACCCTTCATCTTGGTCACCTGAGGCAGCCACGGCTTTCAAAACACTGAAACAAGCCTTTGTCTCTGCTCTCATCCTTCAACATCTGAACACTAATTTCCCATTCACCCTAGAGGTTGATGCTTCTGACTGTGGGGCTTGTGCAGTTCTGTCTCAGAAATTTTCTCCCCAGGACAAACTTCACCCTTGCGGGTTTTTTTCTAAAAAGTTTTCTCCAGCGGAAAGAAATTATGACGTGGGCAATAGGGAACTTTTGGCCGTCAAACTGGCTCTTCAAAAATGGAGGCATCTTCTGGAAGGGTCAAAACAGCCATTTACTATTCTCACAGACCATAACAACCTGTTGTACATTGAGAATGCCCATCGTTTAGGTCCTCGCCAAGCCCGCTGGTCATTATTTTTCTCCAGATTTAATTTTGTTCTCTCATATATTTCCGGCACAAAGAACATCATGGCGGATGCTCTCTCCAGGCAATACTCTTCTGAAGAGAGACCGGAAAAGACCACCGAGTCCATTCTTCCTAAACAAAGGATCATAGCGGCTGCGGCGTTCAAGAATCTTGAGAAGATCATCAAATCACAAAAACATCTCCCGACCGGTCTTGAGGTTCCGAAAGACACTTTGTACGTAGAGCCCAAATTCGTTCCTGAGATACTGGACTGGGGACATTCCGTCCGTTCGGCAGGGCATCCAGGATTCAAGAAAACTTTGGATCTCATCCGTCGCACGTTCTGGTGGCCCAATATGGCCAAAACCATTCTTGAATTTACACGGTCCTGTCCGGTATGTGCACGTAACAAGATTCCTCGTCAGAAACCTCAGGGTCTTCTCTTACCCCTGGTCCCATATATCGATGGATTTTATTGTGGAGTTGCCTAGGTCGAATGGCATGAACACCATTCTTGTAGTAGTGGACCGGTTTTCCAAGATGGCACATTTTATCCCTCCTCAGCCGCCCTAGCTGATATTTTCTCCAAAGAGATTTTCCATATCCATGGGATTCCCACATCCATCGTATCTGATCGGGGCTCCCAATTCGTCTCCAAATTCTGTAGGAATTTCACCAAGAGACTGGGCATCTCATCTTCCTTTTCTTCTGGATATCACCCTCAATACATTCAAACAATGCTATTGGTTGATGAAACAAAAAAGTATATGCTCCAGGTGAGGCTTGAACTCACAACATCGGCATAGCTTAGCTAATCGATTGCGCCACTGGAGCACATGCCTGCAATGATCTATGTTCTTCTTGACCCAAGTTTCCTCCAAATCTGCTCTTTTAATCTCTGACATCCAAGTTAGATCATTTTCCCTTTACTCCTTTTAACCCCTTATCTTTTTTTCTGCCTCAGATCTGTTTCATACTGTACATTGAATGTGGTTAACAAAAAGTATTTCTCGTCATTGTTCAAAAACCCAATAGAAGCAACATTTTACAAAGATAATGTTGTTTAAACAATGTGTACAAACAAGTCATGTAGTTCTCTTTATAAAAATGTTCTCAAGGTTATTTGGTTCATATTGGTCATCAATCATTAGTGTGTTACCCATATCCGCTCAAGCGCCATCTGTGTAACTGAATTCTGTGCTACCAGCTATGTAGTCATGGCTGAGTGGTTAAGGCGATGGACTAGAAATCCAATAGGGTTTTCACCCGCAGGTTCAAATCCTGCTGACTACGTTGACTTTTTCAGTGGTTAAGTGTTTTTAAAAACTTCACTGCACTTTTCATTTTGTTTGTATCTGCTTGGCAAAGCAATCTTTACTTACTGGAATATGTGGCACACTAAAGAAGAAAACACTCTGAATTCATCAAACATTTTCCAAGTTATACATTTTAGGGTGCTGCTGGCTGTAAAACATTTAATAAAGGACTCCATTTCAATAAATGCATTGTTTTATATTGATAAGTATCTCTATGCTGCAACATAGTGCTAAGAGGTCATTTGTGTGCAATACTTTGCACAACATAAAATACAGGAGAAACGGTTTACCCCTACAGAAAATCTTAAGGTGACAGAGAATAATGAACACTTTAGTGTGAGAGTGAGGGAATTCTTCCACTTTATATTTACAGATAATATTTGACTTCTTCCTAATGACTGTGCTAAGTACTGCATGTATTGTGATGTGTACATACTTTACAGTCTGCCAAAACTATATTGTTTAAATTTAATGGGAATAATCAATGTTATAGTACAACTGCTTATCACACTTCAGCACAAATAGCTTTTTGTTATGAAAAAGCATTTGTAATGTTTTATTGTTATCATTCACAAAAGCTAAGCAGGGCTTTCTAAACCTGTTGAAGAAAAAAAACATCTTAGCTTTAATTTTACTGAAAATGGTCATTAATGTATGTAATAATTGTACTGTGACTTCCTGAAGTTTACAGAAAATTAAGACATTAATCAAATGTAAGCTTTATGGAATCTTTTGTGAAACAGAATTATTCTCATTAAGAACAAATGTACTTTGTACTTCGTACTTTGATATTAAATTCAGAGACAGAACATTTTATATTAAAATCAGATTTAATGTTTTTGGGGCGTTCAATATGATCTTATAGGGGTTCTGTATATTTTTGTCTTGCAGTTTAAGAATATTGAATACCTAATTCTTGGACATGTTTATTTTGTTGATACTTTTGCCATAGTCTGCATATTGATAGTTCCCTCTAGATACCCAAGAGATCAATGTTGGTATCCCTCCACCCTTTGTATATCAAAATTGATCAAAAAACATGATTTTTTGAGTGAGTTGCAAAGTTCAAATGTGTTGGAATATTTTATTCTATGCTTAAGGCATTTAAAATATATTTAATATTAACATCAAGCCTTGTTCCTTCATATTTATTTTGACTGTGTGTTACTCAAATATTCAATGTTGTTTTAGCATGTTATCCTTTAGCTTGCTATGTAATTGGCAAAACAAAAGAAGATTCTTTATTGATCTTCTATGTTGTCATTTATGATTGCCCACTCTGATAAAGCATAAAGCATAAAGCACGTAAAACTGAAAGAAAAGATGGTCGTACATGCAAAACTTCTTTCAGCACTCTTGATTTCTTCCACATACAAGATCCACTCATCTATAGCAATAAGATAATTTATTAAATTGAAGACTCTGGTGAAATAGCATGGGGTAATGCTACAGTGAGGATTAACTCTTAAGTGGGATTTATACTTGTTTGGATTTAAAAACAAAACGTAGAAAAACATCAACCGCGGGTGACGCCGGCATGAATGCAACATGAAAGCGGTATGAATGCGGCATGAACATGGTGAAGTGCGGTGAAGTGCGTGGCATTCGGAAAAAAATCCCGAAAAAAGTTGGAGATGTTGGAGAATAAAAGGGGCTGCGGCTGTATAGCAAAAAGATAATTTATTAAATCGAAGACTCTGGTGAAATAGCATGGGGTTGTGCTACAGTGAGGATTAACTCTTAAGAGTGATTTATACTTGTTTGGATTTAAAAACAAAATGTAGAAAGCTTTTGTTCCACCACCGCCATTCAGATGCAAATTGTATTTGAAAAAATATTTCTGGCTTTATTGAAAGGTAGAATGTGGCTTTGCTAGGGTGAATTTTAACTCTTAATGGGGTTTTGTATTGAGTTCAGATTTGTTTATTAATCATTCTCAGGAGGTAGGTGGAGGAAATGTAATAACTGCAGATTATGAGAGAGGTGAACAGTGAATTACATATGGTGAGCAAGATATGAATGTGAGAGGTGAATAGTTGGGGTAAGAAGGGGGGATAGGCTGACCCTTACTTAGTACAGATAGACAGGATGCTCATTAAAGATTGCCTTTTTAGGATATATAAATCTGGAAATATATTTATCCTCTAGACCCAAATATTGAGTAGCATTGGCTCCACTGGTATATTTTGGTTTGAAAAAAGGAAGAATATGCTTGGACAGCTCTAATTTTTTTATTTTTTTAAATCATACATCATCAATTATCAATATCTTCTTGCCCACATTGAGACACCTATTGTATTTGACTGCTTTACATTTGCTCCAATGTAAGCCAAATAGGAAAATGAGGAAATGTTATTTTTTATGTAAAAGATTACATTTAGAAATTTACATCGATAGGCCTTTTATTTAACATTGTAAACATTCAAACAATGCTATTGGTTGATGAAACAAAAAAGGATATGCTCCAGGTAAGGCTTGAACTCTCAAAATCGGCATAGCTTAGCACATACTGCCATATAAGTACCACGCGCTAACCGATTGCACCACTTGAGCACATGCCTGTAATTATCTATGTTCTTCTTGCCCCAATTGTCCTCCAAATCTGCTCTTTTAATCTCTGACATCCAAGTTAGATCATTTTCCCTTTACTCCTTTTAACCCCTTTTCTTTTTTTTCTGCCTCAGATCTGTTTCATACTGTACATTGAATGTGGATAACAAAAAGTATTTCTCGTTATTGTTCCAAAACCCAATAGCAGCAACATTTTACAAATATAATGTTGTTTAAACAATGTGTACAAACAAGTCATGTATTTCTATTTATGAAAATATTCTCAAGGTTATTTGGTTCATATTGGTCATCATTCATTAGTGAGTGTTACCCATATCACTCAAAAGCCATCTGTGTGACTGAATTCAATGCTACCAACTATGTAGTCATGGCTTAGTGGTTAAGGCGATGCACTAGAAATTCATTGGGGTTTCCCCACGTAGGTTCAAATCCTGCTGACTATATTGACTTTTTCAGTGCTAAAAAAGTGATATTAAAAACTTCACTATACTTTTGATTTTGTTTGTATCTGCTTGGCAAAGCAATCTTTACTTACTGGAATATGTGGCACACTAAAGAAGAAAACACTCTGAATTCTTCAAACATTTTCCAAGTTATACATTTTAGGGTGCTGCTGGCTGTAAAACATTTAATAAAGGACTCCATTTCAATAAATGCATTGTCTTCTATTGATAAGTATCTCTATGCTGCAACATAGTGCTAAGAGATCATTTGTGTGCAATACTTTGCACAACATAAAATAGTGGAGAAACGGTTTACCCCTACAGAAATAACTTAAGGTGACAAAGGATAATGATAATAGACACGAGAAGCCAAAACATTTGGAGATTACCAAACTATTTAGCAAAAAGTGAAAAATTCAGGGAATTCCTACAAAATAAGTGGAGAGAGTTTGAAATTGATAATGAAGCCCACAAACCGATCCAATATTGTTTTGGGAAGCCTCTAAAGCTGTCATGAGGGGCCACATTATCTAATACGTCAGCAGGTTCAAGAGGGAGGCCAACAAAGGCTTCAATCTGGAAAGTAAGGAGCTAGGGCAAGCTTATAAAATGCTTAAGACAAAGGACTCCCAAATTAACAGAGAAAGTTACTGGCAAAAGAAAGCGGCATGTGAAATGTGGATAGAAAAACAAGAAATCAGGAAAAACACAATCAGAGAGACCACATTCTTTAATAACGGGAACAAATCTGGTAGACTATTGGGGAACCTCATGAGAGGGTATAATAACAAAAAACCTAGTGTGCAAATAAAAGATTTAAAGGGAGCAATAACTACAGACGCAGAAAAAATAAGCTTCATTTTTAAAAAATATTATGAAAAACTATACGAGAAGGGATCTATCAATATAGCTAATAGAAAAAGGTTCTTCGAGAAACTTACAATCCCAAAAATCAATGCAGACCAACTAGCAAGCATCAATGCCCCCATTACACCCAAAGAACTTGAAGACACTATAGGTAATTTGAAGACTTTTAAGGCCCCAGGACCAGACGGTCTGTCATGGGAGTACTATAAAATACTCAAGTAAGAAGTAAATAATCCACTGAAAACAACATTCCAGTTAATCCTAGAAGGGAAAGGCACCCTACCTTCAAGTGAAATGGCCCATATAAAAATTATTCATAAACCCGGGAAAGACCCCCTTCTGCCAGAGTCATATACTGTCCCGGCCAGCTTTATTCTAAAGCTTGCCGGGATAAATGCGGGGCTTTTCTCCAATTTGAACGGAGTTTCCCGCAGTTTTCCATGCGGCGTCCGCTTCAAAAGATAAGCGCCAATGGCGCTTATCATTGAAAGCACCCGAGGCGCTGGAAACCGGCCGAAAAGAGCCGAAAAGAGCTACGCGCCGTCCGTGGGTTAAAAATTCCCGTGGTGGCAGCCACTTTAGAATAAAGTTGGCCGCCACTGTAGGCCAAAATCCCTGAAAAACCAGGATATTAAGATATTTACCAAAATAATAGCAGATAGATTGTCAAAAATACTACCATCTATCATATACCCAAACCAATCGGGTTTTATAAAGGGAAGATCAGGAGTAAAAAATATTAGAAAGGTCATTTCGGCAATCCTTTGGGCACAAAAGCTGAAGATAAAAAATGCTGCCGTGGTCGCTATAGACGCCGAGAAGGCATTTGATAACATACTCTGGACCATGTCCACTTTGTGTTAGATAAGTTTGGTTGTAGTGGGAACATCACCTCGGTCTTGAAAACCCTATATAACAAACTTAAAGCCAAGATTATATCGGCCCGCTGTATATCAGAATCCTTCTCGCTCCATAGAAGGATGAGACAAGGCTGCCTGCTGTCCCCACTGTTATTTAACCTAGCAATAGAACCGCTGGGACACTATTTGAGAAAGATGACCGACTGACTGGAGCACATGCCTGTACTGATCTATGTTCTTCTTGCCCCAATTGTCCTCCAAATCTGCTCTTTTAATCTCTGACATTCAAGTTAGATCATTTTCCCTTTACTCCTTTTAACCCCTTATCTTTTTTTTCTGCCTCAGATCTGTTTCATACTGTACATTGAATGTGGTTAACAAAATGTATTTCTCGTCATTGTTCAAAAACCCAATAGCAGCAACATTTACAAAGATAATGTTGTTTAAACAATGTGTTCAAACAAGTCATGTATTTCTCTTTATGAAAATGATCTCAAGGTCAGTTGGTTCATATTGGTCATCATTCATTAGTGAGTGTTACCCAAATCCGTTCAAGAGCCAACTGTGTGACAGAAATCAGAGTTTTCAGCTATGTAGTCATGGCTGAGTTAAAAAAAAGAGAAAATTCGCGCCAAAAAAGTTTTTTGCCTACTATTCAAGGTATGGCTTCAGTCCTTTCCACAGAATGATTCCGCTGCCTGAGTCTTTCAGAGGTTATTCACCAACCTCTGTATGAGTATGGGTAGAAAAGGGGAAATGTCCTCGGGCGCGTCACTCTGCTCCCAGCTCCACGACGTATGTTACGTGAAAAATAGAAGAGAAAGGGGAGGGCCACAATAAAAAACAACTCCAAGTTATACACACTTCTTATTTTTAGAGTGGGAAGGGAGGGGTGGTATGGGAAAACAGGGGAAGAATGATATTGAACACACTTTTAGGGTAGAGACACACTCACATGGAATTTCTAATATCATGAGCTGGTATTCTCGCCTCAGCATGTAATGACATAGGTTGTAGATGAGGAAGTGCCCTCTGGTATCTTCCTTGACAAAAAATAAAAGGGAAAAACAAAATAGTGTAATACAATTTAATTAGACAATGGGTGCATGAGATTTAAAACTTACAAGCGACCGATATTTTCAAGCATAGAAAGGAGATGTCGCCGGGCTCCACAGTATATTCCTCTCTGGGTTGCAGTGTTGCTTCTCGGCTGATCCCTGCTGGCAGAAGGTCTTTGTATCTGTATATGGGGATAATTCTGGCTGCAGTATGGATACTTAAGGCCCGTGCACAGGCTATGTTCTCCTCCGGCCGCCTATCTCCTCCACAGATGTAGTCTTCAGCTTCGTTACTCCGTTGCGCGTGCGCATGCGCAGACGGCTAGATGCTGGGCCAGGATACAGGGAAAGAAAACTCCTCGCTACGGTGGCTTGGAAGGACCAAAAACCGTCAGACGCGTTTCGCCAATGCTTCCTCAGTGACGTTGGCAGAGTCAGGGTAGCTGCAGTCTTTTATATCTTGGGAGTTCTCCGGTTTAACCTTGAGTGTACTGGTTATTCTCTAGGCACTTGGGATGTTCTATATGGCTAATCTACACTGATGCACATAATATTATATATGCATTTAAATTATATTCCATTTATATAAAAACAGGTGGCATGTTGGAAAACCTTTATTAATTACATGCGCCCTGTAGGAGATTAAAAATAGAAACTAAGACGGAAGAAATATTGGGCAATTAAAACTTTGTTGTGGGAGTCTGTTAATATTGAATGAACTACTTTGTGATAAATTACTATAAAAAAATTGGATTAAAATTTTTGAGGGTTTAAGAACAAGGGTTTCTAAAAATGCCGTCTGTTGAACAAGGTATATCACATAAAAAACTAAACAAATTAACAGACGCTTTATTTCTAATGCTGTTTTTTCAACTAATGTGCAGGGGTGTTTTTATTCTTTCTTGCTTTGGTGTGTGTGTTTCACCCTTTAAGGGAGAAATGCAGTAATCTCCATATCCAGATTTAACCCCTTGGGTGCCAGGGTTTGGAGGGTGAAAATCCAAAAGGATTCTCTTTTGTTGATTTTCTTGATGTAATCTCCTCCCCTCCAATCCGGTTTAACTATTTCAATCCCAAAGAATTTAAGACAGGATGGATTCTTATTATGCTTGATCTTGTAATGGTTTGAGACACTATGCGTCTCTAAACCATTGCATATATTCCTAATATGTTCTCCCAATCTAGTTTTAAGTTTCCTTATTGTTCTGCCCACATATTGAAGGTTACAGCCACACTGCAATACATAAATTACCCCTTTACTATCACAGGTGATATGTGATTTAATGTCGAAATTTAATTTAGACACGTTACAGTTAAAGGAGGTTGTCCTACTATTGGTTGATGTATTATTCCTACATGCCTTGCAGTTTGAGCATCTTTTGAAGCCTTTTGTTAATTGATCTAACCAGCAGCTTTTGGTTTTGGGAGGTAAAAAACTGGGCACTAATTTCTGTTTAATATTTGGCGCTCTTGAATAAATAACAGTTGGTTTGTCTCCGATTATTTCTTTTAAAAGGTCATCTTGTTTTAAAATCGGCCAGTGTTTCTTTAAAATCCTTTCAATCTGTTTTGAATTTGTACTATAGATTGTGATAAAAGGAATAAAAGTATCTGGGTATCTTTGTGTCTTTTTATTGTTGTACACTAACATGTCTTTTCTGTCGACTGCCCCTACCTTTTCCAATGCTTTATTTATTGTTTCTAATTTATAGTCCTTCTCAAGGAATTTTTGTTTCATGGGGATGATCTGTTCATCAAAGTCACTCTGTTTAGTACAATTCCGTTTTAAGCGACTAAATTCCCCATAGGGGACATTATCCAACCAATTTTTCTTGTGACAGCTGTTGGCCTTAATAAAATTGTTACAATTCACTGTTTTAAAATGTGTTTTCGTGTTAATAACTCCTTGTTCAATAAAAATCTCTAAGTCTAAAAATATCACTTCTGATATACTTGAGTTGTAGGTAAAGATCAAATTAAGGTTATTGGTGTTTATTGTGGTGAAAAAGGTTTGAAGTGATTCGAGGTTGCCTTTCCATATGATGATAATGTCATCTATGTAGCGTTTATAGAGCACCAGGTTTGCCTCCCATGTCCTGTTGGGCCAGATTACTTGATCCTCCCACCATCCAAGGAACAAATTTGCATAACTGGGGGCAAACCTGGTGCCCATTGCGGTCCCTCTTTTTTGCAGAAAATAATCTCCCTCAAACCAAAAGACGTTATGTTGTAAAATAAAACCAATGCCTTCTATTAAAAATTTTTTCTGTGTTTCTTCCAATTCCAAGTATTTGTCCAGACAATACATTGTGGCATCACACCCCTGCACATGATCTATGCATGTGTAGAGCGATGTGATGTCACAAGTAGCAAGTATATAATCAGGCTGCCACTGAATTTTCTCTAGTGATTGTATCACCTGTGTTGTATCTTTAATATATGAAGGCAACTTCTTAACTGCCGGTTGCAGAATGGTGTCTATGTAGGCAGAGAAGTTTTGGGTCAAAGAGCCGACCCCAGATATTATGGGTCTTCCTGGGGGGCTGGTTAAGGACTTGTGTAGTTTTGGTAGGTAATAGAACACTGGCATTCTCGGATTCTGAGTTGTTATATATTCGTGTTCTTTTTTCAGAAGAATCCCCTTCTCCAAGCCATCATCTAATAGTTTTGAAAATTCTTTAATGTATGATGTGGTTGGGTTCGATTTTAATTTAACATATGTAGTAGTGTCCCCCAAAAGCCTTTCTGCCTCTTTTATGTAATCTGAGGTATCTAAAATCACAACTCCTCCCCCTTTATCGGCTGGTTTAATTACCAGCTCTTTATTGTCGGCTAAGGTGTCCAAGACTTCTCGTTCCTTTTTAGAGAAATTTGGTCTTGTTTTGGGTTTTCTATTGCTTATTAATTTTAAATCTTCTTCCACCAGCTTCTGAAAGGTTTCCAAATATGGGCCCCTACAGAAGCTTGGGTAGAATGTTGAGGGTTTTTTTAAAGACGTATGTGTAAAGAGATTATTTTTATCCTCTACATTCGTCAAACCTGTATCTCTTTGATCACTTTTAGTTTTTTCGAAGTACCTTTTCAGGGTCAGTCTTCTTACGTATTTCTGGGCATCCATAAATGTTTGAAATGTGGAGGCTCTATTTGATGGCGCGAAATTGAGCCCTCTACTTAGAATGTCCTCTTCTTCTTTATTTAAAATATGTTTACTCAGGTTAAAAATTCCTAATTTAGTGCAAGTTTTTTCTATCTTCGTTGCTCTCTTCTTCCCCCCTCTACATCCTCTCTTCTTCCTCCATCTCTTCTTTCCCTGTTTGTTATTCCCGAGTTGGCTCTCCACATCCGTGGATAATATCCCTCTGGTTCTCTGTCTCGTTCCCATCCTCTCCTTTGTTCTAAAAAAGGGAGGTCTCTATTCTGATATTCGTTATCATTTCTCCAGGGAGATCTAGTCCTTTCACCCTCTCTTCTTTCATTCTGATTACCTCCTTCATAGCCTCTATCATTTCTATTCTGATACTCTCTATAGGTTTTATCTCTGTTCTCTCTACCATAGTATTCTTTTTCTTTATATATTCTAGAATTCCCTCCATCTCTTCTATTGTTATTATCAATTTTCCAGTTGGTGTACTTACTATGTCTTGAATTGTCCCTAAAATGGTCTTTATTTTCCTTCCGATTATTGGGCTGTGTATATTTATATTTATCTTTCCCTTTTTCTTTTTCTCTTTCTTTGTGGTCTGGTTTCTGTTTTTTTACTGACCTACTTCTTTCTCTTTTCTCTCTTTTTTCTCTTGTCCTTGAGCTACTTCTATCTTTCTGTGGTGCTGCTACCCCGTTACTCTTATCTTTGGTTTTGTAATCTCTGTATTTATTTTCTACATAGTCTAGTTTATCCCTTCTAAATTTTGTCCTCTTATTATCTTTTATTGTTTCTTCTAATTTGTCTAGTCTATCTTTAATTTCTATTTCACAATGGTCAAATTCCTCATGTTCTTCATATGCCGCTAGGTTCCGCTGGCTTTCAATAATTTGTTTGTCTATCCTTTTTAATGTCTCCCCCCTTGTGATTGTTATGAACCGCATTAACTCGAAAGAACAATTATCTAGAATTCTATTCCATTCTGTAATAAATACAGGGTTATCTTGTTCTAACGTGGGATTTTTGTATAGGCGTAGCCCCCTGGGAATTCCAGCTTGCTCTATATATTTTTCTATTGCTGCTAATTCCCAGCATACTTTAATTTCTTCTGTCATAAGTTTTTCTATATTCTGGAATTCGAAAAACATTTTGTCTTCATCTAGACCAGGACTAACTATGATTTCATCGGTGGTAATCATGTCTTCTCCTAGTGAGGTATCAAATACATCCTCTAAGATGGAACCTCTATGTAGTCTAGTGTAATACAGTGATACTTTCTCCATAGTGTAGGAAACTTTAGGCTGCAAACTAAAATGAATACACAGATAAATTAAAAAAAAGATAAAATTCGCGCCAAAAAAGTTTTTTGCCTACTATTCAAGGTATGGCTTCAGTCCTTTCCACAGAATGATTCCGCTGCCTGAGTCTTTCAGAGGTTATTCACCAAAAAAGAGAGAAAAGAGAAAGAAGTAGGTCAGTAAAAAAACAGAAACCAGACCACAAAGAAAGAGAAAAAGAAAAAGGGAAAGATAAATATAAATATACACAGCCCAATAATCGGAAGGAAAATAAAGACCATTTTAGGGACAATTCAAGACATAGTAAGTACACCAACTGGAAAATTGATAATAACAATAGAAGAGATGGAGGGAATTCTAGAATATATAAAGAAAAAGAATACTATGGTAGAGAGAACAGAGATAAAACCTATAGAGAGTATCAGAATAGAAATGATAGAGGCTATGAAGGAGGTAATCAGAATGAAAGAAGAGAGGGTGAAAGGACTAGATCTCCCTGGAGAAATGATAACGAATATCAGAATAGAGACCTCCCTTTTTTAGAACAAAGGAGAGGATGGGAACGAGACAGAGAACCAGAGGGATATTATCCACGGATGTGGAGAGCCAACTCGGGAATAACAAACAGGGAAAGAAGAGATGGAGGAAGAAGAGAGGATGTAGAGGGGGGAAGAAGAGAGCAACGAAGATAGAAAAAACTTGCACTAAATTAGGAATTTTTAACCTGAGTAAACATATTTTAAATAAAGAAGAAGAGGACATTCTAAGTAGAGGGCTCAATTTCGCGCCATCAAATAGAGCCTCCACATTTCAAACATTTATGGATGCCCAGAAATACGTAAGAAGACTGACCCTGAAAAGGTACTTCGAAAAAACTAAAAGTGATCAAAGAGATACAGGTTTGACGAATGTAGAGGATAAAAATAATCTCTTTACACATACGTCTTTAAAAAAACCCTCAACATTCTACCCAAGCTTCTGTAGGGGCCCATATTTGGAAACCTTTCAGAAGCTGGTGGAAGAAGATTTAAAATTAATAAGCAATAGAAAACCCAAAACAAGACCAAATTTCTCTAAAAAGGAACGAGAAGTCTTGGACACCTTAGCCGACAATAAAGAGCTGGTAATTAAACCAGCCGATAAAGGGGGAGGAGTTGTGATTTTAGATACCTCATATTACATAAAAGAGGCAGAAAGGCTTTTGGGGGACACTACTACATATGTTAAATTAAAATCGAACCCAACCACATCATACATTAAAGAATTTTCAAAACTATTAGATGATGGCTTGGAGAAGGGGATTCTTCTGAAAAAAGAACACGAATATATAACAACTCAGAATCCGAGAATGCCAGTGTTCTATTACCTACCAAAACTACACAAGTCCTTAACCAGCCCCCCAGGAAGACCCATAATATCTGGGGTCGGCTCTTTGACCCAAAACTTCTCTGCCTACATAGACACCATTCTGCAACCGGCAGTTAAGAAGTTGCCTTCATATATTAAAGATACAACACAGGTGATACAATCACTAGAGAAAATTCAGTGGCAGCCTGATTATATACTTGCTACTTGTGACATCACATCGCTCTACACATGCATAGATCATGTGCAGGGGTGTGATGCCACAATGTATTGTCTGGACAAATACTTGGAATTGGAAGAAACACAGAAAAAAATTTTAATAGAAGGCATTGGTTTTATTTTACAACATAACGTCTTTTGGTTTGAGGGAGATTATTTTCTGCAAAAAAGAGGGACCGCAATGGGCACCAGGTTTGCCCCCAGTTATGCAAATTTGTTCCTTGGATGGTGGGAGGATCAAGTAATCTGGCCCAACAGGACATGGGAGGCAAACCTGGTGCTCTATAAACGCTACATAGATGACATTATCATCATATGGAAAGGCAACCTCGAATCACTTCAAACCTTTTTCACCACAATAAACACCAATAACCTTAATTTGATCTTTACCTACAACTCAAGTATATCAGAAGTGATATTTTTAGACTTAGAGATTTTTATTGAACAAGGAGTTATTAACACGAAAACACATTTTAAAACAGTGAATTGTAACAATTTTATTAAGGCCAACAGCTGTCACAAGAAAAATTGGTTGGATAATGTCCCCTATGGGGAATTTAGTCGCTTAAAACGGAATTGTACTAAACAGAGTGACTTTGATGAACAGATCATCCCCATGAAACAAAAATTCCTTGAGAAGGACTATAAATTAGAAACAATAAATAAAGCATTGGAAAAGGTAGGGGCAGTCGACAGAAAAGACATGTTAGTGTACAACAATAAAAAGACACAAAGACACCCAGATACTTTTATTCCTTTTATCACAACCTATAGTACAAATTCAAAACAGATTGAAAGGATTTTAAAGAAACACTGGCCGATTTTAAAACAAGATGACCTTTTAAAAGAAATAATCGGAGACAAACCAACTGTTATTTATTCAAGAGCGCCAAATATTAAACAGAAATTAGTGCCCAGTTTTTTACCTCCCAAAACCAAAAGCTGCTGGTTAGATCAATTAACAAAAGGCTTCAAAAGATGCTCAAACTGCAAGGCATGTAGGAATAATACATCAACCAATAGTAGGACAACCTCCTTTAACTGTAACGTGTCTAAATTAAATTTCGACATTAAATCACATATCACCTGTGATAGTAAAGGGGTAATTTATGTATTGCAGTGTGGCTGTAACCTTCAATATGTGGGCAGAACAATAAGGAAACTTAAAACTAGATTGGGAGAACATATTAGGAATATATGCAATGGTTTAGAGACGCATAGTGTCTCAAACCATTACAAGATCAAGCATAATAAGAATCCATCCTGTCTTAAATTCTTTGGGATTGAAATAGTTAAACCGGATTGGAGGGGAGGAGATTACATCAAGAAAATCAACAAAAGAGAATCCTTTTGGATTTTCACCCTCCAAACCCTGGCACCCAAGGGGTTAAATCTGGATATGGAGATTACTGCATTTCTCCCTTAAAGGGTGAAACACACACACCAAAGCAAGAAAGAATAAAAACACCCCTGCACATTAGTTGAAAAAACAGCATTAGAAATAAAGCGTCTGTTAATTTGTTTAGTTTTTTATGTGATATACCTTGTTCAACAGACGGCATTTTTAGAAACCCTTGTTCTTAAACCCTCAAAAATTTTAATCCAATTTTTTTATAGTAATTTATCACAAAGTAGTTCATTCAATATTAACAGACTCCCACAACAAAGTTTTAATTGCCCAATATTTCTTCCGTCTTAGTTTCTATTTTTAATCTCCTACAGGGCGCATGTAATTAATAAAGGTTTTCCAACATGCCACCTGTTTTTATATAAATGGAATATAATTTAAATGTATATATAATATTATGTGCATCAGTGTAGATTAGCCATATAGAACATCCCAAGTGCCTAGAGAATAACCAGTACACTCAAGGTTAAACCGGAGAACTCCCAAGATATAAAAGACTGCAGCTACCCTGACTCTGCCAACGTCACTGAGGAAGCATTGGCGAAACGCGTCTGATGTTTTTTGGTCCTTCCAAGCCACCGTAGCGAGGAGTTTTCTTTCCCTGTATCCTGGCCCAGCATCTAGCCGTCTGCGCATGCGCACGCGCAACGGAGTAACGAAGCTGAAGACTACATCTGTGGAGGAGATAGGCGGCCGGAGGAGAACATAGCCTGTGCACGGGCCTTAAGTATCCATACTGCAGCCAGAATTATCCCCATATACAGATACAAAGACCTTCTGCCAGCAGGGATCAGCCGAGAAGCAACACTGCAACCCAGAGAGGGATATACTGTGGAGCCCGGCGACATCTCCTTTCTATGCTTGAAAATATCGGTCGCTTGTAAGTTTTAAATCTCATGCACCCATTGTCTAATTAAATTGTATTACACTATTTTGTTTTTCCCTTTTATTTTTTGTCAAGGAAGATACCAGAGGGCACTTCCTCATCTACAACCTATGTCATTACATGCTGAGGCGAGAATACCAGCTCATGATATTAGAAATTCCATGTGAGTGTGTCTCTACCCTAAAAGTGTGTTCAATATCATTCTTCCCCTGTTTTCCCATACCACCCCTCCCTTCCCACTCTAAAAATAAGAAGTGTGTATAACTTGGAGTTGTTTTTTATTGTGGCCCTCCCCTTTCTCTTCTATTTTTCACGTAACATACGTCGTGGAGCTGGGAGCAGAGTGACACGCCCGAGGACATTTCCCCTTTTCTACCCATTTTCATGGCTGAGTGGTAAAGGCGATGGATTCGAAATCCATTGGGGTTTCCCTGCGCAGGTTCAAATCCTGCTGACAACGTTTGTCTTTTTCAGCTGTGAAGTATTTTTCAAACGGAACTGTACTTTTCATTTTGTTTTTATATGCTTGTCAAAGCAATCTTTACTTACTGGAATATGTGGCACACTAAAGAAGAAAACACTCTGGATTCTTCAAACATTTTCCAAGTAATACATTTTAGGGTGCTGCTGGCTGTAAAACATTTAATAAAGGACTCCATTTCAATAAATGCATTGTCTTATATTGATAAGTATCTCTATGCTGCAACATAGTGCTAAGAGGTCATATGTGTGCAATACTTTGCACAATATAAAATAGAGGAGAAATGGTTTACCTCTACAGAAATAACTTAAGGTGACAAAGGATAGTGAGCACTTTAGTGTGAGAGTGAGGGAATTCTTCCACTTTATAATTACAGATAATATTTGACTTCTTCTTAATGACTGTGCTAAGTACAGCATGTATTGGGATGTGTACATTCTTAACATTCTGCCAAAACTATATTATTTAAATATATTGGGAATAATAAACTTTATAATTCAACTGCTTATCACACTTCTGCACAAATAGCTTTTTGTTATAATATGCATTTGTAATGTTTTTTGTTATCATTCACAAAAGCTAAGCAGGGCTTTCTAAACCTGTTGAAGGAAAAAACAACTTGGCTTGAGTGTGACTGAAAAATGGTCATTAATGTACTGTAATAATTGTAATTCTCTGAAGTTTACAGAAAATTAACAAATTAATTAAAGGTAAACTTTATGGAATCTTTTGTGAAACTGAATGATTCTCATTAAGGACAAATGTACTTTCTGCTAGTATATCTGCCATATAAATTATTATTGGTAATCATTCAAATCTTCACCTGAATGAATGAAATGATTATGAAAACAATCACTTCATTGCTTTTAATCACAGTTTAGCAAGAAGTACAAAAACTACATGTTCCTCTGTCCCTACACTATAATTAAGAGGGGTTTGTGTAAAAGACCAGACACTTGTTAATTCTTTAAACTAAAGATAGTGTCATTTTCTATTGGTTTAGGAGATTTTGAAAAAATCAGGAAAAAGCTTTCTATTTTTTTTCCATGTAAAAAGAATTAACACCATGCACTGCATGTTACCAGTGGAACTTTTCATCTGCTCCTTCTCTTTCTTCAATATTTTAATAAATGATTTTGAGAAAACAAAATAATAAAAACGATGACTTTTTGGTGGAAACTGCTTTGTCCTTGTTCTTCTTGCCCCAATTGCCCTCCGACTCTGCTCTTCTATTCTCTGACATCCAAGTTAGATAATTGTCCCTTTACTCCTTTTACATAGTTACATAGTTACATAGTAGAGGAGGTTGAAAAAAGACGTACGTCCATCAAGTTTAACCTATGCTAAATTTAGACAACAGATACTTTATCCAATATCTATACTTACTTATTGATCCAGAGGAAGGCAACAAAGAAAACCCAGAGTCATATAATCCAATGATATCTCATAAGGGAAAAAATAAATTCCTTCCTGACTTCAAGAATTGGCAATCGGATGAATCCTTGGATCAACATCCTTCCCAAGTATACTTATTTGGTATATATACCTTTTCTATCTAAAAAGATGTCAACCTGTTTTTGAACAAATCTATTGTATCTGCCATCACAGTCTCCATGGGTAATGAATGCCACATTTTTACTAAGTGCTGTATTGGCGGATCCGCTCATCCCCAGTTTATTTCCAACTTTTTGCGATGGGGCAATTTGGAGGTAAATTTGCCATTCTAGAGCCCCGAACAGCAGCAAGAAGCTGATCGGGGCTCCAAGAATTGCACGAGTTTGAGAAACTGGCGATGCGCTGTGAAAAAAGGCTTCTCGCCAAACGTTTGGCGGCTTTTTTTGTACGCCAAAAAAAAAGGCGAATTTGATTATTTTCGCCAGGTTACCGCAGCTTCCTGAATATCTAGAGGCACTTTTGGTGGAAACCTGGCAAGAACTGATTTATCAGAGCTCTCTGCATAGGCCCCTAAGTCAGAAGCTGGGACAAAGTTCTGAAAATAGAAGGTGGCAGTCACGGTTGGGTATTCTACCTGAAAAGAGTACCAAGAAGCCAGGGAGGATTTCCCAGTCAGGGTAAGCCTTTCAAAGAAGGCGCCCTGCACTTATTTGAGGCTAGTTTTCGACTCCAGACCCCTAGTAAGTGTGTATTTCTTCTGTATATTTTAAATTCATTGTTGTCCGCGAGTTTCACTCAAATAAACCCCATTTTATTCAACTATCTTGTTTTGCCTATTGAATGATCCCTGAAAGGTATAAAAGGTGTTAAAAGTGCTGGGCTCCCGTGATATTTGGCTAGACATTAAGATATTAGTACTGGAATACATTGTATATTTGCATAACTTAGATTTATACAGGCAGCAATATTTTGTCAAAGGAAAAAGTCATCTTTCTATCTATACGTAACTACTTCTTCAGTTACTGCTATGTACTGACCTTTGGTGGCTCTCTTAGTGGTTGTGGACAAAATACTGAATGTAGCTATCCCCGCCCATCTCATACAGGAAAATACATCCTGTATGTTTGATATATATATATATGGTAAGGAATAGTAGGCTTGGAAAGTGGAACTAATCAGTGCTTTGGGAAATCATAATTCTAGTGCAGTGTTATAACATTCAATCTATCTAAAGAGACTAATAATATGTATGTATATTATTGCCTAGACTTTCACATTCAATGTCATACATTATTCATTGGAAGTCAACCATGGCCTTGAAAAATATCCCAACTTTATAAGATAACTCACCGTGAAATGCTCCATGAAGGAACACTACCTATAATAATCAAGAAGATTAAAAGATGGGTTAGGAGGCGCAAATTGTAATAAATGTATAATGCACTTCCCCTGACTGAGTAGAAGAAAGCTAGACATTTTGACTCCATTTATGATATGGGATCACTCTTTACAAAAAGTAAATATGTAACCCTGTTCAGCATAATCTTGCTGCAAAAAAACTCTAGCATTTCCAGGAACAGGTGAAAAGGCTGCAGAAAGCACAGTCACTTAGCTATGTTGTTCTCATTCTTCATATATGACTTTTAAGGACATACTGTACATTGCTGAAGTCCATTTTATCCAGATGACAACATATCTATGTCA
Source organism: Ascaphus truei (assembly GCF_040206685.1). NCBI lineage: Eukaryota > Metazoa > Chordata > Amphibia > Anura > Ascaphidae > Ascaphus > Ascaphus truei. The sequence goes on from NC_134497.1 coordinate 53,695,020, forward strand.
CCACCAGGATGGCCGAGTGGTAGAGCGTTGGACTTAAGATCCAATGGACATATGTCTGTAAGGGTCAAACCCCACTCCTGGTATTGCTTTGTCATCTTTGTCATCATTCAAAAGTGAGTGTTACCCATATCCACTCAAGAGCCATCTGTTTGACAGAATTTGGTGTTATCAGCTATGTAGTCATGGCCGAGTGGTTAAGGTGATAGATTTGAAATTCATTAGGGTTTCCCCGTGCAAATTCCAATCCTGCTAACTTTATTGTCCTTTTTCAGTGGTAAAGTGTTATTAAAAACATCACTGCAGCTGGACTTCCGTTGACGTCAGCCGGCATGGTTGCTTGAGGGAAGAGCTCCCGAGACTCCCTGCCTAAAAGCAACTAGAACAAGCAAAAAAAACAATAAAAACAAATACCCGACTGGGTAAACGCCTAGAGATGGCAAATAAACTCAAAAGAGCAGTGAATCAGGACATTGTTAAGTTCTCAGGGGACTGATATGAACCAATGTGGGGCTGTGAGAGACAGAAGAGACAGAAGAGGTTTCAAAAGCCTTTTTGGAACAACTATTTGAACAATTTTCAACAAAAATGAACGAAAAAAAGACGGTGCAAAACTGCGCTAAAAAATAATATAAATGATAACAATACTTGAAATAAATATTGCAGGCAGCCTGGCAAATACTGACCGTACAGTCAGAAAATGAACTACAGAGAAAAGAAAGAATTGCCGGCGCCAAATCAGTCCTTTAAATAATAATAACCAAACCGTCTCTTGAAAAGTCCCAAAAGTGTCCTTGAACAAACAGGCAGTGAAGGGGTCAACGAACGGCTCACACCAAATGATAGTTCAATATGTAAGAAAGAAAAGAAAACAAACAGATAATGGAGCAGTACGCCAAAAAAGTTGACATTAAAACATTAAAAACTCACACATGACAAACATAACACACCAAATGATAGTGCAATATCTAAAAAAGAGAAGAAAACAAACAGATAATGGTGCAGTACGCCAAAAAAGTTGACATTAAAACATTAAAAACTCACACATGACAAACATAACACACAATGACAGACAGAAACTAGCAAGGCTATAATCCAAACAAAAAACTATTTATTAACATTGAAATACTGGGTCCGGAGGATACAGCACTTATGTCCAGAGGGGTAAAATTGAAACCCTACTTACAGGACAGTAGATGGTAAAAGCAGTGAAGCTGAAGATCGCTCAGGTGCTCCTCTCTGATGATAACTGGAGCTCCTTTAGGGATTGCCTCGTGTGGCGGATGGATGTTGGGTCGCACGAAACCGGAACTTCCGGGTGGATGTGACGTCACACGCCGCTGTGTTACCGAAATCACTGCTACTCTTCCTCTCCTTGCCCCCCACAGCCTGCACAACTGCTGCCAATATCCTCCACAACCAAACAGACAGCTCTAAAAACAGAATAATTTCCCAATGACATTTCATGCACATGCATGCACTTCCTCAGGGGGTGTGACTTGCCCTGACAACCAGCAGTTTATATGCACTGCATGGGTGGTTCTAATTGGCTAATTAGATGACACAGTGATAGTTTAACCCATCAATTGCCATGGTCAGAGCTAGACAACATCAAAGCTTGCTAAACATACATTACACCACATTAAACAGCACATAAAAACATAAAAACATTAAAACATTTAAAATTAAATCTTAAAATAATAAATAGTGGGGCTGACAGAAAATGAACATAATATATCATATTATAAAAAGGCTTTTAATTCGAAGTCTATGTTTAGCCCTCTAGGGGATAGTGTTTTTAGTTTGTAAATCCAGTATGCTTCACGCATACTTGCCTGCCTTAATCTACTCCCACCTCTTAGACTGGGCTGAACCACTTCAATGGCCTGGCAGCGCAAACCTTTAGGATTTTTATTATGGCACAAAAGAAAATGATGGGAGACACTATGTGTGACCAATCCTTTCTTGATGTTATAAACATGCTCATAGATACGTCTCTGGAAGGTTCTCCCAGTTCTGCCAATATACTGCAAGCCACAAGGGCATTGAAGCAAGTATATTACAAAGGTGGAATGGCAATTAATAAATGTCTTAATGGGATAGCTTCCAGAGGTTACATTAGATGTAAAATGTTTAGCATTCATACTGTAGGAGCAAGCCACACATTTCGCACAAGTGAAAAATCCTTTTGGACCCCCTATCTGTTTCTGTTGCTTAACTGGACAACTTGGGGCTAATTTAGATTTTAAATTATTAGCCTTAGAGAATATAATTTGGGGTTTTTCTGGGAGAATGTCCACCAATATATCATCTTTTAACAAGATGGGCCAATATTTGTTTATAATCTGTTTTATTTTAGGGGCCATCTCATTATACTGGGTAATAAAAGCTACTTTATTATTACTTTTTTCTGTTGTGTCTTCTTTCTTATTATTATATTTGAGTAAAGTATCTCTTTCTACACTGGCGACACACTTTATTCGAGCTCGGCTAGTCCCACGAATTCGGGTATACCCGGGTGTATTGAGGTTTGTGACTGTTTTCTGCCCGAGTGCATTGGGTTATTTTTCAGGCAGGGATTGAAGTATTTTATTCCCGTTGGCTGCAATACTGCACAGTATATATATATATATACTGCATTACAATTCATGAATTTATGCCATCTGGTAGACACGCGAAGCATTGCAGCCTATTAAATCCTAATCATTATCATTTAACAGATCAGCCGCCCATCAGCCAGGCATGAACCCAGTCTGGGAAGGCAAACGCAACGGGGCTTGTCAGAGGTGAGGAGCGGCGCATTCCAGGTATCTGCCAGGTACATACTGGGTATTTGCTCTAATAATGTGTGTCGGTGCAGTATTTTAGTAACTTGTTCAAATGCCTCATCGAAGAGACTCTCTGGATACTTTCTCTCAAGAAATTTACTTTTTAGGTCTTTTTAAAAGTCTCATCCTCAGAGCAGTTGCGCTTAAGGTGCACTAACTGGCCCTTAGGGATATTACGCAGCCATTGTGGGTTGTGCTGACTATCTGCACGTACATAATTATTAGCTTGTACTGGCTTGAAAAAAGTCCTGGTGTGAAGTGTATTCTGATTAATATAAATGTGTAAATCTAAATAAATCTTAATAAATCAATGTGCTCAGTGCTGTGATTGCAAGTAAATTTAAGGTTGTGATGATTACAATTTAAATAAGTGCAAAAGGCATCCAGTGAGGCTTTACTGCCTGACCAAACAAAAAACACATCATCAATGTAGCACCGCCAGAGCACCAGGCCCGCCCCTAGAGGACAGTTGTTCCAAATAAATTCCTCCTCCCAACTGTCCATAAACAGATTGGCATAACTAGGAGCAAACCTCGTGCCCATAGCGGTGCCACATTTCTGAATGTAATAACGTGAATTAAAGGTGAAATAATTGTGAGTCAAAATAAACCAAATACTATCCACCAAAAAACTCCTTTTAATTGAAGAAAAATGATTTCTATTTTCCAATATACGAGACACGGCTTGGCAGCCTAGTTTGTGATCAATCACAGTATATAAAGATGTAACATCAGCCATAGCCAATATATAACCAGGCTGCCATTCCAGATCTTTCAAAATTTGTAATATATGTGTCGTGTCTCGCAAATAGGATTTAACACCAGTGACTATAGGTTGTAAGTGATGATCAATAAATTGGGAAAGATTAGAAGTGAGTGAAGAAATACCAGAAATAATAGGTCTACCAGGGGGTGAAGTAAGACTTTTGTGAATTTTGGGTATAAAATAAAGGAGTGTGAGGAAACTGAATAGACAAAAAGTCAAACTCATCCTGACATATAGCCCCACTATTCAAGCCAGTAGTCAGCAGATCCCCTAATTCTGCCTGAAAATGCACCAAAGGGTCACCTGCAAGGGGGAGGTATGTGGTCCTGTCTCCCAATAGTCTCATGGACTCTTGTATATAATAGTCCTTGTCCATGACCACAATGCCTCCACCCTTATCTGCAGACTTGATGACAATAGAAGCATTACTTTCCAAACTCTGAACAGCCTATTTCTCTCGAACATTAAAATTATCATGCCTAATTTTATATGTTCGACACGAATTCTCCAGATCCATATTAACCATCTCCACAAAGGAACTTACCAGATGTCCCTGTGAAAATTTATGGTAAAAGGTTGATGGTTTCCTGAAGTTCCTATGTGGAGGATTTTCTATACTACGAACCTCTCTAGGTGGATCTGTTTGGTTTGATATGGCATCCCTTGCAAAATATTTCTTTAGGGCTAATTTGCGGGCAAATTTAAGGACATCTATGAATAGATTAAAACTGTTAGGCCCGCAGACCGGAGCAAATGTTAGACCCTTACTCAATACCTTTTTTTCAATATTTGTCAGTGAATACTGGCTAATATTGAATATATTCGGAAATTCTTTCTTTTTCTTTATTCGATTTCTACTAACACCTCCTCTTCTCCCTCTGACCCTGTCTTTCTTTTCTTGTAGTTGGGAGGAGGTCGGGGTTCTAATGGTAGTTTTACTATTTCCACTTCTGGGAATATGTGTTCTCTCTCATTCCTCCATTCTAAAAAAGAAAAATTGGGTTTAATAGCCGGTGTGGGGAGTGGAGTGTAGGAAATGCTCTCTGCATCGCTCTCGGCCCCTATGTCGCACAGCAACGTGTATCTGTTGCTGACCGCAATGGGCACCGACTGAGGTAATACCAATGCATCATAGCGTTCCTTTGCTCTCTTTTGTTGCAAATAGAGATTCTTGTCATGCAAAGGTAATTTAGCAGGTGCTAATGGTGTAGGAGCAAATATATTGCTATTGGGTTTCTTTGGGCCAGTCCTCATTTCTTTATGTATAAATTTGCTCCTAACAGCTCTAGAGTCCTTCATTCCTGCTGGTGGAATGGAATTATTTTGTTCTACTGTTTTTGTATTACTTTCTTTAGATTTTTTAGCCCAATCTCTTAAACAGCCCGTATCATAGTCCTGTTTATGTCTAAAAAACTTTTGTTGTTTAGTTTGAACTATTTCAAGTTCTGCCTGATCCAACCTTTTTTTAATAGTTGGTTCTAATAAAAGTAGATCGTTGTTATTCTTATACGGATCTAGCTGGATTTTCATCTCTAAAATCTGATCATCCAATTCGGTCAGGGTCTTTCTTCGCTGATGTACCAATAGTTTCATGAGAGCAAATGAGGACTGATCAAGTATCTCATTCCACTCTTTCATGAAAGTATCATTATGTGCATCTGCAGTGGGTTTTTTGCGAACTCTAAGGCCCCTTGGAATGCGGTGGTTCTCCAAATACTTGCTCAGTGTGGTAGCTTCCCACCATTGTTTGCTTTCTAGCATAAGGGTTTTCTCCAACCGAGCAAGTATTGGATGAAAATCCTCTGCCGCATTTTCAACAAATTGAACAGAATTGGGATCACTAAAAATATGGTCAACATTGACACTTCTACGAGATCTCAGATGAAATAAAGAACTCATAGCAAATTAGTATCTTGGCATACAAATAAAAAACAATAATATGTGAAGCAGCTAACACCAAATTGTACAAAACACAAACTAATGAAAAAAAGACGGTGCAAAACAGCGCTAAAAAATAATATAAATGATAACAATACTTGAAATAACAAAAATGAGGCACAACTTTCAAGAAGACCTACAAATGGTTTCCTTTCCCCCCTCCCCCCTTTCATTCCCCTTCCTTCCCCACCTTCCTTCCCCCCCTCCACCCTTCCTTCCCCCCCTTCCTCCCCCCCCTTCCTTCCCCCCTCCCCCACCTCCTTCCCCTCCCCCCTTCTTTCCCCCATCCTTCTCCCCTCCCCTCTCCCCCTTCCTTCCCCCCTTACCTTCCCCCCCTTCCCCCCTTCCTTCTCCCCCTTTCCTTCCCCCCATCCCCCCTTCCTTCCCCCTTTCCTTCCCCCACCTTTCCTTCTGCCCCTCCTCCCCCTTCCTTCCCCTCCTCCCCCCTTCCTTCCCCCCTCCCCCCTTCCTTCCCCCCTCCCCCTTTCCTTTCTCCCCTCCCCCTTTCCTTCCCACCTCCCCCCTTCATTCCCCCCTCCCCCTTCCTTCCCCCCCTGCCACTCCTTCCTTCCCCTTCCCCCTTCCTTCCCCCATCCCCCTTCCCTCCCCCCTCCCCCATTCCTTCCCCCCTTCCCCCCTTCCTTACCCGCTTCCTTCCCCCCCTCTCCCCCTTCCTTCCACCCTCTCCCCCTTCCTTCCCCCCCCTCTCCCCCTTCCTCCCCCCCCTCTCTCCCTTCCTTCCCCCCTCTCCCCCTTCCTCCCCCCCTCTCTCCCTTCCTTCCCCCCCTTCCTCCCTCCCAATGAGGACAGTAGTTTTTATTAAGACCCCCCCTGGAGGGGATAGTTGAGGGGAGGGGATGATGTACAAAGAAGCTGCGGGAATGTGTATAAAATGGATGGTAAACTGTTTACTTGTATATAACCTCCTCTGCTGACTGTAAGGAATCCGCTCCTCGGTTTACTGTTTGCCTTACCTTGCAGGATTGTGCAGTACTGGAACACTTCCCCTGATATTTACTGCAGCCTAGATTCACTCACCAAAGCAATACTGCCACACGCCCCTTCTGCCATTGGTTCTCTGACCTTTAAGTACTGCTTTGCCACAATGCTCCCTGCCGAGCATAGTCCTTCCTGGATGTCTCTGTGTTCTGCCATAAGCCTTGTCTTGTCTGTCTCCTTGGTTCCTGAGACCGGCTGCTAGTGTCACGCAGCGGTCTGTTCCTGTGCTGAAGCGGAGTACTCTCCTTGTTGTCTTCAGCTCCCTGGTTCCTGTGACCGGCTGCTAGTCTCATGCAGCGGTCAGTTCCTGTTTCCTGTGCTGAAGCTGAGTACTCTCCTTGTTACTTCAGCTCCTTGTTTCCTGTGACCGGCTGCTATATTCACGCAGCGGTCTGTTCCTGTTTCCTGCACTGAAGCGGAGGTTTCCCTGTGTATCTTTAGCTTCCTGGTTCCTGGGGCCTACTGTTTCCCTAATCTAGAGAGACCGTGTCTGGGTTCCTGTGCTGAAACGGAGGATTCCCCTGCGTCTTCAGCCTCCTGGTTTCCTGCACTGAAGCGGAGGTTTCCTTGTGTATCTTCATCTTCCTGGTTCCTGGGGCCTACTCATTCCCTAATCTAGAGAGGCCGTGTCCTGGTTCCTTCGCTGAAATGGAGGATTCCCCAGCCCGCTCAGGACTCTTGCGCTGAAGCACTGGTTTACCAGTGCAGCTAGGCGGTGTGCTACTCTGGTCTGTCTACCACCTCCTGAGACCAGTACCATGGGCCATGGTCGCCGCACATGCAGAAGCCACTCCCGCGCTCCTAAGCTGAAGTGGGGCTCTACTGACTACCTGTTGCCGAACTCCTGCTTGAACAATGTTTACCCTGATGTCTCCAGTCCTGACCCTGGCGTGTCCACCGACGATGCTGTCTTCTCCTATCCTGATCTTGCTACGTACGACTACGAACTGCGCAATCCGGATCCGCCTGCACGGTCTAAGGTCGGTGCTTTTACAACCCCACCTCAGCCACGCGGTCCGACCCAGGTTTGTGGCGAGCACAGCCATGACACTGACATAGCAAAAGTAATAAATGTATCTGCTGAAGACTGAGATAAAGGAAAACGGGTTTCTCCTCCCCCCTCCCCCCAATCCCTTTCCCACCCCCCTTCCATCCCTTTCCCACCACCCCCTCCATCCCTTTCCCACCCCCCCCCTCCATCCATTTTTCACCCCTCCCTCCATCCCTTTCCCACCCCCCTTACCTCCTCTCTCCTCCTCCCTACCCGACGAGGATAGTAGGTTTTATTAAGATCCCCCCTGGAGGGGATAGTTGAGGGGAGGGGATGATGTACACAGAAGCTGCGGGAATGAGTATAAAATGGAAGTAAACTGCTTACTTGTAAATAACCTTCTCTGCTGACATAGCTAAAGTATTAAGTGAATCTGTTGAAGACTGATATAAATGAAAACGGGTTTCTCTTCCCCTTCCCTCCTCCCCCCTACCCCCTCCCTACTCCCCCCACGTGTCCACAGAATAATAACGTACATAAAAGTATTAATAAAAAAAAATGTATGATATTACTATTTGCAAGGTATACTGTGAATGCCCTAGGAATTTCATAATAACCCCCTGACACCCCCTCCCCGATGTCTCCACCCCCCCCCCTCGCACTCCCCTGCCCCAACTTCCCCACCCCCCTGGCTTTCTTACGCCCCCCCATCCAACCCCTTTCCCCCCCGCAGTTTTGGCCTGCCTCCCCCCTCCCCCTATGCCCCAATGTCCTGCCAAATCCCTATAAGGTTTAGGATTCAAGAGTTAAAAATACTCTCTCCAAGAAAGCTTAAATGGTTTTATTCACTTTATAAATCTGCAGGGGGTCAGGGACGTCTCCCTTGACCCACACCTGTGCGGACCACCTAGGAAGCTCTCACATGGGCAATAGGCCCAAACACCTCCTCACTAGAGTGACGGAGGATACCAACACTGGGTTTGTAAGGAACCCATTTTCATTCTGCTCCCCATCTCTCCCCTCCCCCCACTTGCTCCCAGCCTCCTCCCTCCCTCTCCGGCATACAAAGAGAACTACGACAATCGAGCCTCCACCCTGGGAAAGTGGATAAGCCCATACGTACTCACAAACATAGGGTAAAAGAACAATGTTCTAGTATAGTGCTACAAATGACCAGGTTTGATGGAAATATATAAACAATCTTGATTGAAGAGCGTTAATCAACGGTAGGTTATATACAAGTGAGTGCTGGGGTATGCAGGTGGGCGTATAAAAGAGACTGTATATATATAGCCCTGGTGAGTGCTGTAAGCAGAGATATATAAACCCTACCACATCACTCCCAATAAGGACACAGTCTCAGACCGCCTAAAGTCCCCTGTATAGTACCTCCCAGTAATGCAATAACGCTAAAGACTCACGTGAACCATGCCCGTTTTCCTTCTGAATGTGCGTGCTTCTGCTGGGTAAAGTAGATATTCAGGTAGCCACAGGATGCGGTAGTACAGAGCACAGCGAACGACAGGACTCCACAGGACAGCAGTGATGAAGATTAAAAAGTTTTCTTTATTAGCACATCATGGTGCAGACAGGTGCAGACAGGTATGGGTGCAAGATCTCCTCCTCTTACGCATTTCACGCCTGTGTTTGGCGCTTCGTCAGAGAGTGAGTGTAGATGTGCTGTGTTCCCCCTCTTATACCTCACTGATTGCCTGTAATAGCCTTCAGCCGCCATAACCGGAAACCGGAAGTGACGCGGGTTCAGTCAAGAAACCGGAAGTGACGTGTCGCAATGTATGCGAGGTGGTGAGATGTTTACAAACCACCCATGTAGTCATGGTGATTACCACGTCATCTCCTCTAGTAATGAAATGGAAAATTTAAAACAAAGGGGAGGAACACAGCAATATACCTTGCAGAAATGTGTTTTAAAATAATCTATGCAAGGTTTAACAATAAAAACAAAATGTATCAAAGTGTACAGAGGACCTCTAAAGGTATATGCATATTGTTACTGAAGTATATAGGTTATAAAACTTCATATGATGTGTATACATTGGGCCAAACAAATGGACATTATTAAAGAAATATCAATATATAATATAGGATCCGGAGATATTATGCATACAGTACATGAATAGATATATCACACCCAGATACAATTTCAGATCGAATTAGGATATATAAGGGTGTTGGAGGAACAGAATATATGCAGATATATAAAATTAAAGCATTGCTATACATCATAGACTATAATCATTGATAAAGCATAATCATTAAATCAAAAAATGGACAGTACAGGAGGTTAAAGTGTTGTTTAAGAAACTGTACTGTACCTTTAAAATGATTCCTAAACTATGCCGAGGTTGTTAGTACAAGCCTCACCTGGACTCTTGGGGAACCTCATGAGAAGGTATAATAACATAAAACCTATTGTGCAAATAAAAGATTTAAAGGGAGCAATAACTACAGATGCAGAAAAAATAAGCTTCATTTTTAAAAAATATTATGAAAAACTATACGAGAAGTGATCTATCAATATAGCTAATAGAAAAAGGTTCTTCGAGAAACTTACAATCCCAAAAATCAATGCAGACCATCAAGCGAGCATCAATGCCCCCATTACACCCAAAGAACTTGAAGACACTATAGGTAATTTGAGGACTTTTAAGGCCCCAGGACCGGACGGTCTGTCATGGGAGTACTATAAAATACTCAAGGAAGAAATAAATAATCCACTGAAAACAACATTCCAGTTAATCCTAGAAGGGAAAGGCGCCCTACCTTCAAGTGAAATGGCCCATATAAAAATTATTCATAAACCCGGGAAAGACCCGCTTCTGCCAGAGTCATATACCGTCCCGGCCAGCTTTATTCTAAAGCTTGCTGGGATAAATGCGGGGCTTTTCTTCGATTTGAACGGAGTTTCCCCGCAGTTTTCCGCGAGGCGGCCGCTTCAAAAATAAGCGCTAACGGCGCTTATCATTGAAAGCGCCCGAGGCGCTGGAAACCGGCTGAAAAGAGCCGAAAAGAGCCGCGCGCCGTCCGCGGGTTAAAAATTCCCGTGGTGGCAGCCGCTTTAGAATAAAGCTGGCCGCCACTGTAGGCCAAAATCCCTGATAAACCAGGATATTAAGATATTTACAAAAATAATAGCAGATAGATTGTCAAAAATACTACCATCTATCATACACCCAGACCAATCGGGTTTTATAAAGGGAAGATCAGGAGTTAAAAATATTAGAAAGGTCATTTCGGCTATCCTTTGGGCACAAAAGCTCAAGATAAAAAAGGCTGCCGTGGTCGCTATAGACGCCGAGAAGGCGTTCGATAACATACTCTGGACCACGTCCACTTTGTGCTAGATAAGTTTTGTTTTAGTGGGAACATCACCTCGGTCTTGAAAACCCTATGTAACAAACCAAAAGCCAAGATTATATTGGCCCGCTGTATATCAGAATCCTTCTCGCTCCAAAGAGGGATGAGACAAGGATGCCCGCTGTACCCGCTGTACCCGCTGTTATTTAACCTAGCAATAGAACCGCTGGGACACTATTTGAGACAGATGACCGAATTCGAGGGCAAAAGGATGGGCAAAATAGATCTGAGATTAGCAATGTTTGCTGACGATATCTTACTGTTCCTGGCAAACCCAGAGAGATCGGTAGAGAAAATACTCAAAACCATATCAATTTTTGGGTCATTTGCGGGCTTCAAAATCAATGTCTCCAAAACGGAACTTTTATACATAAACAAGATAATGGGAACCAGCGATGTAGCTAAAATACCGATCAAGATAACTAAAGCCCCAATAAATTATCTAGGGATAAAATTAGAAGCAGATTTGCCAAAACTATACGAAAATAATAATAAACCGGTTATTAAAAACAATTCTAGAGGAGCTGAGGGCATGGATGACCTTCCCACTGTCCCTCTTTGGAAGGATATGTGTTATTAAAATGATATCTTTTGAAAGACTACTGTACCCATTACAGACCCTGCCCCTCTTACTTAAACACAAAGACGTAAAAGAATTAAACAAGGGGGTAAATAATTTTATATGGAATGGGAAGAGAACAAGAATAGCCCTAAACAAACAACAGATGCCAAAGGAAATGGGAGGAACAAATATCCCAAATATTAGAGATTACAACTTGGCGTGCCTTCTAAGACACGTAGGAGACTGGATACTAGACAATGAGTTTTGTTCCTCTCCAGAAATTGAGAAGCAATTCTCTGACCAGTATTCATTACTCGAGATTCTCCATACAGAATGGAACAAATTACCCCAGGAATTCAGGTCAAATATACTAATCAGAGACACAGTTATGACGTGGAGAGCAATAAGGAAAAAGCTCAACCTATCTTATTCTTCCTCTAGATTTCTATCTATCCTAGGAAACCATAGATTCCCACCGGGGAAAGACAACAAAAACTTCTATATATGGGATAAAAAAGGGATTAAATGCCTGGGCCATATTATAAGCGCAGAGAAAAAGGACTTTATGTCTTATCAGGAAGTAGCTACTAAGTATGATCTCCCTGAGAACCAAATATACTCATACATTCAACTCTTAAACTATGGAAGAAGCCTCCACAACTATAAAAGACATATTCTGAAACACAACGCCTTTGACAGCTACTTTATGCAAGATAGGACCCCCAAACACTCGTTAGCAGAAATGTATATTTTAACCAGAGACAAGGAAATGAGAAAAATAACAGCAAAAATTTAAAAGCCTGGCAACAAGATTTTAAGGAAGTGCAGGCAATGGAAGATTTTGTGGTGGGATATACTAGAATTCATAAAATAATAGTCTCTGAAAGCTGGAGAGAGATGCAATTCAAAATAGTGCATAGAGCATACATTCCTTTCATGAGACAGGTGAAAAATGTAGAAGTACAGTAGACACCACAAAATGTCCCAAATGTAGACAAGAGAGGGCTAACCTCAAACACTGCTTCTGGGGTTGTGAGAAGATCTCTATGTTTTGGGATCAGATATTAACATTTATCAAGACAGTGACAAAGGTGGACTGGGGAAAATACCCGCTACCCAAATTATTCGCCAACACGGAACCATGGCAAATTAGGATAAATAGGAATAACAATGCACTCCTTCCAACAGAGATGATCCTCCTAACTGCTAGGAAGGCTATCATGATGAAATGGCTGGAACCAGAAGCCCCAAGCATGGAATTAATCAAATCCCTACTAATCAAGCTCATTACCATAGATAAAATTAATAAAGACCAGAGAGGAAATAATCCAGGGAATAAATTCCAAAACAAATGGGACCTAATCATAGCATCCTTCCCAACAAAGGACCAGACTAAATTCCTTGAGAAACAAAAGAAAGAGTGACACCCCCAAAATTAGACCCCCCCCTCAAAGATAGAAATAAAACAACTTCATTAAAATCCACTATCTAAAGACAAAGATTAAATTAAACACAGTAAACATAATATGTAGAGAAGATCCAAACAATGTTAACCCCTATTGGCGATTAGTTTAATAAGTGCTCCCATGTTTGAGGGAGTGTTCAGGGCTTCTAGGAGTCTGAGTTATAAAGGAAAAAGAAAAAATTAGGTGACACATACCAAGATCCCATATAGCGGAAAACTATATCAAATATATGCTGTTTCTCTCTATGTATCTTATGTGATATATATGTGTATGTGTGTATATGTGTATATGTATTAATGTATGTGTGTATAAATATGCATATAACGCGGCGGGAACACCAATACATGTATTTATCTGTATGACTTGTGAAAAAGAAAAAATGTGCACAAGCGCTAAAGACTAAAACACCAGCGTGACAATTGCAAAATATATATATATATATATAAAGGCTGCCTAGTAATACTGTCAGTACTGACAGAGAAAGTGAAAGTGAAAACAAAGAAAAACCTGGCGCCAAAAGTTCATTGGATAATCCTGTACTCCTCAGGGGATCAGCACACTTGCTTGACAGGCCATATAGGGGAAAAAACACAAACAGACACAGATCATAGTGCAACACTGTAGGGTTAAAACAGGTCTACACTAATACACACACTGCACATATAACATAGAGACTCCTAGTGACTAAAAAACTATTTATTAAATAAAAAGAACTATGCCATAAAATGGTTTGGACAAATGAGAACACCGCTGGTCATCCAGATGTGAAAAATCAGAGCCCTACTTACAAGCAGCAAGGCAAATACAGGCAATGCAACAAAGAGTCTTCCGGCTGCTGCTGATGTCTTTGCAGAGATGTGATTCCTGCTGCACCGTGACTCTCGTGCTGACTCTCCCTCCAGGGGTTAACAGGAACAGTGGCAGTGTTGGAGGCCTGCTTGTGGGGCTCACAGCTCTCCTCCACGTGAGGCTGCTCTCCTCACTTCCTCCTCCAGTTACACAAGCTGTCTCAGCGTGCCTGCACGCGAGTGTGCACGTGCCCTTAAAGGGACAGTACAAGCGTCGTGTATGCCAAGAACTAACGGCTGCAATGGGGCTCAAATGTGACCAAGTGTCCCAAAAAGTCCAATACCAAGCTCAAAGTGACTGTGTCACCTGCCCTGTAACGCGGCGGGAACACCAATACATGTATCTATCTGTATGACTTGTAAATGTATACATCTGAATAAAAAAGATATATATATAAAAAAAAAAAAACTTCACTGCACTTTTCATTTTGTTTGTATCTGCTTGGCAAAGCAATCTTTACTTACTGGAATATGTGGCACACTAAAGAAGAAAACACTCTGAATTCATCAAGTTATACATTTTAGGGTGCTGCTGGCTGTAAAACATTTAATAAAGGACTCCATATCAATAAATGCATTGTCTTCTATTGATAAGTTTCTCTATGCTGCAACATAGTGCTAAGAGGTCCTTTGTGTGCAATACTTTGCACAACATAAAATAGAGGAGAAACGGTTTACCACTACAGAAAAACTTAAGGTGACAGAGGATAATGAGCACTTTAGTGTGAGAGTGAGGGAATTCTTCCACTTTATATTTACAGATAATATTTGACTTCTTCATAATGACTGTGCTAAGTACTGCATGTATTGAGATGTGTACATTCTTTACAGTCTGCCAAAACTATATTGTTTAAATATAATGGGAATAATCAATGTTATAGTTCAACTGCTTATCACACTTCAGCACAAATAGCTTTTTGTTATGAAAAAGCATTTGTAATGTTTTATTGTTATCATTCACAAAAGCTAACCAGGGCTTTCTAAACATGTTGAAGAAAAAAACAATTTAGCTTGACTTTTACTGAAAATGGTCATTAATGTACAGTAATAATTGTAACTCTCTGAAGTTTACAGAAAATTAACAAATGATTTACAGTAAATGTAAACTTTATGGAATCTTTTGTGAAACAGAATGATTCTCATTAAGAACAAATGTACTTTCTGCTAGTTTATCTGCAATATAAATTATTATTGGTAATCATTCAAATCTTCACCTGAATAAATGAAATAATTATGAAAATAATCACTTCATTGCTTTTAATCACAGTTTAGCAAGAAGTACAAAAACTACATGTTCCTTTGTCCCTACACTATAATTAAGAGGGGTTTGTGTAAAAGACCAGCCACTTGTTAATTCTTTAAACTAAAGATAGTGTAATTTTCTATTGGTTTAGGAGATTTTGAAAAAATCAGGAAAAAGCTTTCTATTTTTTCCCCATCTATATAGAATTAACACCATGCACTGCATGTTACCAGTGGAACTTTCTTCTGCTCCTTCTCTTTCTTCAATATTTTAATAAATGATTTTGACAAAACAAAATAATAAAAACGATGATCTTTTGGTGGAAACTGCTTTGTCCTTGTTCTTCTTGCCCCAATTGCCCTCCGACTCTGCTCTTCTACTCTCTGACATCCAGGTTAGATCATTTTCCCTTTACTCCATTAATATAGTTACATAGTTACGTAGTAGATGAGGTTGAAAAAAGACGTACGTCCATCAAGTTCAACCTATGCTAAATTTAGACAACAGATACTTTATCCTATATCTATACTTACTTATTGATCCAGAGGAAGGCAACAAAGAAAACCCAGAGTCATATAATCCAATGATATCTCATAAGGGAAAAAATAAATTCCTTCCTGACTCCAAGAATTGGCAATCGGATGAATCCTTGGGTCAACATCCTTCCCAAATATACTTATTTGGTATATATACCTTTTCTATCTAAAAAGATGTCAACCTGATTTTGAACAAATTATTGTATCTGCCATCACAGTCTCCATGGGTAATGAATGCCACATTTTTACTAATTGCAGTATTGGCGGATCCGCTCATCCCCATTTTATTTCCAACTTTTTGCGACTGTGCAATTTGGAGGTAAATTCGCCATTCTAGAGCCCCGAACAGCAGCAAGAAGCTCCTAGAATCGCACGAGTTTGAGAAACTGGCGAAAAAAAAGGCGAATTTGATTATTTTCGCCAGGTTAGCGCAGCTTCCTGAATAGCTAGAGGCACTTTTGGTGGAAACCTGGAAAGAACTGATTTATCGGAGCTCTCTGCATAGGCCCCTAAGTCAGAAGCTGGGACCAAGTTTTGAAAATAGAAGGTAGCAGTCACGGTTGGGTATTCTACCTGAAAAGAGTACCAAGAAGCCAGGGAGGATTTCCCAGTCAGGGTAAGCCTTTCAAAGCAGGCGCTCTGCACATATTTGAGGCTAGTCTTCGACCCCAGACCCCTAATAAGTGTGTATTTCTTCTGTATTTTGGTTATTCATTGTTGTCCGTGAGTTTCACTCAAATAAACCCCATTTTATTCCACTATCTTGTTTTGCCTATTGAATGATCCGTGAAAGGTATAAAAGGTGTTAAAAGGGTCTGGGCTCCCGTGACATTTGGCTAGACAATAAGATATTAGTACTGGAATACATTGTATATTTGCATAACTTAGATTTATACAGGCAGCAATATTTTGTCAAAGGAAAAAGTCATCTTTCTATCTATACGTAACTACTTCTTCAGTTACTGCTATGTACTGACCTTTGGTGGCTCTCTTAGTGGTTGTGGACAAAATACTGTATGTAGCTATCCCCGCCCTTCTCATACAGGAACATTTTTCCTGTATGTTTGATATATATATATATGGTAAGGAAGAGTAGGCTTGGAAAGTAGAACTAATCAGTGCTTAGAGAAATCATAATTCTTGTACAGTGTTAAAACATTCAATCTATCTAAAAAGACTAACAATATGTGTATTATTGCCTAGACTTTCCCATTCAATGTCATACATTATTCATTGGAAGTCAACCATGGCCTTGAAAAATATCCCAACTTTATAAGATAACTCACCGTGAAATTCTCCATGAAGGAAAACTATCTATAATAATCAAGAAGATTAAAAGATGGGTTAGGAGGCGCAAATTGTAATAAATGTATAATGCACTTACCCTGACTGAGAAGAAGAAAGCTAGACATTTTGAGTCCATTTATGATATGGGATCACTCTTTTACAAAAAGTAAATATGTAACCCTTTTCAGCATAATCTTGCTGCAAAAAAACTCTAGCATTTCCAGGAACAGGTGATAAGGTGGCAGAAAGCACAGTCACTTAGCTATGTTGTTCTCATTCTTCATATATGACGTTTAAGGACTTACTGTACATTGCGGAAGTCCATTTTATCCAGATGACAAAATCTACCACCAGGATGGCCGAGTGGTTAAGGCGTTGGACTTAAAATCCAATGGATCTGTGTGGGTTCATACCCCGCTCCTGGTATTGCTATGTTTTGTCAATTAACAATATTGAATACCTCTTTCCAGGACATGTTTATTTTGTTGATACTTTTGCCATAGTCATCATATTGATAGTTCATATTTGTCATCATTCAAAAGTGAGTGTTACCCATATCCGCTCAAGAGCCGTCTGTTTGACAGAATTTGGTGGCATCAGCTATGTAGTCATGGCCGAGTGGTTAAGGTGATAGATTTAAAATTCATAAGATTTTCCCCGTGCAAGTTCCAATCCTGCTAGCTTTGTTGTTCTTTTTCAGTGGTAAGTTTTATTATAAACTTCACTGCACTTTTCATTTGCTTGTATCTGCTTGGCAAGGCAATCTTTACTTACTGGAATATGTGGCACACTAAAGAAGAAAACACTCTGAATTCTTCAAAATTTTCCAAGTTATATATTTTAGGGTGCTGCAAGCTGTAAAAAAACGTTTAATAAAGCACTCAATTTCAATTGTCTTCTATTGATAAGTATCTCTATGCTGCAACACAGTGCTAAGAGGTCATTTGTGTGCAATACTTTGCACAACATAAAATAGAAGAGAAATGGTTTACCCCTACAGAAATAACTTAAGGTGACAAAGGATAGTGAGCACTTTAGTGTGAGAGTAAGGGAATTCTTCCACTTTATAATTACAGATACAGTGGTGGCTGCCTTTAGCCTCGTGCGGCCGTAGTGGCAAACCTCTGATAACCGCGGACAGATGCATTTTGTTTTTTTTTGTCCGTAGTGTATTGCGGTATTTTTGCGCTCGTAATATTAGAATTTTATTATCGCTTTCTGCAATACTACAATACCGTCTAAAAACTCATGGGGGCATTCACGAGATGTTGTCTTCGAAGTCTAATACTTTAGCAGTTCAACTTACGTCAGTACACAGTATGCGAGTGCGCGCGCAGTAATTGTAAATTTGCATATATATACATGCATTTGCAGTGCTGTATGTCTCATTTGAAAATTGTTGAAACGCATAGGCATGTACAGTACTGTAACAGTATCACATTTTGGCATATACAGCGCTCTCCCCTCACTCGCCCCCGCATACACACAGGATAATTTACTGCACTAAAGGGTATTTCAACTTCTTATCTTCTCTACAGTGCAGTATACCTCTCCCACACCATTCCTTTGAATGTGTTTCTTTGTGGTTTCAATCACATTCCTGTTTACTTGCGAAGTTCAAGAGTGATTTTTTATTTTTATTTTCTCCACAAGCCTGCCTAAACCATCTTGATTTTACGTTTGACTGCACATGGTTGATTTGTGTGCTTTTTATGTACTGTATTTGGGGGTGTAGGGATCAAATTATTATGATGACCTGCCTTTTGAAAATATGCCATTTCTTTGAACTGCAGTACAGCTAATCCTTCATGCAGCTGTACCCTGTACCCCCCTACCCCATGCACAAACACAAGGCTTTGAAACTCTTATCGACAGACACCTCTCCAGAGCCATTCCATTTCTAAAGCTTGCCATTGTGTTTTTAATCCGTCCCTAGCCGAGCATCACCTCTCTGTGCCTGCGTGTAATCCTCTTTGGGATGGGAGCTACAGTACATAGCTGATGATTACTGCGCATGCATGTGTAACTTCACCACTACTTGCTTGCGAAGTTCAAGAGTGAGTGACCAAAAAAAAAAAATTCTCCTCATTTAATATTTTTATTTTCTCCACAAGCCTGCCTAAACCATCTTGATATTATGATATTCAATCTGTGCTGTAGCTTTTGACTGCGACACTGTGCGGTTGCCGAAGATGGATCAACGGATGGAGAAGATGGATCGACGGATGGAGAAGATAGAGACTGACATAGCGGGGATAGATAATTTGCTCGGTGTTCATGCCCCTGTATCCACAACGCTTGAGTAGGAGGTTGGCATGGATGTGATGTATGGGACCTTCGACCGCCTTCCAACACCAAGCGCACCCCCTCCACCAGAAGAATTTGTGTACATGTATGCCGTTGAGGAGGAGATTAACATGACAACCCCGTCAAGACCACGCCAGGAGACAACACGGCGACCAAGACACGAGGAAAGCTTCCTCCCAGACAACCTACCCTCGCGCACCGCCACAAGCACACCCGCTCACAGAAGAACACCCACTCCCAGAACCCAACCTACATACGCTTGCATCGATACGGTGCCCGACATCATCCTGCGCGAGCTGCAACCGGCACTCAGGGAGAAGTATAGGGTGATGAGTGCTGGTTTACCCCAGAAGTATGCCATGTTAATTTTTAAGCACCATGTGTCCTACTTGGTGTACTGCGGGTGGGTCTACAAAGTGAACTACGAAGGAAATCACGAAAAAAGGGTGCATCCTGAAAATTTAAGAAGGACTATTGTGGAGGAATTGCGGCGCTATTTTTCAATAACAGAGCCTTTAATGAAAATCGTTCGAGATTCCATTAATGGCATTTTGCGCCATACAAGGCATCGGCCCTGGAAGGACAATCTGGTGGGGATCGCATTTGCGTGGCTGTTCAACTGTTGTTTATTTTTTGTAAATGTTTTTGTAAATGTTTTGACTTTCTGTATTTTAAAAAAGGAGATGTTGCGTGTATTAACTTGTATTAATTAAGAAATGTTTTTACTTACTGTACACAGGACCTGCCTAATTCCAGTCCCGGAGGGCCATAAACAGGCCCGGTTTTCAAGGTTATCCTGAAAACCAGGCCTGTTTGCGGCCCTCGAGGACTGGAGTTGTGCAGGCCTGTCTGACAGTTCTGTACACCATCCTACTGTAAATGTTTTGACTTTCTGTACTTTAATAAAGGAGATTTTGCATTTTTAAATTTTATGAATAAAGAATTTTTTTTAATAACACCATACTGTTGTGCTGTACATGTTTTGACTCTCTGTACTTTAATAAAGGAGATGTTGCGTGTTTTTTTACATACAGTATTTTTGAGAATCTTGTTCTATTCTTCTCTATTCCATTGGTGGCATTGCTATTCACTTTTCTGTGTGTATGCACTTAATGCATATTTTCTAATTTATATTCTATCCTGATTACACTATATACATTGCATTTGCCTTCTTAATAACTTCTTAATAACCTCTTACTAACCTTTAAAGATTTTTATAAGAACATATTTTTAAATCACATAATTTTAGGATATTGCTGTATAAACATTTATTAACCTGTTTGTTTTTTTCTTTCTCTCTCTCGTCAGTATATATTTTAAACACAAATATATTTCTTTATTAAACATTTTTTTTTTTTTTTTAATTAATATCCCCCTTTTTTAATATAACATTTTCTTTTTTTAATATAATATTTCTTTTTGTAATAAAATAAAATTTAATTCACCAATGTTATTTATATGTATTTGCCCTTATTTTTGAACCACAGTGTGATGTGCCACTTGTGTGGCAACCTGTGTGTTAACTTTGTGATCAATTAGTACACACACCCTGTCCTCCAATCAAATACCAATTAACTTGGGTATATAACAGCCACAATTCTCAATGGACACCATCTGCTCCTGAGGAAGCTGTTAGAGAACAGCGAAACGCGTTGAGCCAAGCCTTTAGTCCACCATAGCCCTGCTGCAAGTGAAGACGTGTGAGGTGTCTGCTGCCTATACCAGCAATCGGCTGAGATTCATCTCCCCCGCTCCCCACCGGTTGTCATCCCCCGTGCCGCCGGAAGTGACGTCAGACGCCATACCGCGACGGGGAGGTGGAAGCGAAGGGAAGCTATCCAGCCAGCACACCATCGCCAAAAAGCCCTCTACTGTCTCACAAAACTGCTACGGGAATACCTTTCAAGTACTTATTGTAAGTACGTTTGTGCACCTTGCGTGATGAGATAAAAATCTGTACTTTATGGTCTATACTATAGTCCATCTTTCTTTCATATTATCCTACGTGAACCTGAGCTGTTATACCTTGAGATTATCCTGCATGAAGTTAACTACTATCAAGTTCCCCTCTCTGTGTATACCCCACACCGACGTCATCCTGACAGAGTCAGACCCCTGCCTGTTTATATCTTACATGCTGTAAGTAGGAATTGCATTAGAGCCAAGATTCACCCATTCTCCGCTTGTCTTAACATATTGCACTATCACTGTGTTTATATTTTTTATTTCTTGGTGTGTTCCTGAGAATACCGCTCCCTCCCCCCCCCTGTGGATCAACTCATGTAAGGAATCTGTACATATTCCTTGGAAGGTGGAGAAGCGTGTTCTTCTGGGATACACATCCCTCTTAAGTATTGCATTTGTTTATTGCACTTAATTATATTAAGGTGTTTATTAGCGCCGGGACAAGTCATTTGGTTGCACTTACTGTACACAGGACATGCACAATTCCATTACCCGAGGGCCGCAAACAGGCCCGGTTTTCAAGGTTATCCTGAAAACTGGGCCTGTTTGTGGCCCTCGAGGACTGGAGTTGTGCAGGCCTGACTAACAGTTCTGTGCACCATCATACTGTAAATGTTTTGACTTTCTGTACTTTAATAAAGGAGATGTTGCGTTTTTTAAATTTTATAAATAATTTTTTTTTAATAACACATACTGTTGTGCTGTACATGTTTTGACTCTCTGTACTTTAATAAAGGAGATGTTGCGTGTTTTCACTTGTATTAATAAAGAAATGTTTTTCCTTACTGTACACAGGACCTGCACAATTCCATTACCCAAGGGCCGCAAACAGGCCCGGTTTTCAAGGTTATCCTGAAAACTGGGCCTGTTTGCGGCCCTCGAGGACTGGAGTTGTTCAGGCCTGTCTGACAGTTCTGTACACCATCCTACTGTAAATGTTTTGACTTTCTGTACTTTAATAAAGGAAATTTTGCGTTTTTTAAATTTTATGAATAAAGAATTTTTTTTAATAACACCATACTGTTGTGCTGTACATGTTTTGACTCTCTGTACTTTAATAAAGGAGCTGTTGCGTGTTTTAACTTGTATTAATAAAGAAATGTTTTCCTTACTGTACACAGGACCTGCACAATTCCATTACCCGAGGGCCGCAAACCGGCCCGGTTTTCAAGGTTATCCTGAAAACTGGGCCTGTTTGAGGCCCTCGAGGACTGGAGTTGTGCAGGCCTGACTGACTGTTCTGTGCACCATCATACTGTAAATGTTTTGACTTTCTGTACTTTAATAAAGGAGATGTTGCGTTTTTTAAATTTTATAAATAAATTTTTTTTTAATAACACCATACTGTTGTGCTGACTGTAAACCATACTAACATAATACATGTAGAATAAATGCATACTTTTTATTTTTACGGGTTTATTATACAGTATATTTTAAAAAAAGTATTGTATACGGTCTGAAAACATCAGCATACTGTTTCAGGTATTTTATCCTAATCAATAACAATGGCCACTAAACTGTAGATGTTTTTTTTTACTCAGATTCAGCAATGTGCAGGTATTGTAATACAAAGCGATATTATCCATCGAAATCCCTCCATTTGCCGTTTTCCGCATGAGATGACAACGTTTTCTTTTCTGAGGAACAAAAAAAAGTAAAAGTTTTACTGTAATGGTCAGTCATTCCCCTAAAGAAGTTCCCACAGTCAGTCCCACCAATAATTTTCTCGGGGGGCGTCTCCTGTTCACATGCGCATGCACCTACCGTCGATGTGATGACACGCATATGCGTTTCAAGAAGGTTCCAATGCGCATTCGCCTAGCTTTTCAGCAATTGTGCAGTATCTACTGTAGAAGCTGCTCAGCCAATGATATTGCTTACAGGAGAATCGCTTGACTTTTGAATCGCACTCATATTGATATTTTCAAAAAAAAAAAAAACAGAATAAAATACAGCAACATTACTCACTATAGACTTTCCCAATCAGCTGGCGCTGAGCCACTGCCAGTTCGGTATTCTTGATCATACACGTCGTTGACAGGTGACAGCGGGACTACTACACCTGTAGTCAGCTGATGAGGCTGGAAATCGCTTAGGTACATGCAAGCTTGCTCGAAACTGTACGTGAAATCTGGCTCAGGCTGCAGGTATCCGGGCAGGGACAGACAGCAAGGGTCGCCGGTCACCAGGTATTCACTGACGGTCGGACCGTTATTGGAAGCTGTCGCTGTTGCATTGCTTGCCAGCGACTGACATTTCTTAGTTGGTTTTAACACAACCTTTCACCTTTTGCCATCTCCATGATCATAGATACGGGAAAAACCTGGTGATACACACCAATACCCTCCAATAAAATCAGGATCAATACGAAAAAAACATGGATCGCTACATAACATTTTCCTTATTGCACGCTTCCACACATGAGCATCAGGCGGAAATTTGTAAAAGTCATAGTTTTCAATAAAATACTGATAAATTTGAACAACTGTTGCCATCTCATTATCTATTGCATTAATCGCGGCCCATATTAAATAAGCGTACGTTCTGTCGGGTTTTTGGAACACGGACTGCAGTTCTGCACTCATGGTGGGATTCTCAGGGCAATAACCAGACCAGAAAGTGTGCTTGTCTTTTTTTAATATGAAAAGTCTAAATTGATACATTATTGTAACTTCTTCCTTCAGTCTCAAGGCCTATTTACAATAGACCACTGTGGTATTTTTTAAACACCTGCAAGTCGACACATTACTGAAGCGCATGCGCATTACAATTCATGAATAGCTGCCATTTGGCGGATACTCGAAGAATTGCAACCAATTAAATCCGAACCATTATCAATAAACACATCAACCGCGCATCAACCGCGGGTGTGAATGCAACATGAATGCGGTATAAATGCAGTCAGAATGCGGCATGAACATGGTGAAGTGCGTGGCATTCGGAAAAAAATCCCGGAAAAAATTGGAGATGTTGGAGAATAAAAGGGGCCGCGGCTGTAAT
Source organism: Ascaphus truei (assembly GCF_040206685.1). NCBI lineage: Eukaryota > Metazoa > Chordata > Amphibia > Anura > Ascaphidae > Ascaphus > Ascaphus truei. The sequence goes on from NC_134497.1 coordinate 53,719,130, forward strand.
ATTTTAAGAAATTAATCAAATGTAAACTTTATGGAATCTTTTGTGAAACAGAATGATTCTCATTAAGAACAAATGTACTTTCTGCTAGTATATCTGCCATATAAATTATTATTGGTAACCATTCAAATCTTCACCTGAATGAATAAAATGATTATGAATACAATCACTTCATTGCTTTTAATTACAGTTCAGCAAGAAGTACAAAAACTATATGTTCCTTTGTCCCTACACTATAATTAAGAGGGGTTTGTGTAAAAGACCAGACACTAGTTAATTCTTTAAACTAAAGTTAGTGTCATTTTCTATTGGTTTAGGAGATTTTGAAAAAATCAGGAAATAGTTTTCTATTTTTTTCCATGTAAATAGAATTAACACCATGCACTACATGTTACCAGTGGAACTTTTCTTCTGCTCCTTCTCTTTCTTCAATATTTCAATAAATGGTCTTGACAAAACAAAATAATAAAAATGATGACTCTTTGGTGGAAACTGCTTTGTCCTTGTTCTTCTTGCCCCAATTGCCCTCCGACTCTGCTCTTCTAATCTCTGACATCCAAGTTAGATCATTTTCCCTTTACTCCTTTTACATAGTTACATAGTTACATAGTAGATGAGGTTGAAAAAAGACGTACATCCAGCAAGTTCAACCTATGCTAAATTTAGACAACCGATACTTTATCCTATATCTATACTTACTTATTGTTACAGAGGTAGGCAACAAAGAAAACCCAGAGTCATATAATCCAATGATATCTCATAAGGGGAAAATAAATTCCTTCCGGAGTCCAAGAATTCTAGTGCAGTGTTATAACATTAAATCTATCTAAAAAGACTAACAATATGTGTATTATTGCCTAGACTTTCACATTCAATGTCATACATTATTCATTGGAAGTCAACTGATAAAAGCTCTGTGAAATAACAACACGAGTCTGAGGTTATATTTTGCAGAATAGACAAATAAGTTTATTGCTTGTGCGGTGCACACGCAGAGGAGAGTTTCAAAATAAAACCCTCCCAAAGACATGGTGCATACAGGCCTTATTTATACACAAAATACTAAACCCACGCCCCCTATACAAGGTTGCGTGTCGTCACTACGTAAGCGTAAAAGGTAAACAAATTATGCACACGAATACATTGAGTTGATGACATTATGGGATGTCTAAATGAGATGATTCAGCAATAATACTTTATTAAGCTGGTGACCTTTTCTCTACATACAGAACCCATCCCTATCAGTCTGGCCTTTTTCATAACATTGGCACTTTGCTCAAGGTTTTTCAGTTAGCTGCTTGGTTTATTCTCACTTGAAAGTTGAAAGCAAAAACCTCATTCAAAAACGTCCATCTCATAACCCGTTCACTCAGACAAAACCTAAGATGGATGCTGACTTAAAATGGTTGCATAGATCCCAGTGCTGTTATGTCAGACCCTCCCCTTACGTCAAATTCTCACTTTGTCACTCCCTCCTTTTTATTCTTAAAACATAGCTTTTGAGAATTAAGTTAATGATGATAGTCCAGGGATAACTCAGAGGACAAAGGTGCGTGCCCTTCACTGTCATAGTCTCGTAAGGCGCTGCGGCCAATATGTCTTTTGATGAATTGAATAACTGTGGTCGGCATCTTCTTTCTTCACGGTACTGCTGTTTTCTGGCATCTGTAAAGAGTGGCATCCGAATGGGGGAGGGGGTCGCACACCTGTGTTGATCATACCTTTGCAACACGTGACACACACATATAACAAGTAACACTCCCACACATCCAAGCATTCAAACGTTTTTGCTCCAAGTGATCTAAGCCATTCACCTAACCCCAAGGGTGATAATCTGTCACTTCCCTTTGTAACCCTCTTTTGAATCTTGTATTTCATCTAGTTCATGCTGCACATTGCTACACTGATCTGGAATAAAAACACAACATTGTCTTTAATCAAACACATACCCCTCCTTTTGAAGCTAAAACATAGTCTAAAGCAATTCTGTTTTGTAAGGCCATAAGGCTAATCTGAACCTGTTCTTGGTTTAATGATGAAATTAAAAACTGCAAAATTAAGGCTAGATCCTTCCTGTAAATTGTTATCTGACTAAACATACATTTTTACACAGGTTTCATTAGTTGGTGGAGACACTTCACCCATAAATTGATTCTTGTTCCTAGTGTGTGATACACCCTTTAAAGAGGTTCCCTTAAAAAATTGGGAAAATACAGAAATTATACACATAATACTAAAAACGTTATTTTATGCAAGCAACCTTTCTTTGGATATGCAGTTGCTAGATAAAAGAAATTTCATCTATCTCTATCATCATATTTTCAGAATCATCACAACATTCTATTACTGAGAATTGAGGGGGTTTGGTATCTGTGGAAGCGAATGCATGATCCTCACCCTGCACGCATTGTATACATCATTCACTCAGAATATCAGAACATACGATGTCTGCGATGGTCAACATGGCTGACTTATGATCCTTTCCTTGTGGCTGACACACGCCCCTGGGTGACCCCCTCCTTTCGGTGGAGGTGCAACACACTTCTGGATCAAAGTTTTGCTGCACATGACACATACATAGAGTGTGAAGAGTACTGCCAAAACACATACAAGAGCTTTCACAAGCCACGCTTCCAGGAAACCAATCCTCCCATCAAGTCTCAATTCTATATACACCTTAAATTTCTAACTTAACACACTCTAAAGAATAAAAATATTGAGTCTCTGAAAAAATGAAATGTTCTGATAAAACCTGGCCTTAGCCTGGTGTCTTATTTTCCTCGTTGGTTAACGGTTAGAGTTTTGACTCGGCAAGTCGTTAACTTGATGCGGCTGTGCTTTAGGTGACTTTTGTCTTTAGTTGCGCTGGAACGTTTGGTGGAGCTGGAACGAGCTTTACTGTACTTTGGGTCCAGGAAAATGACTCTGCCGCTTTAATTGCTGTATTGGTGATTACTTTAGGCCTTTTCACCTGAGATGAAAAGCATGCTTGCTCAGGAAATATGTGACTATTAACCCCATCTCGAGTAGGTGCACTTTCAACGTTGCCTAGAGAGACTCAAAAAATGTATTAGTTGATTGCTTATTGTTTTATTACCAATAACATGGTCCTTAATTCTTTCCTTGGACTGCTGATAGTCACAAGTCATCCCATATGTGTCTCATAGGGAGATAATTTATACCTAGGACTAAATTCTTGTATCAATGTGTTTACTCCTGTCTTAGCATCCACATATAGACAGAGGTATTCCCTATTAATGTTCCTAATTCATTCCTCAAATTAAAACTAAGTAGCCAATGTGAACCTGACTTTGATACAATCTAAGTTCCTGAAACTTTAGGGCCTCATCCCTTGCTAACCCACTTGTTTCAATAATTAATTATATCCTGTCTGCAGGCCATATCCCTAAGACCTGGGAAACTGCCAAAGTTTGTCCCAATCTTCAAAAGTGGGGACAAAAAACACTGTCTCAAACTACAGGCCAATATCCCTTTTCCCAATACTATCCACTGTTATGGAAAAATATTCCCTCCCAATTAAGCCATTATTTTACCCATACAAATTTCCTAGCCACTCCCTATCTGGCTTTTACCCCAAACACTCCACTGTAACGATTCTGTTAAAAAATTGAAATGCCTTCTACATAATGCATACCTTATTCACTTATGTAACTGCTTTTGCAACTATGTATCCCCTGTATTTAACCCTATACACAAGACACACCCACAAATGAGAGGTGACTCCCAAATTCACCACTTCCTGGCAAACCCATTCTAGATTACACAGCAATTTTTACAACAACCACTGCTTACGGACACCTTTGGAAAAAATAAATGGTTAATTCGTTATAACATACATCACATTCAGTTAATAGACAAATGATTTTGTATAAGACTTCACACTAATGTCTTGCTTTATATAATCTCTTTGCACAGTGCTGAGCACATGGTTAGCTTTATAATTTTAAAGACACTCTGCAAATTCATCTGACTAAAGAAAAAATATTTTCTATAAGACTTGTTTCCGGGCAAAGAGCCATTTTGTTTCTGGGCGTTTCGCCAATTGACCCTGAAAAGATAAGATAACGTTAAACCACGGCTTCTTCCTGAAAAATAATAATTATTGGATTGGAACTTTTGCTTGAAGTTTAAATACATGGAGCTTTATCCAGAGCCCTAAGAACTACATTTTTTTATGGCCTCTCAAAAATTAACCCACAGGCTTTTATATAGCTGAGGTTTATATAACTTCTTAACACACAAATAACTTCACACACTCATGCTATTTCCCTACACTCAGTTCTTTTTAATGCTTTCTGTTTTGAACTTTCATAGTTTCACTGACTTCATTCACTACAAATTTATGCTATCTTGTTGCAATTCTGTCCTTTCTCAAGCTACACACACCTATTTCTCTCCATTAGTCAACATTCACAAGTCTAACCCTCATTAACTCTTCCTTCATCTCACCTCAGGACTTTGCTGACTATTTTAAGCAAGAGGTTGAATCCATACACCAGAATATTCCCTCTTTTTCCTACACCGCTTCCTACTCTCTTCCTGCTTTCCTTGACTCTTTTTCCACTGTCTCAAAAGAGAATGTCACCATCACTGTAGATCTCCTCTTCTCCCTCTACTCTGCTACATTTCCATTCTCCTTAAAACATGTAATAGTTATACCATGACTCAAAAATAGCAAGCTTGACCTGACCTGTCTTTCTAACTACTGAACTTGTCTTGTATTCTCTTGCTTGCTCTATTTTCTCAACACCCATTCTCTCCTTAACCCTCTACAATCTGAGTTCTGCACTGCTCCCTCCACGGAGACAATTCTAACTAAAATAACTGATGACCTATATGCTGCCCCAGACAGAGGTCATTACACTCTGCTCCTATTACTCTCTGCAGCATTTGCCTCTGTGGACCACACTCTTCTCTTTTCTCTGTACACACTCTCTCTAATTGACCTAATAACATCTCTTGGGTTTAAATATCACCACTATGCTGACAACACCCTCATTTACTTTTCAACCCCTGACTTTACACCTGCCATACAACCCTAAGTTTCTGAATGTCTCTCTGTTATCTCATCCTGGAAGACCCTCTTTTGCCTTAAACTTAACATGGCAAAAACAGAGTTCCTCATACTTCCTCCCAAACCTGACCCTATTATCTCCTTCCACATTACTCTTGAATCTTCCATGCAGTAGCTCTAAGCACGCTGCTTAGGGGTCACTCCTTCAACTCCTCTCTCATATTCTCCTCTTTCATTCAAAACATTTCTATAACAGTCGTTTTTTCCTCCACAATATCACAAAGATACACCTGTTCCTCTGTTGCTCAACTATTAAAACTCTGATTCAGATCCTCATTCTCTCCCCTCTTGATAACTGTAATCCCCTGCTATCCCAGCTTCCTGACTTTCACCTGTCTTCCCTACTATCTCTCCCAAACGCTGCTGCCAGAATCACTCTACTCTTTAAACTCTGTATCTGCATTTCCCCTCCTGAAATTCCTCTCCTGGCTTCTAATCAAATTCTACTGTTTCTGTACGCTCTCTTTACCTACCAATTAGATTGTAAGTTCCTCAGAGCAGGGACTTCTCTTCCTTAATGTTACTTTTCTGTCTGGATCACTTAATCCATTACCTCTTACCTTTACCCTTTGCTAACTATATGATTACGACGTGCACCACTTCTGTGAAGCGTTGTGCATATTACTGGCATTATATACATGAAAACATACAATACAATATATACTTCAAACACTGCTTATGATCTTTTACCCACATTTTTGAACACAAAATATTCCCAAACATATCCTTATCCCATAGAAATAAAATTGAAATGTGTTTTTACTCGTTAAACACAATACAGAACACACACAATACAAAAAACTTCTCTCATACACAGCCAAACAACATCACAAAAATAAGAAACAAATAAAAGAAAGACATTTCTCCCCTATTACCACACAATTTCACCCTGCAACTATTAATAAAAGTTCTCTTCTCTTTCTTTATTCTCATAAATAACCTGACTTTAAAACTACTCTGATGCTCCGGAGCTTTCTGAGTTAAACTTTCGTATCTTAGCACATTCCTCGCGCTGGAGAAAAAAGTGGGGGCACGCTCTGTGCTGCTGCGATTTTGATTCTCTTTCTTGCAGACATTTGAGCAAAAAATATTCCTGTTTTCGTACGTACTTGCAAGTTTTTGGATGGTGATTTGTGCACACGTGATACTTAGCATGGTTTCTCTTTCACACAGGTAATCATTCAGGAAAAATTCATTAGGGTATCAAATCCATCTAACCACTCTCCATTAAGGGCGCAACAGTTTTACTTGCCGGCACCGAAACTTGAGTTTATATCAGGAAATGATTTATAACCACTTATTGCATGTGGGGAAATGGAAGGAAAAGCTTATACGTTCACAACTGATTTCTGCGGTGTCCACCAGCCGGTCACGCCATGCTTGACTTTTGCCACAAAAACCTCATAAAATCCAAAGATTTATACTACCACAGACACACAGGGATTACTGAAAGTTAGAAGGTTCCACTATGAGCCCTTGCGTTCGCATTCTTACGGATAAGAAAACCGGTGCGGCTACTCATAGTTTCACTCTTCCTTCAATAGTAATTTATTGCAAACAAACTTTTTTTCATTGGGGTGGCATGTTTTTCACTGGGACTTGCATGTGTATTTTCATTTGAACTTGCATGTATATTTTCATTGGCCAACAAAACATATTTATATTGTCTCTTCTTGTTCTCTGTATCCATTCTTTATTATTTTTGTCTGCATACACACAACCTCTAACGGCAAATTCTGAGAACTTTGGTTTCCCATTATTCTCCTCTTACAGTAATCAAATTTAATTGACCTGTACAATACTTCTTCGGTTACAGAAATCAAATTTAATTGACCTGTACAATACTCCTGATACAATAATCAGCGCAAGCTGATTACGTACAACTCTTTTGGCATGTTATTGTTCTGATTTTTTCACCATAACTATACCCAAGAAAACACTTGAATTACTTCAGCGGGTCCAACCCAGTCCTGATAAACCTAATAGTTTTATAACATGGATACAGATAAGACCTTCTAAACAGATATCCATAAATAAACTCACATGGTATGTTAATGACAAGACAGAGCAAATGTACAATCAGGGACCCTTCCTGCTCAGACAACAAAAATATTTATCACAACCCAGGACAGTCTGAAAAACAATCCCTTACGCATACAAACACTCACCTTTATCACCAAAACACCAAAAATTTTAATGGGACTCTCACCTTAATCCCAATAAAACTTAAAACTTAACACTTTAAAATGGATACAGGAACAGACAAATAAACTTATTTGACACTGCTAGGTTAACCCGTCAACACAGATTGAGACACCCTTCAAAACACATCTCTCTACACATCACTCAAAACAACTTTTAAACTCAGGCTTTCCTCAAAAGGTGCCTTTTACCTTGATTCTTACGAGCGCTCAGATTTGAGTGACCGAGGAGTGGTTTTTCCAGGTGCTCAGCTTCCGGTGTTTTTTGGGTTTCTATTCGGTGCGCCATCTGATAAAAGCTCTGTGAAATAACAACACGAGTCTGAGGTTATATTTTGCAGAATAGACAAATAAGTTTATTGCTTGTGCGGTGCACACGCAGAGGAGAGTTTCAAAATAAAACCCCCCCAAAGACATGGTGCATACAGGCATTATTTATACACAAAATACTAAACCCACACCCCCTATACAAGGTTGCGTGTCGTCACTACGTAAGCGTAAAAGGTAAACAAATTATGCACACGAATACATTGAGTTGATGACATTATGGGATGTCTAAATGAGATGATTCAGCAATAATACTTTATTAAGCTGGTGACCTTTTCTCTACATACAGAACCCATCCCTATCACTCTGGCCTTTTTCATAACATTGGCACTTTGCTCAAGGTTTTTCAGTTAGCTGCTTGGTTTATTCTCACTTGAAAGTTGAAAGCAAAAACCTCATTCAAAAACGTCCATCTCATAACCCGTTCACTCAGACAAAACCTAAGATGGATGCTGACTTAAAATGGTTGCATAGATCCCAGTGCTGTTATGTCAGACCCTCCCCTTACGTCAAATTCTCACTTTGTCACAACCATGGCCTTAAAAAATATCCCAACTTTATAAGATAACTCACCATGAAATGCTCCATGAAGGAAAACTATCTATAATAATCAAGAAGATTAAAAAATGGGTTAGGAGGCGCAAATTGTAATAAATGTATAATGCACTTCCCCTGACTGAGTAGAAGAAAGCTAGACATTTTGACTCCATTTATGATATGGGATCACTCTTTTACAAAAAGTAAATATGTAACCCTGTTCAGCATAATCTTGCTGTAAAAAAACTCTAGCATTTCCAGGAACAGGTGAAAAGGCTCCAGGAAGCACAGTTACTTAGCTATGTTGTTCTCCTTCCTCATATATGACTTTTAGGGACACACTGTACATTGCTGAAGTCCATTTTATCCAGATGACAAAATCTCTACGTCACCACCAGGATGGCTGAGTGGCTACGGTATTGGACTTAAGATCCAATGGACATATGTCTGCGTGGGATTAACAATATTGAATTCCTAATTCCTGGACATGTTTATATTGTTGATACTTTTGCCATAGTCCACATATTGATAGTTCATATTTGTCATCATTCATCTGTGAGTGTTACCCATATCCGCTCAAGAGCTTTGCCCTTGTTCTTCTTGCCCTAATTGCACTATGACTCTGCTCTTCTAATCTCTGACATTGCTGAAGTCCATTTTATCCAGATGACAAAATCTATATGTCACCACCAGGATGGCCGAGTGGTTAAGGCGTTGGATTTAAGATCCAATGGACATATGTCTGCGTGGGTTCAAACCCCACTCCTGGTATTGCTTTGTTTTGTCAATTAACAATATTGAATACCTCTTTCCTTGACATGTTTATTTTGTTGATACTTTTGCCACAGTCCACATATTGATAGTTCATATTTGTCATCATTCAAAAGTGAGTGTTACCCATATCCGCTCAAGATATTTGCCTTTGTTCTTTTTGCCCTAATTGCACTAAGACTCTGCTCTTCTAATCTCTGACATCCAAGTTAGATCATTTTCCCTTTACTCCTTTTAACCCCTAATCTTTTTTTTAATGCCCCAGATCTGTTTCATACTGGACATTGAATGTGTTTAACAAAAAGTATTTCTCGTCATTGTTCAAGAACCGAATAGCAGCTTCATTTTACAAAGATAATGTTGTTTAAACAATGTGTACAAACAAATCATGTATTTCTCTTTATGAAAATGTTCTCAAGGTCAGTTGGTTCATATTGGTCTTCATTCATTAGTGAGTGTTACCCAAATCCGTTCAAGAGCCAACTCTGTGACAGAAATCACAGTTTTCAGCTATGTAGTCATGGCCGAGTGGTTAAGGCGATGGATTCGAAATCCATTGGGGTTTCCTCGCGCAGGTTCAAATGCTGCTGACTACGTTTACATTTTTCAGCAGGGAAGTGTTTTTAAACCTTCACTGCACTTTTCATTTTGTTTTTATCTGCTTGTCAAAGCAATCTTTACTTACTGGAATATGTGGCACACAAAAGAAGAAAACACTGTGAATTCTTCAAACATTTCTCAAGTTATACATTTTAGGTTGCTGCTGACTGTAAAACATTTAATAAAGGACTCCATTTCAATCCATGCTTTGTTTTCTATAGATAAGTATCTCTATTCTGCAAGATATTGCTAAGAGGTCATGTGTGTGCAATACTTTGCACAACATATAATAGAGGAGAAATGGTTTAACCCTACAGAAATAACAATGTGACAAAGGATTGTGAGCACTTAAGTGTGAGAGTGAGGGATTTCTTCCACTTTATAATTACAGATAATATTTGACTTCTTCTTAATGACTGTGCTAAGTACTGCATGTATCACACTTCAGCACAAATAGCTTTTTGTTATGAAAAAGCATTTGTAATGTTTTATTGTTATCATTCACAAAAGCTAAGCAGGTCTTTCTAAACCTGTTGAAGGAATAAACAACTTAGCTTGAATTTGACTGAAAAATGGTCATTAATGTACTGTAATAATTGTAACTCCCTGAAGTTTACAGAAAATTAACAAATTAATTAAATGTAAACTTTATGGAATCTTTTGTGAAACAGAATGATTCTAATTAAGAACAAATGTACTTTCTGCTAGTATATCTGCCATATAAATTATTATTGGTAATCATTCAAATCTTCACCTGAATGAATGAAATGATTATGATAACAATCACTTCATTGCTTTTAATCACAGTTTAGCAAGAAGTACAAAAACTACATGTTCCTCTGTCCCTACACTATAATTAAGAGGGGTTTGTGTAAAAGACCAGACACTTGTTAATTCTTTAAACTAAAGATAGTGTCATTTTCTATTGGTTTAGGAGATTTTGAAAAAATCAGGATAAAGCTTTCTATTTTTTTTCCATGTAAATAGAATTAACACCATGCACTACATGTTACTTTTTGGTGGAAACTGCTTTGTCCTTGTTCTTCTTGCCCCAATTGCCCTCCGACTCTGCTCTTCTAATCTCTGACATCCAAGTTAGATCATTTTCCCTTTATTCTTTTTCATAGTTACATAGTAGATGAGGTTGAAACAAGACGTACGTCCATCAATTTTAACCTATGCTAAATTTAGACAACAGATACGTTATCCTATATCTATACTTACTTATTGTTCCAGAGGAAGGCAACAAAGAAAACCCAGAGTCATATAATCCAATGATATCTCATAAGGGAAAAAATAAATTCCTTCCTGACTTCAAGAATTGGCAATCGGATGAATCCTTGGATCAACATCCTTCCCAAGTATACTTATTTGGTATATATACCTTTCCTATCTAAAAAGATGTCAACCTGTTTTTGAACAAATCAATTGTATCTGCCATCACAGTCTCCATGGGTAATGAATGCCACATTTTTACTAAGTGCAGTATTGGCGGATCCGCTCATCCCCAGTTTATTTCCAACTTTTTGGGATTGGGCAATTTGGAGGTAAATTTGCCATTCTAGAGCCCCGAACAGCAGCAAGAAGCTGATCGGGGATCCTAGAATTGCACGAGTTTGAGAAACTGGCGATGTGCTGCGAAAAAAGGCTTCTCGCCAAACGTTTGGCGGATTTTTTTGTACGCCAAAAAAAAAAGGTGAATTTGATTATTTTCGCCAGGTTACCGCAGCTTCCTGAATATCTAGAGGCACTTTTGGCGGAAACCTGGCAAGAACTGATTTATCGGAGCTCTCTGCATAGGCCCCTAAGTCAGAAGCTGGGACGAAGTTATGAAAATAGAAGGTGGCAGTCACGGTTGGGTATTCTACCTGAAAAGAGTACCAAGAAGCCAGGGAGGATTTCCCAGTCAGGGTAAGCCTTTCAAAGAAGGTGCCCTGCACTTATTTGAGGCTAGTTTTCGACCCCAGACCCCTAGTAAGTGTGTAATACTTCTGTATATTTTATATTCATTGTTGTCCGTGAGTTTCACTCAAATAAACCCCATTTTATTCCACTATCTTGTTTTGCATATTGAATGATCCCTGAATGGTATAAAAAGTGTTAAAAGTGCTGGGCTCTTTTGACATTTGGCTAGACAATAAGATATCAGTACTGGAATACATTGTATATTTACATAACTTATATTTATACAGGCAGCAATATTATGTCAAAGGAAAATGTCATCTTTCTATCTATATGTAACTACTTCTTCAGTTACTGCTATGTACTGACCTTTTGTGGCTCTCTTAGTGGTTGTGGACAAAATAATGTATGCAGCTATCCCTGCCCATCTCAAACAGGAAAATACATCCTGCATGTTTGATATATATATATATGGTAAGGAAGAGTAGGCTTGGAAAGTGGAACTAATCAGTGCTTAGGGAAATCATAATTCTAGTGCAGTGTTATAACATTCAATCTATCTAAAAAGACTAACAATATGTATATTATTGCCTAGACTTTCACATTCAATGTCATACATTATTCATTGGAAGTCAACCATGGCCTTGAAAAATATCCCAACTTTATAAGATAACTCACCGTGAAATGCTCCATGAAGGAAATCTATCTATAATAATCAAGAAGATTAAAAGATGGGTTACGAGGTGCAAATTGTAATAAATGTATAATGCACTTCCCCTGACTGAGTAGAAGAAAGCTAGACATTTTGACTCCATTTATGATATGGGATCACTCTTTTACAAAAAGTAAATATGTAACCCTGTTCAGCATAATCTTGCTGCAAGAAACCTCTAGCATTTCCAGGAAAAGGTGAAAATGCTGCAGAAAGCACAGTCACTTAGCTATGTTGTTCTCATTCTTCATATATGACTTTTAAGGACATACAGTACATTGCTGAAGTCCATTTTATCCAGATGACAAAATCTCTATGTCACCACCAGGATGGCCGAGTGGCTAAGGTATTGGACTTAAGATCCAATGGACATATGTCTGCGTGGGATTAACAATATTGAATTCCTAATTCCTTGACATGTTTATTTTGTTGATACTTTTGCCACAGTCCACATATTGATAGTTCATATTTGTCATCATTCAAAAGTGAGTGTTACCCATATCCGCTCAAGATATTTGCCTTTGTTCTTTTTGCCCTAATTGCACTAAGACTCTGCTCTTCTAATCTCTGACATCCAAGTTAGATCATTTTCCCTTTACTCCTTTTAACCATTAATCTTTTTTTTAATGCCCCAGATCTGTTTCATACTGGACATTGAATGTGGTTAACAAAAAGTATTTCTCGTCATTGTTCAAGAACCGAATAGCAGCTTCATTTTACAAATATAATGTTGTTTAAACAATGTGTACAAACAAATCATGTATTTCTCTTTATGAAAATGTTCTCAAGGTCAGTTGGTTCATATTGGTCTTCATTCATTAGTGAGTGTTACCCATATCCGCTCAAGAGCCAACTGTGTGACAGAAATCAAAGATTTCAGCTATGTAGTCATGGCCGAGTGGTTAAGGCGATGGATTCGAAATCCATTGGGGTTTCCTCGCTCAGGTTCAAATCCTGCTGACTACGTTTACATTTTTCAGCTGGGAAGTGTTTTTAAACCTTCACTGCACTTTTCATTTTGTTTTTATCTGCTTGTCAAAGCAATCTTTACTTACTGGAATATGTGGCACTCAAAATAAGAAAACACTGTGAATTCTTCAAACATTTCCCAAGTTATATATTTTAGGTTGCTGCTGACTGTAAAACATTTAATAAAGGACTTCATTTCAATCCATGCTTTGTTTTCTATAGATAAGTATCTCTATTCTGCAAGATATTGCTAAGAGATCATGTGTGTGCAATACTTTGCACAACATATAATAGAGAAGAAATGGTTTAACCCTACAGAAATAACTTAATGTGACAAAGGATTGTGAGCACTTAACTGTGAGAGTGAGGGATTTCTTCCACTTTATAATTACAGATAATATTTGACTTCTTCTTAATGACTGTGCTAAGTACTGCATGTATCACACTTCAGCACAAATAGCTTTTTGTTATGAAAAAGCATTTGTAATGTTTTATTGTTATCATTCACAAAAGCTAAGCAGGGCTTTCTAAACCTGTTGAAGGAATAAACAACTTAGCTTGAATTTGACTGAAAAATGGTCATTAATGTACTGTAATAATTGTAACTCCCTGAAGTTTACAGAAAATTAACAAATTAATTAAATGTAAACTTTATGGAATCTTTTGTGAAACAGAATGATTCTAATTAAGAACAAATGTACTTTCTGCTAGTATATCTGCCATATAAATTATTATTGGTAATCATTCAAATCTTCACCTGAATGAATGAAATGATTATGATAACAATCACTTCATTGCTTTTAATCACAGTTTAGCAAGAAGTACAAAAACTATATGTTCCTTTGTCCCTACACTATAATTAAGAAGGGTTTGTGTAAAAGACCAGACACTTGTTAATTCTTTAAACTAAAGATAGTGTCATTTTCTATTGGTTTAGGAGATTTTGAAAAAATCAGGAAAAAGCTTTCTGTTTTTTTCCATGTAAATAGAATTAACACCATGCACTACATGTTACCAGTGGAACTTTTCTTCTGCTCCTTCTCTTTCTTCAATATTTTAATAAATGATTTTGAAAAAACAAAATAATAAAAACGATGACTTTTTGGTGGAAACTGCTTTGTCCTTGTTCTTCTTGCCCCAATTGCCCTCCGACTCTGCTCTTCTAATCTCTGACATCCAAGTTAGATCATTTTCCCTTTACTCCTTTTTCATAGTTACATAGTAGATGAGGTTGAAAAAAGACGTACGTCCATCAAGTTTAACCTATGCTAAATTTAGACAACAGATACGTTATCCTATATCTATACTTACTTATTGGTCCAGAGGAAGGCAACAAAGAAAACCCAGAGTCATATAATCCAATGATATCTCATAAGGGAAAAAATAAATTCCTTCCTGACTTCAAGAATTGGCAATCGGATGAATCCTTGGATCAACATCCTTCCCAAGTATACTTATTTGGTATATATACCTTTCCTATCTAAAAAGATGTCAACCTGTTTTTGAACAAATCAATTGTATCTGCCATCACAGTCTCCATGGGTAATGAATGCCACATTGTTACTAAGTGCAGTATTGGCGGATCCGCTCATCCCCAGTTTATTTCCAACTTTTTGTGATTGGGCAATTTGGAGGTAAATTTGCTATTCTAGAGCCCCGAACAGCAGCAAGAAGCTGATCGGGGATCCTAGAATTGCACGAGTTTGAGAAACTGGCGATGTGCTGCGAAAAAAGGCTTCTCGCCAAACGTTTGGCGGATTTTTTTGTACGCCAAAAAAAAAAGGCGAATTTGATTATTTTCGCCAGGTTACCACAGCTTCCTGAATATCTAGAGGCACTTTTGGCCGAAACCTGGCAAGAACTGGTTTATCGGAGCTCTCTGCATAGGCCCCTAAGTCAGAAGCTGGGACGAAGTTATGAAAATAGAAGGTGGCAGTCACGGTTGGGTATTCTACCTGAAAAGAGTACCAAGAAGCCAGGGAGGATTTCCCAGTCAGGGTAAGCCTTTCAAAGAGGGTGCCCTGCACTTATTTGAGGCTAGTTTTCGACCCCAGACCCCTAGTAAGTGTGTAATACTGCTGTGTATTTTATATTCATTGTTGTCCGTGAGTTTCACTCAAATAAACCCCATTTTATTCCACTATCTTGTTTTGCCTATTGAATGATCCCTGAATGGTATAAAAAGTGTTAAAAGTGCTGGGCTCTTTTGACATTTGGCTAGACAATAAGATATCAGTACTGGAATACATTGTATATTTGCATAACTTATATTTATACAGGCAGCAATATTATGTCAAAGGAAAATGTCATCTTTCTATCTATATGTAACTACTTCTTCAGTTACTGCTATGTACTGACCTTTGGTGGCTCTCTTAGTGGTTTTGGACAAAATACTGTATGCAGCTATCCCTGCCCATCTCAAACAGGAAAATACATCCTGCATGTTTGATATATATATATGGTAAGGAAGAGTAGGCTTGGAAAGTGGAACTAATCAGTGCTTAGGGAAATCATAATTCTAGTGCAGTGTTATAACATTCAATCTATCTAAAAAGACTAACAATATGTATATTATTGCCTAGACTTTCACATTCAATGTCATACATTATTCATTGGAAGTCAACCATGGCCTTGAAAAATATCCCAACTTTATAAGATAACTCACCGTGAAATGCTCCATGAAGGAAAACTATCTATAATAATCAAGAAGATTAAAAGATGGGTTACGAGGCGCAAATTGTAATAAATGTATAATGCACTCCCCCTGACTGAGTAGAAGAAAGCTAGACATTTTGACTCCATTTATGATATGGTATCACTCTTTTACAAAAAGTAAATATGTAATCCTGTTCAGCATAATCTTGCTGCAAAAAACCTCTAGCATTTCCAGGTAAAGGTGAAAATGCTGCAGAAAGCACAGTCACTTAGCTATGTTGTTCTCATTCTTCATATATGACTTTTAAGGGCATACTGTACATTGCTGAAGTACATTTTATCCAGATGACAAAATCTCTATGTCACCACCAGGATGGCCGAGTGGCTAAGGTATTGGATTTAAGATCCAATGGACATATGTCTGCGTGGGATTAACAATATTGAATTCCTAATTCCTGGACATGTTTATATTGTTGCTACTTTTGCCATAGTCCACATATTGATAGTTCATATTTGTCATCATTCATCTGTGAGTGTTACCCATATCCGCTCAAGAGCTTTGCCCTTGTTCTTCTTGCCCTAATTGCACTATGACTCTGCTCTTCTAATCTCTGACATTGCTGAAGTCCATTTAACCAGATGACAAAATCTATATGTCATCACCAGGATGGCCGAGTGGTTAAGGCGTTGGACTTAAGATCCAATGGACATATGTCTGCGTGGGTTCAAACCCCACTCCTGGTGTTGCTTTGTTTTGTCAACGAACAATATTGAATACCTCTTTCCTTGACATGTTTATTTTGTTGATACTTTTGCCACAGTCCACATATTGATAGTTCATATTTGTCATCATTCAAAAGTGAGTGTTACCCATATCCGCTCAAGAGATTTGCCTTTGTTCTTTTTGCCCTAATTGCACTAAGACTCTGCTCTTCTAATCTCTGACATCCAAGTTAGATAATTTTCCCTTTACTCCTTTTAACCCCTAATCTTTTTTTTAATGCCCCAGATCTGTTTCATACTGGACATTGAATGTGGTTAACAAAAAGTATTTCTCGTCATTGTTCAAGAACCGAATAGCAGCTTCATTTTACAAAGATAATGTTGTTTAAACAATGTGTACAAACAAATCATGTATTTCTCTTTATGAAAATGTTCTCAAGGTCAGTTGATTCATATTGGTCTTCATTCATTAGTGAGTGTTACCCAAATCCGTTCAAGAGCCAACTGTGTGACAGAAATCACAGTTTTCAGCTATGTAGTCATGGCTGAGTGATTAAGGCGATGGATTCGAAATCCATTGGGGTTTCCTCGCGCAGGTTCAAATCCGGCTGACTACGTTTACATTTTTCAGCTGGGAAGTGTTTTTAAACCTTCACTGCACTTTTCATTTTGTTTTTATCTGCTTGTCAAAGCAATCTTTACTTACTGGAATATGTGGCACACAAAAGAAGAAAACACTGTGAATTCTTCAAACATTTCCCAAGTTATACATTTTAGTTTGCTACTGACTGTAAAACATTTAATAAAGGACTCCATTTCAATCCATGCTTTGTTTTCTATAGATAAGTATCTCTATTCTGCAAGATATTGCTAAGAGGTCATGTGTGTGCAATACTTTGCACAACATATAATAGAGGAGAAATGGTTTAACCCTACAGAAATAACTTAACGTGACAAAGGATTGTGAGCACTTAAGTGTGAGAGTGAGGGATTTCTTCCACTTTATAATTACAGATAATATTTGACTTCTTCTTAATGACTGTGCTAAGTACTGCATGTATCACACTTCAGCACAAATAGCTTTTTGTTATGAAAAAACATTTGTAATGTTTTATTGTTATCATTCACAAAAGCTAAGCAGGGCTTTCTAAACCTGTTGAAGGAATAAACAACTTAGCTTGAATTTGACTGAAAAATGGTCATTAATGTACTGTAATAATTGTAACTCCCTGAAGTTTACAGAAAATTAACAAATTAATTAAATGTAAACTTTATGGAATCTTTTGTGAAACAGAATGATTCTAATTAAGAACAAATGTACTTTCTGCTAGTATATCTGCCATATAAATTATTATTGGTAATCATTCAAATCTTCACCTGAATGAATGAAATGATTATGATAACAATCACTTCATTGCTTTTAATCACAGTTTAGCAAGAAGTACAAAAACTACATGTTCCTTTGTCCCTACACTATAATTAAGAGGGGTTTGTGTAAAAGACCAGACACTTGTTAATTCTTTAAACTAAAGATAGTGTCATTTTCTATTGGTTTAGGAGATTTTGAAAAAATCAGGAAAAAGCTTTCTATTTTTTTTCCATGTAAATAGAATTAACACCATGCACTACATGTTACCAGTGGAACTTTTCTTCTGCTCCTTCTCTTTCTTCAATATTTTAATAAATGATTTTGAAAAAACAAAATAATAAAAACGATGACTTTTTGGTGGAAACTGCTTTGTCCTTGTTCTTCTTGCCCCAATTGCCCTCCGACTCTGCTCTTCTAATCTCTGACATCCAAGTTAGATCATTTTCCCTTTACTCCTTTTTCATAGTTACATAGTAGATGAGGTTGAAAAAAGACGTACATCCATCAAGTTTAACCTATGCTAAATTTAGACAACAGATACGTTATCCTATATCTATACTTACTTATTGTTCCAGAGGAAGGCAACAAAGAAAACCCAGAGTCATATAATCCAATGATATCTCATAAGGGAAAAAATAAATTCCTTCCTGACTTCAAGAATTGGCAATCGGATGAATCCTTGGATCAACATCCTTCCCAAGTATACTTATTTGGTATATATACCTTTCCTATCTAAAAAGATGTCAACCTGTTTTTGAACAAATCAATTGTATCTGCCATCACAGTCTCCATGGGTAATGAATGCCACATTTTTACTAAGTGCAGTATTGGCGGATCCGCTCATCCCCAGTTTATTTCCAACTTTTTGTGATTGGGCAATTTGGAGGTAAATTTGCTATTCTAGAGCCCCGAACAGCAGCAAGAAGCTGATCGGGGATCCTAGAATTGCACGAGTTTGAGAAACTGGCGATGTGCTGCGAAAAAAGGCTTCTCGCCAAACGTTTGGCGGATTTTTTTGTACGCCAAAAAAAAAGGCGAATTTGATTATTTTCGCCAGGTTACCACAGCTTCCTGAATATCTAGAGGCACTTTTGGCGGAAACCTGGCAAGAACTGGTTTATCGGAGCTCTCTGCATAGGCCCCTAAGTCAGAAGCTGGGACGAAGTTATGAAAATAGAAGGTGGCAGTCACGGTTGGGTATTCTACCTGAAAAGAGTACCAAGAAGCCAGGGAGGATTTCCCAGTCAGGGTAAGCCTTTCAAAGAGGGTGCCCTGCCCTTATTTGAGGCTAGTTTTCGACCCCAGACCCCTAGTAAGTGTGTAATACTGCTGTGTATTTTATATTCATTGTTGTCCGTGAGTTTCACTCAAATAAACCCCATTTTATTCCACTATCTTGTTTTGCCTATTGAATGATCCCTGAATGGTATAAAAAGTGTTAAAAGTGCTGGGCTCTTTTGACATTTGGCTAGACAATAAGATATCAGTACTGGAATACATTGTATATTTGCATAACTTATATTTATACAGGCAGCAATATTATGTCAAAGGAAAATGTCATCTTTCTATCTATATGTAACTACTTCTTCAGTTACTGCTATGTACTGACCTTTGGTGGCTCTCTTAGTGGTTTTGGACAAAATACTGTATGCAGCTATCCCTGCCCATCTCAAACAGGAAAATACATCCTGCATGTTTGATATATATATATGGTAAGGAAGAGTAGGCTTGGAAAGTGGAACTAATCAGTGCTTAGGGAAATCATAATTCTAGTGCAGTGTTATAACATTCAATCTATCTAAAAAGACTAACAATATGTATATTATTGCCTAGACTTTCACATTCAATGTCATACATTATTCATTGGAAGTCAACCATGGCCTTGAAAAATATCCCAACTTTATAAGATAACTCACCGTGAAATGCTCCATGAAGGAAAACTATCTATAATAATCAAGAAGATTAAAAGATGGGTTACGAGGCGCAAATTGTAATAAATGTATAATGCACTCCCCCTGACTGAGTAGAAGAAAGCTAGACATTTTGACTCCATTTATGATATGGTATCACTCTTTTACAAAAAGTAAATATGTAATCCTGTTCAGCATAATCTTGCTGCAAAAAACCTCTAGCATTTCCAGGTAAAGGTGAAAATGCTGCAGAAAGCACAGTCACTTAGCTATGTTGTTCTCATTCTTCATATATGACTTTTAAGGGCATACTGTACATTGCTGAAGTACATTTTATCCAGATGACAAAATCTCTATGTCACCACCAGGATGGCCGAGTGGCTAAGGTATTGGACTTAAGATCCAATGGACATATGTCTGCGTGGGATTAACAATATTGAATTCCTAATTCCTGGACATGTTTATATTGTTGCTACTTTTGCCATAGTCCACATATTGATAGTTCATATTTGTCATCATTCATCTGTGAGTGTTACCCATATCCGCTCAAGAGCTTTGCCCTTGTTCTTCTTGTCCTAATTGCACTATGACTCTGCTCTTCTAATCTCTGACATTGCTGAAGTCCATTTAACCAGATGACAAGATCTATATGTCATCACCAGGATGGCCGAGTGGTTAAGGCGTTGGACTTAAGATCCAATGGACATATGTCTGCGTGGGTTCAAACCCCACTCCTGGTATTGCTTTGTTTTGTCAACGAACAATATTGAATACCTCTTTCCTTGACATGTTTATTTTGTTGATACTTTTGCCACAGTCCACATATTGATAGTTCATATTTGTCATCATTCAAAAGTGAGTGTTACCCATATCCGCTCAAGAGATTTGCCTTTGTTCTTTTTGCCCTAATTGCACTAAGACTCTGCTCTTCTAATCTCTGACATCCAAGTTAGATCATTTTCCCTTTACTCCTTTTAACCCCTAATCTTTTTTTTAATGCCCCAGATCTGTTTCATACTGGACATTGAATGTGGTTAACAAAAAGTATTTCTCGTCATTGTTCAAGAACCGAATAGCAGCTTCATTTTACAAAGATAATGTTGTTTAAACAATGTGTACAAACAAATCATGTATTTCTCTTTATGAAATTGTTCTCAAGGTCAGTTGATTCATATTGGTCTTCATTCATTAGTGAGTGTTACCCAAATCCGTTCAAGAGCCAACTGTGTGACAGAAATCACAGTTTTCAGCTATGTAGTCATGGCCGAGTGGTTAAGGCGATGGATTCGAAATCCATCGGGGTTTCCTCGCGCAGGTTCAAATCCTGCTGACTATGTTTACATTTTTCAGCTGGGAAGTGTTTTTAAACCTTCACTGCACTTTTCATTTTGTTTTTATCTGCTTGTCAAAGCAATCTTTACTTACTGGAATATGTGGCACTCAAAATAAGAAAACACTGTGAATTCTTCAAACATTTCCCAAGTTATATATTTTAGGTTGCTGCTGACTGTAAAACATTTAATAAAGGACTTCATTTCAATCCATGCTTTGTTTTCTATAGATAAGTATCTCTATTCTGCAAGATATTGCTAAGAGATCATGTGTGTGCAATACTTTGCACAACATATAATAGAGAAGAAATGGTTTAACCCTACAGAAATAACTTAATGTGACAAAGGATTGTGAGCACTTAACTGTGAGAGTGAGGGATTTCTTCCACTTTATAATTACAGATAATATTTGACTTCTTCTTAATGACTGTGCTAAGTACTGCATGTATCACACTTCAGCACAAATAGCTTTTTGTTATGAAAAAGCATTTGTAATGTTTTATTGTTATCATTCACAAAAGCTAAGCAGGGCTTTCTAAACCTGTTGAAGGAATAAACAACTTAGCTTGAATTTGACTGAAAAATGGTCATTAATGTACTGTAATAATTGTAACTCCCTGAAGTTTACAGAAAATTAACAAATTAATTAAATGTAAACTTTATGGAATCTTTTGTGAAACAGAATGATTCTAATTAAGAACAAATGTACTTTCTGCTAGTATATCTGCCATATAAATTATTATTGGTAATCATTCAAATCTTCACCTGAATGAATGAAATGATTATGATAACAATCACTTCATTGCTTTTAATCACAGTTTAGCAAGAAGTACAAAAACTATATGTTCCTTTGTCCCTACACTATAATTAAGAGGGGTTTGTGTAAAAGACCAGACACTTGTTAATTCTTTAAACTAAAGATAGTGTCATTTTCTATTGGTTTAGGAGATTTTGAAAAAATCAGGAAAAAGCTTTCTATTTTTTTTCCATGTAAATAGAATTAACACCATGCACTACATGTTACCAGTGGAACTTTTCTTCTGCTCCTTCTCCTTCTCTTTCTTCAATATTTTAATAAATGATTTTGAAAAAACAAAATAATAAAAACGATGACTTTTTGGTGGAAACTGCTTTGTCCTTGTTCTTCTTGCCCCAATTGCCCTCCGACTCTGCTCTTCTAATCTCTGACATCCAAGTTAGATCATTTTCCCTTTACTCCTTTTTCATAGTTACATAGTAGATGAGGTTGAAAAACGACGTACGTCCATCAAGTTTAACCTATGCTAAATTTAGACAACAGATACGTTATCTTATATCTATACTTACTTATTGTTCCAGAGGAAGGCAACAAAGAAAACCCAGAGTCATATAATCCAATGATATCTCATAAGGGAAAAAATAAATTCCTTCCTGACTTCAAGAATTGGCAATCGGATGAATCCTTGGATCAACATCCTTCCCAAGTATACTTATTTGGTATATATACCTTTCCTATCTAAAAAGATGTCAACCTGTTTTTGAACAAATCAATTGTATCTGCCATCACAGTCTCCATGGGTAATGAATGCCACATTTTTACTAAGTGCAGTATTGGCGGATCCGCTCATCCCCAGTTTATTTCCAACTTTTTGTGATTGGGCAATTTGGAGGTAAATTTGCTATTCTAGAGCCCCGAACAGCAGCAAGAAGCTGATCGGGGATCCTAGAATTGCACGAGTTTGAGAAACTGGTGATGTGCTGCGAAAAAAGGCTTCTCGCCAAACGTTTGGCGGATTTTTTTGTACGCCAAAAAAAAAGGCGAATTTGATTATTTTCGCCAGGTTACCACAGCTTCCTGAATATCTAGAGGCACTTTTGGCGGAAACCTGGCAAGAACTGGTTTATCGGAGCTCTCTGCATAGGCCCCTAAGTCAGAAGCTGGGACGAAGTTATGAAAATAGAAGGTGGCAGTCACGGTTGGGTATTCTACCTGAAAAGAGTACCAAGAAGCCAGGGAGGATTTCCCAGTCAGGGTAAGCCTTTCAAAGAGGGTGCCCTGCACTTATTTGAGGCTAGTTTTCGACCCCAGACCCCTAGTAAGTGTGTAATACTGCTGTGTATTTTATATTCATTGTTGTCCGTGAGTTTCACTCAAATAAACCCCATTTTATTCCACTATCTTGTTTTGCCTATTGAATGATCCCTGAATGGTATAAAAAGTGTTAAAAGTGCTGGGCTCTTTTGACATTTGGCTAGACAATAAGATATCAGTACTGGAATACATTGTATATTTGCATAACTTATATTTATACAGGCAGCAATATTATGTCAAAGGAAAATGTCATCTTTCTATCTATATGTAACTACTTCTTCAGTTACTGCTATGTACTGACCTTTGGTGGCTCTCTTAGTGGTTTTGGACAAAATACTGTATGCAGCTATCCCTGCCCATCTCAAACAGGAAAATACATCCTGCATGTTTGATATATATATATGGTAAGGAAGAGTAGGCTTGGAAAGTGGAACTAATCAGTGCTTAGGGAAATCATAATTCTAGTGCAGTGTTATAACATTCAATCTATCTAAAAAGACTAACAATATGTATATTATTGCCTAGACGTTCACATTCAATGTCATACATTATTCATTGGAAGTCAACCATGGCCTTGAAAAATATCCCAACTTTATAAGATAACTCACCGTGAAATGCTCCATGAAGGAAATCTATCTATAATAATCAAGAAGATTAAAAGATGGGTTACGAGGTGCAAATTGTAATAAATGTATAATGCACTTCCCCTGACTGAGTAGAAGAAAGCTAGACATTTTGACTCCATTTATGATATGGGATCACTCTTTTACAAAAAGTAAATATGTAACCCTGTTCAGCATAATCTTGCTGCAAGAAACCTCTAGCATTTCCAGGAAAAGGTGAAAATGCTGCAGAAAGCACAGTCACTTAGCTATGTTGTTCTCATTCTTCATATATGACTTTTAAGGACATACAGTACATTGCTGAAGTCCATTTTATCCAGATGACAAAATCTCTATGTCACCACCAGGATGGCCGAGTGGCTAAGGTATTGGACTTAAGATCCAATGGACATATGTCTGCGTGGGATTAACAATATTGAATTCCTAATTCCTTGACATGTTTATTTTGTTGATACTTTTGCCACAGTCTACATATTGATAGTTCATATTTGTCATCATTCAAAAGTGAGTGTTACCCATATCCGCTCAAGATATTTGCCTTTGTTCTTTTTGCCCTAATTGCACTAAGACTCTGCTCTTCTAATCTCTGACATCCAAGTTAGATCATTTTCCCTTTACTCCTTTTAACCATTAATCTTTTTTTTAATGCCCCAGATCTGTTTCATACTGGACATTGAATGTGGTTAACAAAAAGTATTTCTCGTCATTGTTCAAGAACCGAATAGCAGCTTCATTTTACAAATATAATGTTGTTTAAACAATGTGTACAAACAAATCATGTATTTCTCTTTATGAAAATGTTCTCAAGGTCAGTTGGTTCATATTGGTCTTCATTCATTAGTGAGTGTTACCCATATCCGCTCAAGAGCCAACTGTGTGACAGAAATCAAAGATTTCAGCTATGTAGTCATGGCCGAGTGGTTAAGGCGATGGATTCGAAATCCATTGGGGTTTCCTCGTGCAGGTTCAAATCCTGCTGACTACGTTTACATTTTTCAGCTGGGAAGTGTTTTTAAACCTTCACTGCACTTTTCATTTTGTTTTTATCTGCTTGTCAAAGCAATCTTTACTTACTGGAATATGTGGCACTCAAAATAAGAAAACACTGTGAATTCTTCAAACATTTCCCAAGTTATATATTTTAGGTTGCTGCTGACTGTAAAACATTTAATAAAGGACTTCATTTCAATCCATGCTTTGTTTTCTATAGATAAGTATCTCTATTCTGCAAGATATTGCTAAGAGATCATGTGTGTGCAATACTTTGCACAACATATAATAGAGAAGAAATGGTTTAACCCTACAGAAATAACTTAATGTGACAAAGGATTGTGAGCACTTAACTGTGAGAGTGAGGGATTTCTTCCACTTTATAATTACAGATAATATTTGACTTCTTCTTAATGACTGTGCTAAGTACTGCATGTATCACACTTCAGCACAAATAGCTTTTTGTTATGAAAAGGCATTTGTAATGTTTTATTGTTATCATTCACAAAAGCTAAGCAGGGCTTTCTAAACTTGTTGAAGGAATAAACAACTTAGCTTGAATTTGACTGAAAAATGGTCATTAATGTACTGTAATAATTGTAACTCCCTGAAGTTTACAGAAAATTAACAAATTAATTAAATGTAAACTTTATGGAATCTTTTGTGAAACAGAATGATTCTAATTAAGAACAAATGTACTTTCTGCTAGTATATCTGCCATATAAATTATTATTGGTAATCATTCAAATCTTCACCTGAATGAATGAAATGATTATGATAACAATCACTTCATTGCTTTTAATCACAGTTTAGCAAGAAGTACAAAAACTATATGTTCCTTTGTCCCTACACTATAATTAAGAAGGGTTTGTGTAAAAGACCAGACACTTGTTAATTCTTTAAACTAAAGATAGTGTCATTTTCTATTGGTTTAGGAGATTTTGAAAAAATCAGGAAAAAGCTTTCTGTTTTTTTTCCATGTAAATAGAATTAACACCATGCACTACATGTTACCAGTGGAACTTTTCTTCTGCTCCTTCTCTTTCTTCAATATTTTAATAAATGATTTTGAAAAAACAAAATAATAAAAACGATGACTTTTTGGTGGAAACTGCTTTGTCCTTGTTCTTCTTGCCCCAATTGCCCTCCGACTCTGCTCTTCTAATCTCTGACATCCAAGTTAGATCATTTTCCCTTTACTCCTTTTTCATAGTTACATAGTAGATGAGGTTGAAAAAAGACGTACGTCCATCAAGTTTAACCTATGCTAAATTTAGACAACAGATACGTTATCCTATATCTATACTTACTTATTGTTCCAGAGGAAGGCAACAAAGAAAACCCAGAGTCATATAATCCAATGATATCTCATAAGGGAAAAAATAAATTCCTTCCTGACTTCAAGAATTGGCAATCGGATGAATCCTTGGATCAACATCCTTCCCAAGTATACTTATTTGGTATATATACCTTTCCTATCTAAAAAGATGTCAACCTGTTTTTGAACAAATCAATTGTATCTGCCATCACAGTCTCCATGGGTAATGAATGCCACATTTTTACTAAGTGCAGTATTGGCGGATCCGCTCATCCCCAGTTTATTTCCAACTTTTTGTGATTGGGCAATTTGGAGGTAAATTTGCTATTCTAGAGCCCCGAACAGCAGCAAGAAGCTGATCGGGGATCCTAGAATTGCACGAGTTTGAGAAACTGGCGATGTGCTGCGAAAAAAGGCTTCTCGCCAAACGTTTGGCGGATTTTTTTGTACGCCAAAAAAAAAAGGCGAATTTTATTATTTTCGCCAGGTTACCACAGCTTCCTGAATATCTAGAGGCACTTTTGGCGGAAACCTGGCAAGAACTGGTTTATCGGAGCTCTCTGCATAGGCCCCTAAGTCAGAACCTTTCCTCGCGCAGGTTCAAATCCGGCTGACTACGTTTACATTTTTCAGCTGGGAAGTGTTTTTAAACCTTCACTGCACTTTTCATTTTGTTTTTATCTGCTTGTCAAAGCAATCTTTACTTACTGGAATATGTGGCACTCAAAATAAGAAAACACTGTGAATTCTTCAAACATTTCCCAAGTTATATATTTTAGGTTGCTGCTGACTGTAAAACATTTAATAAAGGACTTCATTTCAATCCATGCTTTGTTTTCTATAGATAAGTATCTCTATTCTGCAAGATATTGCTAAGAGATCATGTGTGTGCAATACTTTGCACAACATATAATAGAGAAGAAATGGTTTAACCCTACAGAAATAACTTAATGTGACAAAGGATTGTGAGCACTTAACTGTGAGAGTGAGGGATTTCTTCCACTTTATAATTACAGATAATATTTGACTTCTTCTTAATGACTGTGCTAAGTACTGCATGTATCACACTTCAGCACAAATAGCTTTTTGTTATGAAAAGGCATTTGTAATGTTTTATTGTTATCATTCACAAAAGCTAAGCAGGGCTTTCTAAACCTGTTGAAGGAATAAACAACTTAGCTTGAATTTGACTGAAAAATGGTCATTAATGTACTGTAATAATTGTAACTCCCTGAAGTTTACAGAAAATTAACAAATTAATTAAATGTAAACTTTATGGAATCTTTTGTGAAACAGAATGATTCTAATTAAGAACAAATGTACTTTCTGCTAGTATATCTGCCATATAAATTATTATTGGTAATCATTCAAATCTTCACCTGAATGAATGAAATGATTATGATAACAATCACTTCATTGCTTTTAATCACAGTTTAGCAAGAAGTACAAAAACTATATGTTCCTTTGTCCCTACACTATAATTAAGAAGGGTTTGTGTAAAAGACCAGACACTTGTTAATTCTTTAAACTAAAGATAGTGTCATTTTCTATTGGTTTAGGAGATTTTGAAAAAATCAGGAAAAAGCTTTCTGTTTTTTTTCCATGTAAATAGAATTAACACCATGCACTACATGTTACCAGTGGAACTTTTCTTCTGCTCCTTCTCTTTCTTCAATATTTTAATAAATGATTTTGAAAAAACAAAATAATAAAAACGATGACTTTTTGGTGGAAACTGCTTTGTCCTTGTTCTTCTTGCCCCAATTGCCCTCCGACTCTGCTCTTCTAATCTCTGACATCCAAGTTAGATCATTTTCCCTTTACTCCTTTTTCATAGTTACATAGTAGATGAGGTTGAAAAAAGACGTACGTCCATCAAGTTTAACCTATGCTAAATTTAGACAACAGATACGTTATCCTATATCTATACTTACTTATTGTTCCAGAGGAAGGCAACAAAGAAAACCCAGAGTCATATAATCCAATGATATCTCATAAGGGAAAAAATAAATTCCTTCCTGACTTCAAGAATTGGCAATCGGATGAATCCTTGGATCAACATCCTTCCCAAGTATACTTATTTGGTATATATACCTTTCCTATCTAAAAAGATGTCAACCTGTTTTTGAACAAATCAATTGTATCTGCCATCACAGTCTCCATGGGTAATGAATGCCACATTTTTACTAAGTGCAGTATTGGCGGATCCGCTCATCCCCAGTTTATTTCCAACTTTTTGTGATTGGGCAATTTGGAGGTAAATTTGCTATTCTAGAGCCCCGAACAGCAGCAAGAAGCTGATCGGGGATCCTAGAATTGCACGAGTTTGAGAAACTGGCGATGTGCTGCGAAAAAAGGCTTCTCGCCAAACGTTTGGCGGATTTTTTTGTACGCCAAAAAAAAAAGGCGAATTTGATTATTTTCGCCAGGTTACCACAGCTTCCTGAATATCTAGAGGCACTTTTGGCGGAAACCTGGCAAGAACTGGTTTATCGGAGCTCTCTGCATAGGCCCCTAAGTCAGAAGCTGGGACGAAGTTATGAAAATAGAAGGTGGCAGTCACGGTTGGGTATTCTACCTGAAAAGAGTACCAAGAAGCCAGGGAGGATTTCCCAGTCAGGGTAAGCCTTTCAAAGAGGGTGCCCTGCACTTATTTGAGGCTAGTTTTCGACCCCAGACCCCTAGTAAGTGTGTAATACTGCTGTGTATTTTATATTCATTGTTGTCCGTGAGTTTCACTCAAATAAACCCCATTTTATTCCACTATCTTGTTTTGCCTATTGAATGATCCCTGAATGGTATAAAAAGTGTTAAAAGTGCTGGGCTCTTTTGACATTTGGCTAGACAATAAGATATCAGTACTGGAATACATTGTATATTTGCATAACTTATATTTATACAGGCAGCAATATTATGTCAAAGGAAAATGTCATCTTTCTTTCTATATGTAACTACTTCTTCAGTTACTGCTATGTACTGACCTTTGGTGGCTCTCTTAGTGGTTTTGGACAAAATACTGTATGCAGCTATCCCTGCCCATCTCAAACAGGAAAATACATCCTGCATGTTTGATATATATATATATGGTAAGGAAGAGTAGGCTTGGAAAGTGGAACTAATCAGTGCTTAGGGAAATCATAATTCTAGTGCAGTGTTATAACATTCAATCTATCTAAAAAGACTAACAATATGTATATTATTGCCTAGACTTTCACATTCAATGTCATACATTATTCATTGGAAGTCAACCATGGCCTTGAAAAATATCCCAACTTTATAAGATAACTCACCGTGAAATGCTCCATGAAGGAAAACTATCTATAATAATCAAGAAGATTAAAAGATGGGTTACGAGGCGCAAATTGTAATAAATGTATAATGCACTCCCCCTGACTGAGTAGAAGAAAGCTAGACATTTTGACTCCATTTATGATATGGTATCACTCTTTTACAAAAAGTAAATATGTAATCCTGTTCAGCATAATCTTGCTGCAAAAAACCTCTAGCATTTCCAGGTAAAGGTGAAAATGCTGCAGAAAGCACAGTCACTTAGCTATGTTGTTCTCATTCTTCATATATGACTTTTAAGGGCATACTGTACATTGCTGAAGTACATTTTATCCAGATGACAAAATCTCTATGTCACCACCAGGATGGCCGAGTGGCTAAGGTATTGGACTTAATATCCAATGGACATATGTCTGCGTGGGATTAACAATATTGAATTCCTAATTCCTGGACATGTTTATATTGTTGCTACTTTTGCCATAGTCCACATATTGATAGTTCATATTTGTCATCATTCATCTGTGAGTGTTACCCATATCCGCTCAAGAGCTTTGCCCTTGTTCTTCTTGCCCTAATTGCACTATGACTCTGCTCTTCTAATCTCTGACATTGCTGAAGTCCATTTAACCAGATGACAAAATCTATATGTCATCACCAGGATGGCTGAGTGGTTAAGGCGTTGGACTTAAGATCCAATGGACATATGTCTGCGTGGGTTCAAACCCCACTCCTGGTATTGCTTTGTTTTGTCAACGAACAATATTGAATACCTCTTTCCTTGACATGTTTATTTTGTTGATACTTTTGCCACAGTCCACATATTGATAGTTCATATTTGTCATCATTCAAAAGTGAGTGTTACCCATATCCGCTCAAGATATTTGCCTTTGTTCTTTTTGCCCTAATTGCACTAAGACTCTGCTCTTCTAATCTCTGACATCCAAGTTAGATCATTTTCCCTTTACTCCTTTTAACCATTAATCTTTTTTTTAATGCCCCAGATCTGTTTCATACTGGACATTGAATGTGGTTAACAAAAAGTATTTCTCGTCATTGTTCAAGAACCGAATAGCAGCTTCATTTTACAAAGATAATGTTGTTTAAACAATGTGTACAAACAAATCATGTATTTCTCTTTATGAAAATGTTCTCAAGGTCAGTTGATTCATATTGGTCTTCATTCATTAGTGAGTGTTACCCATATCCGCTCAAGAGCCAACTCTGTGACAGAAATCACAGTTTTCAGCTATGTAGTCATGGCCGAGTGGTTAAGGCGATGGATTTGAAATCCATTGGGGTTTCCTCGCGCAGGTTCAAATCCTGCTGACTACGTTTACATTTTTCAGCTGGGAAGTGTTTTTAAACCTTCACTGCACTTTTCATTTTGTTTTTATCTGCTTGTCAAAGCAATCTTTACTTACTGGAATATGTGGCACTCAAAATAAGAAAACACTGTGAATTCTTCAAACATTTCCCAAGTTATATATTTTAGGTTGCTGCTGACTGTAAAACATTTAATAAAGGACTTCATTTCAATCCATGCTTTGTTTTCTATAGATAAGTATCTCTATTCTGCAAGATATTGCTAAGAGATCATGTGTGTGCAATACTTTGCACAACATATAATAGAGAAGAAATGGTTTAACCCTACAGAAATAACTTAATGTGACAAAGGATTGTGAGCACTTAACTGTGAGAGTGAGGGATTTCTTCCACTTTATAATTACAGATAATATTTGACTTCTTCTTAATGACTGTGCTAAGTACTGCATGTATCACACTTCAGCACAAATAGCTTTTTGTTATGAAAAGGCATTTGTAATGTTTTATTGTTATCATTCACAAAAGCTAAGCAGGGCTTTCTAAACCTGTTGAAGGAATAAACAACTTAGCTTGAATTTGACTGAAAAATGGTCATTAATGTACTGTAATAATTGTAACTCCCTGAAGTTTACAGAAAATTAACAAATTAATTAAATGTAAACTTTATGGAATCTTTTGTGAAACAGAATGATTCTAATTAAGAACAAATGTACTTTCTGCTAGTATATCTGCCATATAAATTATTATTGGTAATCATTCAAATCTTCACCTGAATGAATGAAATGATTATGATAACAATCACTTCATTGCTTTTAATCACAGTTTAGCAAGAAGTACAAAAACTATATGTTCCTTTGTCCCTACACTATAATTAAGAAGGGTTTGTGTAAAAGACCAGACACTTGTTAATTCTTTAAACTAAAGATAGTGTCATTTTCTATTGGTTTAGGAGATTTTGAAAAAATCAGGAAAAAGCTTTCTGTTTTTTTTCCATGTAAATAGAATTAACACCATGCACTACATGTTACCAGTGGAACTTTTCTTCTGCTCCTTCTCTTTCTTCAATATTTTAATAAATGATTTTGAAAAAACAAAATAATAAAAACGATGACTTTTTGGTGGAAACTGCTTTGTCCTTGTTCTTCTTGCCCCAATTGCCCTCCGACTCTGCTCTTCTAATCTCTGACATCCAAGTTAGATCATTTTCCCTTTACTCCTTTTTCATAGTTACATAGTAGATGAGGTTGAAAAAAGACGTACGTCCATCAAGTTTAACCTATGCTAAATTTAGACAACAGATACGTTATCCTATATCTATACTTACTTATTGTTCCAGAGGAAGGCAACAAAGAAAACCCAGAGTCATATAATCCAATGATATCTCATAAGGGAAAAAATAAATTCCTTCCTGACTTCAAGAATTGGCAATCGGATGAATCCTTGGATCAACATCCTTCCCAAGTATACTTATTTGGTATATATACCTTTCCTATCTAAAAAGATGTCAACCTGTTTTTGAACAAATCAATTGTATCTGCCATCACAGTCTCCATGGGTAATGAATGCCACATTTTTACTAAGTGCAGTATTGGCGGATCCGCTCATCCCCAGTTTATTTCCAACTTTTTGTGATTGGGCAATTTGGAGGTAAATTTGCTATTCTAGAGCCCCGAACAGCAGCAAGAAGCTGATCGGGGATCCTAGAATTGCACGAGTTTGAGAAACTGGCGATGTGCTGCGAAAAAAGGCTTCTCGCCAAACGTTTGGCGGATTTTTTTGTACGCCAAAAAAAAAAGGCGAATTTGATTATTTTCGCCAGGTTACCACAGCTTCCTGAATATCTAGAGGCACTTTTGGCGGAAACCTGGCAAGAACTGGTTTATCGGAGCTCTCTGCATAGGCCCCTAAGTCAGAAGCTGGGACGAAGTTATGAAAATAGAAGGTGGCAGTCACGGTTGGGTATTCTACCTGAAAAGAGTACCAAGAAGCCAGGGAGGATTTCCCAGTCAGGGTAAGCCTTTCAAAGAGGGTGCCCTGCACTTATTTGAGGCTAGTTTTCGACCCCAGACCCCTAGTAAGTGTGTAATACTGCTGTGTATTTTATATTCATTGTTGTCCGTGAGTTTCACTCAAATAAACGCCATTTTATTCCACTATCTTGTTTTGCCTATTGAATGATCCCTGAATGGTATAAAAAGTGTTAAAAGTGCTGGGCTCTTTTGACATTTGGCTAGACAATAAGATATCAGTACTGGAATACATTGTATATTTGCATAACTTATATTTATACAGGCAGCAATATTATGTCAAAGGAAAATGTCATCTTTCTATCTATATGTAACTACTTCTTCAGTTACTGCTATGTACTGACCTTTGGTGGCTCTCTTAGTGGTTTTGGACAAAATACTGTATGCAGCTATCCCTGCCCATCTCAAACAGGAAAATACATCCTGCATGTTTGATATATATATATATGGTAAGGAAGAGTAGGCTTGGAAAGTGGAACTAATCAGTGCTTAGGGAAATCATAATTCTAGTGCAGTGTTATAACATTCAATCTATCTAAAAAGACTAACAATATGTATATTATTGCCTAGACTTTCACATTCAATGTCATACATTATTCATTGGAAGTCAACCATGGCCTTGAAAAATATCCCAACTTTATAAGATAACTCACCGTGAAATGCTCCATGAAGGAAAACTATCTATAATAATCAAGAAGATTAAAAGATGGGTTACGAGGCGCAAATTGTAATAAATGTATAATGCACTCCCCCTGACTGAGTAGAAGAAAGCTAGACATTTTGACTCCATTTATGATATGGTATCACTCTTTTACAAAAAGTAAATATGTAATCCTGTTCAGCATAATCTTGCTGCAAAAAACCTCTAGCATTTCCAGGTAAAGGTGAAAATGCTGCAGAAAGCACAGTCACTTAGCTATGTTGTTCTCATTCTTCATATATGACTTTTAAGGGCATACTGTACATTGCTGAAGTACATTTTATCCAGATGACAAAATCTCTATGTCACCACCAGGATGGCCGAGTGGCTAAGGTATTGGACTTAAGATCCAATGGACATATGTCTGCGTGGGATTAACAATATTGAATTCCTAATTCCTGGACATGTTTATATTGTTGCTACTTTTGCCATAGTCCACATATTGATAGTTCATATTTGTCATCATTCATCTGTGAGTGTTACCCATATCCGCTCAAGAGCTTTGCCCTTGTTCTTCTTGCCCTAATTGCACTATGACTCTGCTCTTCTAATCTCTGACATTGCTGAAGTCCATTTAACCAGATGACAAAATCTATATGTCATCACCAGGATGGCTGAGTGGTTAAGGCGTTGGACTTAAGATCCAATGGACATATGTCTGCGTGGGTTCAAACCCCACTCCTGGTATTGCTTTGTTTTGTCAACGAACAATATTGAATACCTCTTTCCTTGACATGTTTATTTTGTTGATACTTTTGCCACAGTCCACATATTGATAGTTCATATTTGTCATCATTCAAAAGTGAGTGTTACCCATATCCGCTCAAGAGATTTGCCTTTGTTCTTTTTGCCCTAATTGCACTAAGACTCTGCTCTTCTAATCTCTGACATCCAAGTTAGATAATTTTCCCTTTACTCCTTTTAACCCCTAATCTTTTTTTTAATGCCCCAGATCTATTTCATACTGGACATTGAATGTGGTTAACAAAAAGTATTTCTCGTCATTGTTCAAGAACCGAATAGCAGCTTCATTTTACAAAGATAATGTTGTTTAAACAATGTGTACAAACAAATCATGTATTTCTCTTTATGAAAATGTTCTCAAGGTCAGTTGATTCATATTGGTCTTCATTCATTAGTGAGTGTTACCCAAATCCGTACAAGAGCCAACTCTGTGACAGAAATCACAGTTTTCAGCTATGTAGTCATGGCCGAGTGGTTAAGGCAATGGATTCGAAATCCATTGGGGTTTCCTCGCGCAGGTTCAAATCCGGCTGACTACGTTTACATTTTTCAGCTGGGAAGTGTTTTTAAACCTTCACTGCACTTTTCATTTTGTTTTTATCTGCTTGTCAAAGCAATCTTTACTTACTGGAATATGTGGCACACAAAAGAAGAAAACACTGTGAATTCTTCAAACATTTCCCAAGTTATACATTTTAGGTTGCTACTGACTGTAAAACATTTAATAAAGGACTCCATTTCAATCCATGCTTTGTTTTCTATAGATAAGTATCTCTATTCTGCAAGATATTGCTAAGAGGTCATGTGTGTGCAATACTTTGCACAACATATAATAGAGGAGAAATGGTTTAACCCTACAGAAATAACTTAACGTGACAAAGGATTGTGAGCACTTAAGTGTGAGAGTGAGGGATTTCTTCCACTTTATAATTACAGATAATATTTGACTTCTTCTTAATGACTGTGCTAAGTACTGCATGTATCACACTTCAGCACAAATAGCTTTTTGTTATGAAAAAGCATTTGTAATGTTTTATTGTTATCATTCACAAAAGCTAAGCAGGGCTTTCTAAACCTGTTGAAGGAATAAACAACTTAGCTTGAATTTGACTGAAAAATGGTCATTAATGTACTGTAATAATTGTAACTCCCTGAAGTTTACAGAAAATTAACAAATTAATTAAATGTAAACTTTATGGAATCTTTTGTGAAACAGAATGATTCTAATTAAGAACAAATGTACTTTCTGCTAGTATATCTGCCATATAAATTATTATTGGTAATCATTCAAATCTTCACCTGAATGAATGAAATGATTATGATAACAATCACTTCATTGCTTTTAATCACAGTTTAGCAAGAAGTACAAAAACTATATGTTCCTTTGTCCCTACACTATAATTAAGAGGGGTTTGTGTAAAAGACCAGACACTTGTTAATTCTTTAAACTAAAGATAGTGTCATTTTCTATTGGTTTAGGAGATTTTGAAAAAATCAGGAAAAAGCTTTCTATTTTTTTTCCATGTAAATAGAATTAACACCATGCACTACATGTTACCAGTGGAACTTTTCTTCTGCTCCTTCTCTTTCTTCAATATTTTAATAAATGATTTTGAAAAAACAAAATAATAAAAACGATGACTTTTTGGTGGAAACTGCTTTGTCCTTGTTCTTCTTGCCCCAATTGCCCTCCGACTCTGCTCTTCTAATCTCTGACATCCAAGTTAGATCATTTTCCCTTTACTCCTTTTTCATAGTTACATAGTAGATGAGGTTGAAAAAAGACGTACATCCATCAAGTTTAACCTATGCTAAATTTAGACAACAGATACGTTATCCTATATCTATACTTACTTATTGTTCCAGAGGAAGGCAACAAAGAAAACCCAGAGTCATATAATCCAATGATATCTCATAAGGGAAAAAATAAATTCCTTCCTGACTTCAAGAATTGGCAATCGGATGAATCCTTGGATCAACATCCTTCCCAAGTATACTTATTTGGTATATATACCTTTCCTATCTAAAAAGATGTCAACCTGTTTTTGAACAAATCAATTGTATCTGCCATCACAGTCTCCATGGGTAATGAATGCCACATTTTTACTAAGTGCAGTATTGGCGGATCCGCTCATCCCCAGTTTATTTCCAACTTTTTGTGATTGGGCAATTTGGAGGTAAATTTGCTATTCTAGAGCCCCGAACAGCAGCAAGAAGCTGATCGGGGATCCTAGAATTGCACGAGTTTGAGAAACTGGCGATGTGCTGCGAAAAAAGGCTTCTCGCCAAACGTTTGGCGGATTTTTTTGTACGCCAAAAAAAAAAGGCGAATTTGATTATTTTCGCCAGGTTACCACAGCTTCCTGAATATCTAGAGGCACTTTTGGCGGAAACCTGGCAAGAACTGGTTTATCGGAGCTCTCTGCATAGGCCCCTAAGTCAGAAGCTGGGACGAAGTTATGAAAATAGAAGGTGGCAGTCACGGTTGGGTATTCTACCTGAAAAGAGTACCAAGAAGCCAGGGAGGATTTCCCAGTCAGGGTAAGCCTTTCAAAGAGGGTGCCCTGCACTTATTTGAGGCTAGTTTTCGACCCCAGACCCCTAGTAAGTGTGTAATACTGCTGTGTATTTTATATTCATTGTTGTCCGTGAGTTTCACTCAAATAAACCCCATTTTATTCCACTATCTTGTTTTGCCTATTGAATGATCCCTGAATGGTATAAAAAGTGTTAAAAGTGCTGGGCTCTTTTGACATTTGGCTAGACAATAAGATATCAGTACTGGAATACATTGTATATTTGCATAACTTATATTTATACAGGCAGCAATATTATGTCAAAGGAAAATGTCATCTTTCTATCTATATGTAACTACTTCTTCAGTTACTGCTATGTACTGACCTTTGGTGGCTCTCTTAGTGGTTTTGGACAAAATACTGTATGCAGCTATCCCTGCCCATCTCAAACAGGAAAATACATCCTGCATGTTTGATATATATATATGGTAAGGAAGAGTAGGCTTGGAAAGTGGAACTAATCAGTGCTTAGGGAAATCATAATTCTAGTGCAGTGTTATAACATTCAATCTATCTAAAAAGACTAACAATATGTATATTATTGCCTAGACTTTCACATTCAATGTCATACATTATTCATTGGAAGTCAACCATGGCCTTGAAAAATATCCCAACTTTATAAGATAACTCACCGTGAAATGCTCCATGAAGGAAAACTATCTATAATAATCAAGAAGATTAAAAGATGGGTTACGAGGCGCAAATTGTAATAAATGTATAATGCACTCCCCCTGACTGAGTAGAAGAAAGCTAGACATTTTGACTCCATTTATGATATGGTATCACTCTTTTACAAAAAGTAAATATGTAATCCTGTTCAGCATAATCTTGCTGCAAAAAACCTCTAGCATTTCCAGGTAAAGGTGAAAATGCTGCAGAAAGCACAGTCACTTAGCTATGTTGTTCTCATTCTTCATATATGACTTTTAAGGGCATACTGTACATTGCTGAAGTACATTTTATCCAGATGACAAAATCTCTATGTCACCACCAGGATGGCCGAGTGGCTAAGGTATTGGACTTAAGATCCAATGGACATATGTCTGCGTGGGATTAACAATATTGAATTCCTAATTCCTGGACATGTTTATATTGTTGCTACTTTTGCCATAGTCCACATATTGATAGTTCATATTTGTCATCATTCATCTGTGAGTGTTACCCATATCCGCTCAAGAGCTTTGCCCTTGTTCTTCTTGTCCTAATTGCACTATGACTCTGCTCTTCTAATCTCTGACATTGCTGAAGTCCATTTAACCAGATGACAAAATCTATATGTCATCACCAGGATGGCCGAGTGGTTAAGGCGTTGGACTTAAGATCCAATGGACATATGTCTGCGTGGGTTCAAACCCCACTCCTGGTATTGCTTTGTTTTGTCAACGAACAATATTGAATACCTCTTTCCTTGACATGTTTATTTTGTTGATACTTTTGCCACAGTCCACATATTGATAGTTCATATTTGTCATCATTCAAAAGTGAGTGTTACCCATATCCGCTCAAGAGATTTGCCTTTGTTCTTTTTGCCCTAATTGCACTAAGACTCTGCTCTTCTAATCTCTGACATCCAAGTTAGATCATTTTCCCTTTACTCCTTTTAACCCCTAATCTTTTTTTTAATGCCCCAGATCTGTTTCATACTGGACATTGAATGTGGTTAACAAAAAGTATTTCTCGTCATTGTTCAAGAACCGAATAGCAGCTTCATTTTACAAAGATAATGTTGTTTAAACAATGTGTACAAACAAATCATGTATTTCTCTTTATGAAATTGTTCTCAAGGTCAGTTGATTCATATTGGTCTTCATTCATTAGTGAGTGTTACCCAAATCCGTTCAAGAGCCAACTGTGTGACAGAAATCACAGTTTTCAGCTATGTAGTCATGGCCGAGTGGTTAAGGCGATGGATTCGAAATCCATTGGGGTTTCCTCGCGCAGGTTCAAATCCTGCTGACTACGTTTACATTTTTCAGCTGGGAAGTGTTTTTAAACCTTCACTGCACTTTTCATTTTGTTTTTATCTGCTTGTCAAAGCAATCTTTACTTACTGGAATATGTGGCACTCAAATTAAGAAAACACTGTGAATTCTTCAAACATTTCCCAAGTTATATATTTTAGGTTGCTGCTGACTGTAAAACATTTAATAAAGGACTTCATTTCAATCCATGCTTTGTTTTCTATAGATAAGTATCTCTATTCTGCAAGATATTGCTAAGAGATCATGTGTGTGCAATACTTTGCACAACATATAATAGAGAAGAAATGGTTTAACCCTACAGAAATAACTTAATGTGACAAAGGATTGTGAGCACTTAACTGTGAGAGTGAGGGATTTCTTCCACTTTATAATTACAGAAAATATTTGACTTCTTCTTAATGACTGTGCTAAGTACTGCATGTATCACACTTCAGCACAAATAGCTTTTTGTTATGAAAAAGCATTTGTAATGTTTTATTGTTATCATTCACAAAAGCTAAGCAGGGCTTTCTAAACCTGTTGAAGGAATAAACAACTTAGCTTGAATTTGACTGAAAAATGGTCATTAATGTACTGTAATAATTGTAACTCCCTGAAGTTTACAGAAAATTAACAAATTAATCAAATGTAAACTTTATGGAATCTTTTGTGAAACAGAATGATTCTAATTAAGAACAAATGTACTTTCTGCTAGTATATCTGCCATATAAATTATTATTGGTAATCATTCAAATCTTCACCTGAATGAATGAAATGATTATGATAACAATCACTTCATTGCTTTTAATCACAGTTTAGCAAGAAGTACAAAAACTATATGTTCCTTTGTCCCTACACTATAATTAAGAAGGGTTTGTGTAAAAGACCAGACACTTGTTAATTCTTTAAACTAAAGATAGTGTCATTTTCTATTGGTTTAGGAGATTTTGAAAAAATCAGGAAAAAGCTTTCTGTTTTTTTTCCATGTAAATAGAATTAACACCATGCACTACATGTTACCAGTGGAACTTTTCTTCTGCTCCTTCTCTTTCTTCAATATTTTAATAAATGATTTTGAAAAAACAAAATAATAAAAACGATGACTTTTTGGTGGAAACTGCTTTGTCCTTGTTCTTCTTGCCCCAATTGCCCTCCGACTCTGCTCTTCTAATCTCTGACATCCAAGTTAGATCATTTTCCCTTTACTCCTTTTTCATAGTTACATAGTAGATGAGGTTGAAAAAAGACGTACGTCCATCAAGTTTAACCTATGCTAAATGTAGACAACAGATACGTTATCCTATATCTATACTTACTTATTGTTCCAGAGGAAGGCAACAAAGAAAACCCAGAGTCATATAATCCAATGATATCTCATAAGGGAAAAAATAAATTCCTTCCTGACTTCAAGAATTGGCAATCGGATGAATCCTTGGATCAACATCCTTCCCAAGTATACTTATTTGGTATATATACCTTTCCTATCTAAAAAGATGTCAACCTGTTTTTGAACAAATCAATTGTATCTGCCATCACAGTCTCCATGGGTAATGAATGCCACATTTTTACTAAGTGCAGTATTGGCGGATCCGCTCATCCCCAGTTTATTTCCAACTTTTTGTGATTGGGCAATTTGGAGGTAAATTTGCTATTCTAGAGCCCCGAACAGCAGCAAGAAGCTGATTGGGTATCCTAGAATTGCACGAGTTTGAGAAACTGGCGATGTGCTGCGAAAAAAGGCTTCTCGCCAAACGTTTGGCGGATTTTTTTGTACGCCAAAAAAAAAAGGCGAATTTGATTATTTTCGCCAGGTTACCACAGCTTCCTGAATATCTAGAGGCACTTTTGGCGGAAACCTGGCAAGAACTGGTTTATCGGAGCTCTCTGCATAGGCCCCTAAGTCAGAAGCTGGGACGAAGTTATGAAAATAGAAGGTGGCAGTCACGGTTGGGTATTCTACCTGAAAAGAGTACCAAGAAGCCAGGGAGGATTTCCCAGTCAGGGTAAGCCTTTCAAAGAGGGTGCCCTGCACTTATTTGAGGCTAGTTTTCGACCCCAGACCCCTAGTAAGTGTGTAATACTGCTGTGTATTTTATATTCATTGTTGTCCGTGAGTTTCACTCAAATAAACCCCATTTTATTCCACTATCTTGTTTTGCCTATTGAATGATCCCTGAATGGTATAAAAAGTGTTAAAAGTGCTGGGCTCTTTTGACATTTGGCTAGACAATAAGATATCAGTACTGGAATACATTGTATATTTGCATAACTTATATTTATACAGGCAGCAATATTATGTCAAAGGAAAATGTCATCTTTCTATCTATATGTAACTACTTCTTCAGTTACTGCTATGTACTGACCTTTGGTGGCTCTCTTAGTGGTTTTGGACAAAATACTGTATGCAGCTATCCCTGCCCATCTCAAACAGGAAAATACATCCTGCATGTTTGATATATATATATATGGTAAGGAAGAGTAGGCTTGGAAAGTGGAACTAATCAGTGCTTAGGGAAATCATAATTCTAGTGCAGTGTTATAACATTCAATCTATCTAAAAAGACTAACAATATGTATATTATTGCCTAGACTTTCACATTCAATGTCATACATTATTCATTGGAAGTCAACCATGGCCTTGAAAAATATCCCAACTTTATAAGATAACTCACCGTGAAATGCTCCATGAAGGAAAACTATCTATAATAATCAAGAAGATTAAAAGATGGGTTACGAGGCGCAAATTGTAATAAATGTATAATGCACTCCCCCTGACTGAGTAGAAGAAAGCTAGACATTTTGACTCCATTTATGATATGGTATCACTCTTTTACAAAAAGTAAATATGTAATCCTGTTCAGCATAATCTTGCTGCAAAAAACCTCTAGCATTTCCAGGTAAAGGTGAAAATGCTGCAGAAAGCACAGTCACTTAGCTATGTTGTTCTCATTCTTCATATATGACTTTTAAGGGCATACTGTACATTGCTGAAGTACATTTTATCCAGATGACAAAATCTCTATGTCACCACCAGGATGGCTGAGTGGCTAAGGTATTGGACTTAAGATCCAATGGACATATGTCTGCGTGGGATTAACAATATTGAATTCCTAATTCCTGGACATGTTTATATTGTTGCTACTTTTGCCATAGTCCACATATTGATAGTTCATATTTGTCATCATTCATCTGTGAGTGTTACCCATATCCACTCAAGAGCTTTGCCCTTGTTCTTCTTGTCCTAATTGCACTATGACTCTGCTCTTCTAATCTCTGACATTGCTGAAGTCCATTTAACCAGATGACAAAATCTATATGTCATCACCAGGATGGCCGAGTGGTTAAGGCGTTGGACTTAAGATCCAATGGACATATGTCTGCGTGGGTTCAAACCCCACTCCTGGTATTGCTTTGTTTTGTCAACGAACAATATTGAATACCTCTTTCCTTGACATGTTTATTTTGTTGATACTTTTGCCACAGTCCACATATTGATAGTTCATATTTGTCATCATTCAAAAGTGAGTGTTACCCATATCCGCTCAAGAGATTTGCCTTTGTTCTTTTTGCCCTAATTGCACTAAGACTCTGCTCTTCTAATCTCTGACATCCAAGTTAGATCATTTTCCCTTTACTCCTTTTAACCCCTAATCTTTTTTTTAATGCCCCAGATCTGTTTCATACTGGACATTGAATGTGGTTAACAAAAAGTATTTCTCGTCATTGTTCAAGAACCGAATAGCAGCTTCATTTTACAAAGATAATGTTGTTTAAACAATGTGTACAAACAAATCATGTATTTCTCTTTATGAAATTGTTCTCAAGGTCAGTTGATTCATATTGGTCTTCATTCATTAGTGAGTGTTACCCAAATCCGTTCAAGAGCCAACTGTGTGACAGAAATCACAGTTTTCAGCTATGTAGTCATGGCCGAGTGGTTAAGGCGATGGATTCGAAATCCATTGGGGTTTCCTCGCGCAGGTTCAAATCCTGCTGACTACGTTTACATTTTTCAGCTGGGAAGTGTTTTTAAACCTTCACTGCACTTTTCATTTTGTTTTTATCTGCTTGTCAAAGCAATCTTTACTTACTGGAATATGTGGCACTCAAAATAAGAAAACACTGTGAATTCTTCAAACATTTCCCAAGTTATATATTTTAGGTTGCTGCTGACTGTAAAACATTTAATAAAGGACTTCATTTCAATCCATGCTTTGTTTTCTATAGATAAGTATCTCTATTCTGCAAGATATTGCTAAGAGATCATGTGTGTGCAATACTTTGCACAACATATAATAGAGAAGAAATGGTTTAACCCTACAGAAATAACTTAATGTGACAAAGGATTGTGAGCACTTAACTGTGAGAGTGAGGGATTTCTTCCACTTTATAATTACAGATAATATTTGACTTCTTCTTAATGACTGTGCTAAGT
This sequence comes from Ascaphus truei, assembly GCF_040206685.1. Lineage (NCBI taxonomy): Eukaryota > Metazoa > Chordata > Amphibia > Anura > Ascaphidae > Ascaphus > Ascaphus truei. The sequence goes on from NC_134497.1 coordinate 53,762,285, forward strand.
ACTGCATGTATCACACTTCAGCACAAATAGCTTTTTGTTATGAAAAAGCATTTGTAATGTTTTATTGTTATCATTCACAAAAGCTAAGCAGGGCTTTCTAAACCTGTTGAAGGAATAAACAACTTAGCTTGAATTTGACTGAAAAATGGTCATTAATGTACTGTAATAATTGTAACTCCCTGAAGTTTACAGAAAATTAACAAATTAATTAAATGTAAACTTTATGGAATCTTTTGTGAAACAGAATGATTCTAATTAAGAACAAATGTACTTTCTGCTAGTATATCTGCCATATAAATTATTATTGGTAATCATTCAAATCTTCACCTGAATGAATGAAATGATTATGATAACAATCACTTCATTGCTTTTAATCACAGTTTAGCAAGAAGTACAAAAACTATATGTTCCTTTGTCCCTACACTATAATTAAGAGGGGTTTGTGTAAAAGACCAGAGACTTGTTAATTCTTTAAACTAAAGATAGTGTCATTTTCTATTGGTTTAGGAGATTTTGAAAAAATCAGGAAAAAGCTTTCTATTTTTTTTCCATGTAAATAGAATTAACACCATGCACTACATGTTACCAGTGGAACTTTTCTTCTGCTCCTTCTCTTTCTTCAATATTTTAATAAATGATTTTGAAAAAACAAAATAATAAAAACGATGACTTTTTGGTGGAAACTGCTTTGTCCTTGTTCTTCTTGCCCCAATTGCCCTCCGACTCTGCTCTTCTAATCTCTGACATCCAAGTTAGATCATTTTCCCTTTACTCCTTTTTCATAGTTACATAGTAGATGAGGTTGAAAAAAGACGTACGTCCATCAAGTTTAACCTATGCTAAATTTAGACAACAGATACGTTATCTTATATCTATACTTACTTATTGTTCCAGAGGAAGGCAACAAAGAAAACCCAGAGTCATATAATCCAATGATATCTCATAAGGGAAAAAATAAATTCCTTCCTGACTTCAAGAATTGGCAATCGGATGAATCCTTGGATCAACATCCTTCCCAAGTATACTTATTTGGTATATATACCTTTCCTATCTAAAAAGATGTCAACCTGTTTTTGAACAAATCAATTGTATCTGCCATCACAGTCTCCATGGGTAATGAATGCCACATTTTTACTAAGTGCAGTATTGGCGGATCCGCTCATCCCCAGTTTATTTCCAACTTTTTGTGATTGGGCAATTTGGAGGTAAATTTGCTATTCTAGAGCCCCGAACAGCAGCAAGAAGCTGATCGGGGATCCTAGAATTGCACGAGTTTGAGAAACTGGCGATGTGCTGCGAAAAAAGGCTTCTCGCCAAACGTTTGGCGGATTTTTTTGTACGCCAAAAAAAAAGGCGAATTTGATTATTTTCGCCAGGTTACCACAGCTTCCTGAATATCTAGAGGCACTTTTGGCGGAAACCTGGCAAGAACTGGTTTATCGGAGCTCTCTGCATAGGCCCCTAAGTCAGAAGCTGGGACGAAGTTATGAAAATAGAAGGTGGCAGTCACGGTTGGGTATTCTACCTGAAAAGAGTACCAAGAAGCCAGGGAGGATTTCCCAGTCAGGGTAAGCCTTTCAAAGAGGGTGCCCTGCACTTATTTGAGGCTAGTTTTCGACCCCAGACCCCTAGTAAGTGTGTAATACTGCTGTGTATTTTATATTCATTGTTGTCCGTGAGTTTCACTCAAATAAACCCCATTTTATTCCACTATCTTGTTTTGCCTATTGAATGATCCCTGAATGGTATAAAAAGTGTTAAAAGTGCTGGGCTCTTTTGACATTTGGCTAGACAATAAGATATCAGTACTGGAATACATTGTATATTTGCATAACTTATATTTATACAGGCAGCAATATTATGTCAAAGGAAAATGTCATCTTTCTATCTATATGTAACTACTTCTTCAGTTACTGCTATGTACTGACCTTTGGTGGCTCTCTTAGTGGTTTTGGACAAAATACTGTATGCAGCTATCCCTGCCCATCTCAAACAGGAAAATACATCCTGCATGTTTGATATATATATATGGTAAGGAAGAGTAGGCTTGGAAAGTGGAACTAATCAGTGCTTAGGGAAATCATAATTCTAGTGCAGTGTTATAACATTCAATCTATCTAAAAAGACTAACAATATGTATATTATTGCCTAGACTTTCACATTCAATGTCATACATTATTCATTGGAAGTCAACCATGGCCTTGAAAAATATCCCAACTTTATAAGATAACTCACCGTGAAATGCTCCATGAAGGAAAACTATCTATAATAATCAAGAAGATTAAAAGATGGGTTACGAGGCGCAAATTGTAATAAATGTATAATGCACTCCCCCTGACTGAGTAGAAGAAAGCTAGACATTTTGACTCCATTTATGATATGGTATCACTCTTTTACAAAAAGTAAATATGTAATCCTGTTCAGCATAATCTTGCTGCAAAAAACCTCTAGCATTTCCAGGTAAAGGTGAAAATGCTGCAGAAAGCACAGTCACTTAGCTATGTTGTTCTCATTCTTCATATATGACTTTTAAGGGCATACTGTACATTGCTGAAGTACATTTTATCCAGATGACAAAATCTCTATGTCACCACCAGGATGGCCGAGTGGCTAAGGTATTGGACTTAAGATCCAATGGACATATGTCTGCGTGGGATTAACAATATTGAATTCCTAATTCCTGGACATGTTTATATTGTTGCTACTATTGCCATAGTCCACATATTGATAGTTCATATTTGTCATCATTCATCTGTGAGTGTTACCCATATCCGCTCAAGAGCTTTGCCCTTGTTCTTCTTGCCCTAATTGCACTATGACTCTGCTCTTCTAATCTCTGACATTGCTGAAGTCCATTTAACCAGATGACAAAATCTATATGTCATCACCAGGATGGCCGAGTGGTTAAGGCGTTGGACTTAAGATCCAATGGACATATGTCTGCGTGGGTTCAAACCCCACTCCTGGTATTGCTTTGTTTTGTCAACGAACAATATTGAATACCTCTTTCCTTGACATGTTTATTTTGTTGATACTTTTGCCACAGTCCACATATTGATAGTTCATATTTGTCATCATTCAAAAGTGAGTGTTACCCATATCCGCTCAAGAGATTTGCCTTTGTTCTTTTTGCCCTAATTGCACTAAGACTCTGCTCTTCTAATCTCTGACATCCAAGTTAGATCATTTTCCCTTTACTCCTTTTAACCCCTAATCTTTTTTTTAATGCCCCAGATCTGTTTCATACTGGACATTGAATGTGGTTAACAAAAAGTATTTCTCGTCATTGTTCAAGAACCGAATAGCAGCTTCATTTTACAAAGATAATGTTGTTTAAACAATGTGTACAAACAAATCATGTATTTCTCTTTATGAAATTGTTCTCAAGGTCAGTTGATTCATATTGGTCTTCATTCATTAGTGAGTGTTACCCAAATCCGTTCAAGAGCCAACTGTGTGACAGAAATCACAGTTTTCAGCTATGTAGTCATGGCCGAGTGGTTAAGGCGATGGATTCGAAATCCATTGGGGTTTCCTCGCGCAGGTTCAAATCCTGCTGACTATGTTTACATTTTTCAGCTGGGAAGTGTTTTTAAACCTTCACTGCACTTTTCATTTTGTTTTTATCTGCTTGTCAAAGCAATCTTTACTTACTGGAATATGTGGCACTCAAAATAAGAAAACACTGTGAATTCTTCAAACATTTCCCAAGTTATATATTTTAGGTTGCTGCTGACTGTAAAACATTTAATAAAGGACTTCATTTCAATCCATGCTTTGTTTTCTATAGATAAGTATCTCTATTCTGCAAGATATTGCTAAGAGATCATGTGTGTGCAATACTTTGCACAACATATAATAGAGAAGAAATGGTTTAACCCTACAGAAATAACTTAATGTGACAAAGGATTGTGAGCACTTAACTGTGAGAGTGAGGGATTTCTTCCACTTTATAATTACAGATAATATTTGACTTCTTCTTAATGACTGTGCTAAGTACTGCATGTATCACACTTCAGCACAAATAGCTTTTTGTTATGAAAAAGCATTTGTAATGTTTTATTGTTATCATTCACAAAAGCTAAGCAGGGCTTTCTAAACCTGTTGAAGGAATAAACAACTTAGCTTGAATTTGACTGAAAAATGGTCATTAATGTACTGTAATAATTGTAACTCCCTGAAGTTTACAGAAAATTAACAAATTAATTAAATGTAAACTTTATGGAATCTTTTGTGAAACAGAATGATTCTAATTAAGAACAAATGTACTTTCTGCTAGTATATCTGCCATATAAATTATTATTGGTAATCATTCAAATCTTCACCTGAATGAATGAAATGATTATGATAACAATCACTTCATTGCTTTTAATCACAGTTTAGCAAGAAGTACAAAAACTATATGTTCCTTTGTCCCTACACTATAATTAAGAGGGGTTTGTGTAAAAGACCAGACACTTGTTAATTCTTTAAACTAAAGATAGTGTCATTTTCTATTGGTTTAGGAGATTTTGAAAAAATCAGGAAAAAGCTTTCTATTTTTTTTCCATGTAAATAGAATTAACACCATGCACTACATGTTACCAGTGGAACTTTTCTTCTGCTCCTTCTCTTTCTTCAATATTTTAATAAATGATTTTGAAAAAACAAAATAATAAAAACGATGACTTTTTGGTGGAAACTGCTTTGTCCTTGTTCTTCTTGCCCCAATTGCCCTCCGACTCTGCTCTTCTAATCTCTGACATCCAAGTTAGATCATTTTCCCTTTACTCCTTTTTCATAGTTACATAGTAGATGAGGTTGAAAAAAGACGTACGTCCATCAAGTTTAACCTATGCTAAATTTAGACAACAGATACGTTATCTTATATCTATACTTACTTATTGTTCCAGAGGAAGGCAACAAAGAAAACCCAGAGTCATATAATCCAATGATATCTCATAAGGGAAAAAATAAATTCCTTCCTGACTTCAAGAATTGGCAATCGGATGAATCCTTGGATCAACATCCTTCCCAAGTATACTTATTTGGTATATATACCTTTCCTATCTAAAAAGATGTCAACCTGTTTTTGAACAAATCAATTGTATCTGCCATCACAGTCTCCATGGGTAATGAATGCCACATTTTTACTAAGTGCAGTATTGGCGGATCCGCTCATCCCCAGTTTATTTCCAACTTTTTGTGATTGGGCAATTTGGAGGTAAATTTGCTATTCTAGAGCCCCGAACAGCAGCAAGAAGCTGATCGGGGATCCTAGAATTGCACGAGTTTGAGAAACTGGCGATGTGCTGCGAAAAAAGGCTTCTCGCCAAACGTTTGGCGGATTTTTTTGTACGCCAAAAAAAAAGGCGAATTTGATTATTTTCGCCAGGTTACCACAGCTTCCTGAATATCTAGAGGCACTTTTGGCGGAAACCTGGCAAGAACTGGTTTATCGGAGCTCTCTGCATAGGCCCCTAAGTCAGAAGCTGGGACGAAGTTATGAAAATAGAAGGTGGCAGTCACGGTTGGGTATTCTACCTGAAAAGAGTACCAAGAAGCCAGGGAGGATTTCCCAGTCAGGGTAAGCCTTTCAAAGAGGGTGCCCTGCACTTATTTGAGGCTAGTTTTCGACCCCAGACCCCTAGTAAGTGTGTAATACTGCTGTGTATTTTATATTCATTGTTGTCCGTGAGTTTCACTCAAATAAACCCCATTTTATTCCACTATCTTGTTTTGCCTATTGAATGATCCCTGAATGGTATAAAAAGTGTTAAAAGTGCTGGGCTCTTTTGACATTTGGCTAGACAATAAGATATCAGTACTGGAATACATTGTATATTTGCATAACTTATATTTATACAGGCAGCAATATTATGTCAAAGGAAAATGTCATCTTTCTATCTATATGTAACTACTTCTTCAGTTACTGCTATGTACTGACCTTTGGTGGCTCTCTTAGTGGTTTTGGACAAAATACTGTATGCAGCTATCCCTGCCCATCTCAAACAGGAAAATACATCCTGCATGTTTGATATATATATATGGTAAGGAAGAGTAGGCTTGGAAAGTGGAACTAATCAGTGCTTAGGGAAATCATAATTCTAGTGCAGTGTTATAACATTCAATCTATCTAAAAAGACTAACAATATGTATATTATTGCCTAGACTTTCACATTCAATGTCATACATTATTCATTGGAAGTCAACCATGGCCTTGAAAAATATCCCAACTTTATAAGATAACTCACCGTGAAATGCTCCATGAAGGAAAACTATCTATAATAATCAAGAAGATTAAAAGATGGGTTACGAGGCGCAAATTGTAATAAATGTATAATGCACTCCCCCTGACTGAGTAGAAGAAAGCTAGACATTTTGACTCCATTTATGATATGGTATCACTCTTTTACAAAAAGTAAATATGTAATCCTGTTCAGCATAATCTTGCTGCAAAAAACCTCTAGCATTTCCAGGTAAAGGTGAAAATGCTGCAGAAAGCACAGTCACTTAGCTATGTTGTTCTCATTCTTCATATATGACTTTTAAGGGCATACTGTACATTGCTGAAGTACATTTTATCCAGATGACAAAATCTCTATGTCACCACCAGGATGGCCGAGTGGCTAAGGTATTGGACTTAAGATCCAATGGACATATGTCTGCGTGGGATTAACAATATTGAATTCCTAATTCCTGGACATGTTTATATTGTTGCTACTATTGCCATAGTCCACATATTGATAGTTCATATTTGTCATCATTCATCTGTGAGTGTTACCCATATCCGCTCAAGAGCTTTGCCCTTGTTCTTCTTGCCCTAATTGCACTATGACTCTGCTCTTCTAATCTCTGACATTGCTGAAGTCCATTTAACCAGATGACAAAATCTATATGTCATCACCAGGATGGCCGAGTGGTTAAGGCGTTGAACTTAAGATCCAATGGACATATGTCTGCGTGGGTTCAAACCCCACTCCTGGTATTGCTTTGTTTTGTCAACGAACAATATTGAATACCTCTTTCCTTGACATGTTTATTTTGTTGATACTTTTGCCACAGTCCACATATTGATAGTTCATATTTGTCATCATTCAAAAGTGAGTGTTACCCATATCCGCTCAAGAGATTTGCCTTTGTTCTTTTTGCCCTAATTGCACTAAGACTCTGCTCTTCTAATCTCTGACATCCAAGTTAGATCATTTTCCCTTTACTCCTTTTAACCCCTAATCTTTTTTTTAATGCCCCAGATCTGTTTCATACTGGACATTGAATGTGGTTAACAAAAAGTATTTCTCGTCATTGTTCAAGAACCGAATAGCAGCTTCATTTTACAAAGATAATGTTGTTTAAACAATGTGTACAAACAAATCATGTATTTCTCTTTATGAAAATGTTCTCAAGGTCAGTTGATTCATATTGGTCTTCATTCATTAGTGAGTGTTACCCAAATCCGTTCAAGAGCCAACTCTGTGACAGAAATCACAGTTTTCAGCTATGTAGTCATGGCCGAGTGGTTAAGGCGATGGATTCGAAATCCATTGGGGTTTCCTCGCGCAGGTTCAAATCCGGCTGACTACGTTTACATTTTTCAGCTGGGAAGTGTTTTTAAACCTTCACTGCACTTTTCATTTTGTTTTTATCTGCTTGTCAAAGCAATCTTTACTTACTGGAATATGTGGCACACAAAAGAAGAAAACACTGTGAATTCTTCAAACATTTCCCAAGTTATACATTTTAGGTTGCTACTGACTGTAAAACATTTAATAAAGGACTCCATTTCAATCCATGCTTTGTTTTCTATAGATAAGTATCTCTATTCTGCAAGATATTGCTAAGAGGTCATGTGTGTGCAATACTTTGCACAACATATAATAGAGGAGAAATGGTTTAACCCTACAGAAATAACTTAACGTGACAAAGGATTGTGAGCACTTAAGTGTGAGAGTGAGGGATTTCTTCCACTTTATAATTACAGATAATATTTGACTTCTTCTTAATGACTGTGCTAAGTACTGCATGTATCACACTTCAGCACAAATAGCTTTTTGTTATGAAAAAGCATTTGTAATGTTTTATTGTTATCATTCACAAAAGCTAAGCAGGGCTTTCTAAACCTGTTGAAGGAATAAACAACTTAGCTTGAATTTGACTGAAAAATTGTCATTAATGTACTGTAATAATTGTAACTCCCTGAAGTTTACAGAAAATTAACAAATTAATTAAATGTAAACTTTATGGAATCTTTTGTGAAACAGAATGATTCTAATTAAGAACAAATGTACTTTCTGCTAGTATATCTGCCATATAAATTATTATTGGTAATCATTCAAATCTTCACCTGAATGAATGAAATGATTATGATAACAATCACTTCATTGCTTTTAATCACAGTTTAGCAAGAAGTACAAAAACTATATGTTCCTTTGTCCCTACACTATAATTAAGAGGGGTTTGTGTAAAAGACCAGACACTTGTTAATTCTTTAAACTAAAGATAGTGTCATTTTCTATTGGTTTAGGAGATTTTGAAAAAATCAGGAAAAAGCTTTCTATTTTTTTTCCATGTAAATAGAATTAACACCATGCACTACATGTTACCAGTGGAACTTTTCTTCTGCTCCTTCTCTTTCTTCAATATTTTAATAAATGATTTTGAAAAAACAAAATAATAAAAACGATGACTTTTTGGTGGAAACTGCTTTGTCCTTGTTCTTCTTGCCCCAATTGCCCTCCGACTCTGCTCTTCTAATCTCTGACATCCAAGTTAGATCATTTTCCCTTTACTCCTTTTTCATAGTTACATAGTAGATGAGGTTGAAAAAAGACGTACGTCCATCAAGTTTAACCTATGCTAAATTTAGACAACAGATACGTTATCCTATATCTATACTTACTTATTGTTCCAGAGGAAGGCAACAAAGAAAACCCAGAGTCATATAATCCAATGATATCTCATAAGGGAAAAAATAAATTCCTTCCTGACTTCAAGAATTGGCAATCGGATGAATCCTTGGATCAACATCCTTCCCAAGTATACTTATTTGGTATATATACCTTTCCTATCTAAAAAGATGTCAACCTGTTTTTGAACAAATCAATTGTATCTGCCATCACAGTCTCCATGGGTAATGAATGCCACATTTTTACTAAGTGCAGTATTGGCGGATCCGCTCATCCCCAGTTTATTTCCAACTTTTTGTGATTGGGCAATTTGGAGGTAAATTTGCTATTTTAGAGCCCCAAACAGCAGCAAGAAGCTGATCGGGGATCCTAGAATTGCACGAGTTTGAGAAACTGGCGATGTGCTGCGAAAAAAGGCTTCTCGCCAAACGTTTGGCGGATTTTTTTGTACGCCAAAAAAAGGCGAATTTGATTATTTTCGCCAGGTTACCACAGCTTCCTGAATATCTAGAGGCACTTTTGGCGGAAACCTGGCAAGAACTGGTTTATCGGAGCTCTCTGCATAGGCCCCTAAGTCAGAAGCTGGGACGAAGTTATGAAAATAGAAGGTGGCAGTCACGGTTGGGTATTCTACCTGAAAAGAGTACCAAGAAGCCAGGGAGGATTTCCCAGTCAGGGTAAGCCTTTCAAAGAGGGTGCCCTGCACTTATTTGAGGCTAGTTTTCGACCCCAGACCCCTAGTAAGTGTGTAATACTGCTGTGTATTTTATATTCATTGTTGTCCGTGAGTTTCACTCAAATAAACCCCATTTTATTCCACTATCTTGTTTTGCCTATTGAATGATCCCTGAATGGTATAAAAAGTGTTAAATGTGCTGGGCTCTTTTGACATTTGGCTAGACAATAAGATATCAGTACTGGAATACATTGTATATTTGCATAACTTATATTTATACAGGCAGCAATATTATGTCAAAGGAAAATGTCATCTTTCTATCTATATGTAACTACTTCTTCAGTTACTGCTATGTACTGACCTTTGGTGGCTCTCTTAGTGGTTTTGGACAAAATACTGTATGCAGCTATCCCTGCCCATCTCAAACAGGAAAATACATCCTGCATGTTTGATATATATATATGGTAAGGAAGAGTAGGCTTGGAAAGTGGAACTAATCAGTGCTTAGGGAAATCATAATTCTAGTGCAGTGTTATAACATTCAATCTATCTAAAAAGACTAACAATATGTATATTATTGCCTAGACTTTCACATTCAATGTCATACATTATTCATTGGAAGTCAACCATGGCCTTGAAAAATATCCCAACTTTATAAGATAACTCACCGTGAAATACTCCATGAAGGAAAACTATCTATAATAATCAAGAAGATTAAAAGATGGGTTACGAGGCGCAAATTGTAATAAATGTATAATGCACTCCCCCTGACTGAGTAGAAGAAAGCTAGACATTTTGACTCCATTTATGATATGGTATCACTCTTTTACAAAAAGTAAATATGTAATCCTGTTCAGCATAATCTTGCTGCAAAAAACCTCTAGCATTTCCAGGTAAAGGTGAAAATGCTGCAGAAAGCACAGTCACTTAGCTATGTTGTTCTCATTCTTCATATATGACTTTTAAGGGCATACTGTACATTGCTGAAGTACATTTTATCCAGATGACAAAATCTCTATGTCACCACCAGGATGGCCGAGTGGCTAAGGTATTGGACTTAAGATCCAATGGACATATGTCTGCGTGGGATTAACAATATTGAATTCCTAATTCCTGGACATGTTTATATTGTTGCTACTTTTGCCATAGTCCACATATTGATAGTTCATATTTGTCATCATTCATCTGTGAGTGTTACCCATATCCGCTCAAGAGCTTTGCCCTTGTTCTTCTTGCCCTAATTGCACTATGACTCTGCTCTTCTAATCTCTGACATTGCTGAAGTCCATTTAACCAGATGACAAAATCTATATGTCATCACCAGGATGGCCGAGTGGTTAAGGCGTTGGACTTAAGATCCAATGGACATATGTCTGCGTGGGTTCAAACCCCACTCCTGGTATTGCTTTGTTTTGTCAACGAACAATATTGATACCTCTTTCCTTGACATGTTTATTTTGTTGATACTTTTGCCACAGTCCACATATTGATAGTTCATATTTGTCATCATTCAAAAGTGAGTGTTACCCATATCCGCTCAAGAGATTTGCCTTTGTTCTTTTTGCCCTAATTGCACTAAGACTCTGCTCTTCTAATCTCTGACATCCAAGTTAGATAATTTTCCCTTTACTCCTTTTAACCCCTAATCTTTTTTTTAATGCCCCAGATCTGTTTCATACTGGACATTGAATGTGGTTAACAAAAAGTATTTCTCGTCATTGTTCAAGAACCGAATAGCAGCTTCATTTTACAAAGATAATGTTGTTTAAACAATGTGTACAAACAAATCATGTATTTCTCTTTATGAAAATGTATTTCTCTTTATGAAAATGTTCTCAAGGTCAGTTGATTCATATTGGTCTTCATTCATTAGTGAGTGTTACCCAAATCCGTTCAAGAGCCAACTCTGTGACAGAAATCACAGTTTTCAGCTATGTAGTCATGGCCGAGTGGTTAAGGCGATGGATTCGAAATCCATTGGGTTTCCTCGCGCAGGTTCAAATCCGGCTGACTACGTTTACATTTTTCAGCTGGGAAGTGTTTTTAAACCTTCACTGCACTTTTCATTTTGTTTTTATCTGCTTGTCAAAGCAATCTTTACTTACTGGAATATGTGGCACACAAAAGAAGAAAACACTGTGAATTCTTCAAACATTTCCCAAGTTATACATTTTAGGTTGCTACTGACTGTAAAACATTTAATAAAGGACTCCATTTCAATCCATGCTTTGTTTTCTATAGATAAGTATCTCTATTCTGCAAGATATTGCTAAGAGGTCATGTGTGTGCAATACTTTGCACAACATATAATAGAGGAGAAATGGTTTAACCCTACAGAAATAACTTAACGTGACAAAGGATTGTGAGCACTTAAGTGTGAGAGTGAGGGATTTCTTCCACTTTATAATTACAGATAATATTTGACTTCTTCTTAATGACTGTGCTAAGTACTGCATGTATCACACTTCAGCACAAATAGCTTTTTGTTATGAAAAAGCATTTGTAATGTTTTATTGTTATCATTCACAAAAGCTAAGCAGGGCTTTCTAAACCTGTTGAAGGAATAAACAACTTAGCTTGAATTTGACTGAAAAATGGTCATTAATGTACTGTAATAATTGTAACTCCCTGAAGTTTACAGAAAATTAACAAATTAATTAAATGTAAACTTTATGGAATCTTTTGTGAAACAGAATGATTCTAATTAAGAACAAATGTACTTTCTGCTAGTATATCTGCCATATAAATTATTATTGGTAATCATTCAAATCTTCACCTGAATGAATGAAATGATTATGATAACAATCACTTCATTGCTTTTAATCACAGTTTAGCAAGAAGTACAAAAACTATATGTTCCTTTGTCCCTACACTATAATTAAGAGGGGTTTGTGTAAAAGACCAGACACTTGTTAATTCTTTAAACTAAAGATAGTGTCATTTTCTATTGGTTTAGGAGATTTTGAAAAAATCAGGTAAAAGCTTTCTATTTTTTTTCCATGTAAATAGAATTAACACCATGCACTACATGTTACCAGTGGAACTTTTCTTCTGCTCCTTCTCTTTCTTCAATATTTTAATAAATGATTTTGAAAAAACAAAATAATAAAAACGATGACTTTTTGGTGGAAACTGCTTTGTCCTTGTTCTTCTTGCCCCAATTGCCCTCCGACTCTGCTCTTCTAATCTCTGACATCCAAGTTAGATCATTTTCCCTTTACTCCTTTTTCATAGTTACATAGTAGATGAGGTTGAAAAAAGACGTACGTCCATCAAGTTTAACCTATGCTAAATTTAGTCAACAGATACGTTATCTTATATCTATACTTACTTATTGTTCCAGAGGAAGGCAACAAAGAAAACCCAGAGTCATATAATCCAATGATATCTCATAAGGGAAAAAATAAATTCCTTCCTGACTTCAAGAATTGGCAATCGGATGAATCCTTGGATCAACATCCTTCCCAAGTATACTTATTTGGTATATATACCTTTCCTATCTAAAAAGATGTCAACCTGTTTTTGAACAAATCAATTGTATCTGCCATCACAGTCTCCATGGGTAATGAATGCCACATTTTTACTAAGTGCAGTATTGGCGGATCCGCTCATCCCCAGTTTATTTCCAACTTTTTGTGATTGGGCAATTTGGAGGTAAATTTGCTATTCTAGAGCCCCGAACAGCAGCAAGAAGCTGATCGGGGATCCTAGAATTGCACGAGTTTGAGAAACTGGCGATGTGCTGCGAAAAAAGGCTTCTCGCCAAACGTTTGGCGGATTTTTTTGTACGCCAAAAAAAAAAGGCGAATTTGATTATTTTCGCCAGGTTACCACAGCTTCCTGAATATCTAGAGGCACTTTTGGCGGAAACCTGGCAAGAACTGGTTTATCGGAGCTCTCTGCATAGGCCCCTAAGTCAGAAGCTGGGACGAAGTTATGAAAATAGAAGGTGGCAGTCACGGTTGGGTATTCTACCTGAAAAGAGTACCAAGAAGCCAGGGAGGATTTCCCAGTCAGGGTAAGCCTTTCAAAGAGGGTGCCCTGCACTTATTTGAGGCTAGTTTTCGACCCCAGACCCCTAGTAAGTGTGTAATACTGCTGTGTATTTTATATTCATTGTTGTCCGTGAGTTTCACTCAAATAAACCCCATTTTATTCCACTATCTTGTTTTGCCTATTGAATGATCCCTGAATGGTATAAAAAGTGTTAAAAGTGCTGGGCTCTTTTGACATTTGGCTAGACAATAAGATATCAGTACTGGAATACATTGTATATTTGCATAACTTATATTTATACAGGCAGCAATATTATGTCAAAGGAAAATGTCATCTTTCTATCTATATGTAACTACTTCTTCAGTTACTGCTATGTACTGACCTTTGGTGGCTCTCTTAGTGGTTTTGGACAAAATACTGTATGCAGCTATCCCTGCCCATCTCAAACAGGAAAATACATCCTGCATGTTTGATATATATATATGGTAAGGAAGAGTAGGCTTGGAAAGTGGAACTAATCAGTGCTTAGGGAAATCATAATTCTAGTGCAGTGTTATAACATTCAATCTATCTAAAAAGACTAACAATATGTATATTATTGCCTAGACTTTCACATTCAATGTCATACATTATTCATTGGAAGTCAACCATGGCCTTGAAAAATATCCCAACTTTATAAGATAACTCACCGTGAAATGCTCCATGAAGGAAAACTATCTATAATAATCAAGAAGATTAAAAGATGGGTTACGAGGCGCAAATTGTAATAAATGTATAATGCACTCCCCCTGACTGAGTAGAAGAAAGCTAGACATTTTGACTCCATTTATGATATGGTATCACTCTTTTACAAAAAGTAAATATGTAATCCTGTTCAGCATAATCTTGCTGCAAAAAACCTCTAGCATTTCCAGGTAAAGGTGAAAATGCTGCAGAAAGCACAGTCACTTAGCTATGTTGTTCTCATTCTTCATATATGACTTTTAAGGGCATACTGTACATTGCTGAAGTACATTTTATCCAGATGACAAAATCTCTATGTCACCACCAGGATGGCCGAGTGGCTAAGGTATTGGACTTAAGATCCAATGGACATATGTCTGCGTGGGATTAACAATATTGAATTCCTAATTCCTGGACATGTTTATATTGTTGCTACTTTTGCCATAGTCCACATATTGATAGTTCATATTTGTCATCATTCATCTGTGAGTGTTACCCATATCCGCTCAAGAGCTTTGCCCTTGTTCTTCTTGCCCTAATTGCACTATGACTCTGCTCTTCTAATCTCTGACATTGCTGAAGTCCATTTAACCAGATGACAAAATCTACATGTCATCACCAGGATGGCCGAGTGGTTAAGGCGTTGGACTTAAGATCCAATGGACATATGTCTGCGTGGGTTCAAACCCCACTCCTGGTATTGCTTTGTTTTGTCAACGAACAATATTGAATACCTCTTTCCTTGACATGTTTATTTTGTTGATACTTTTGCCACAGTCCACATATTGATAGTTCATATTTGTCATCATTCAAAAGTGAGTGTTACCCATATCCGCTCAAGAGATTTGCCTTTGTTCTTTTTGCCCTAATTGCACTAAGACTCTGCTCTTCTAATCTCTGACATCCAAGTTAGATAATTTTCCCTTTACTCCTTTTAACCCCTAATCTTTTTTTTAATGCCCCAGATCTGTTTCATACTGGACATTGAATGTGGTTAACAAAAAGTATTTCTCGTCATTGTTCAAGAACCGAATAGCAGCTTCATTTTACAAAGATAATGTTGTTTAAACAATGTGTACAAACAAATCATGTATTTCTCTTTATGAAATTGTTCTCAAGGTCAGTTGATTCATATTGGTCTTCATTCATTAGTGAGTGTTACCCAAATCCGTTCCAGAGCCGACTGTGTGACAGAAATCACAGTTTTCAGCTATGTAGTCATGGCCGAGTGGTTAAGGCGATGGATTCGAAATCCATTGGGGTTTCCTCGCGCAGGTTCAAATCCTGCTGACTACGTTTACATTTTTCAGCTGGGAAGTGTTTTTAAACCTTCACTGCACTTTTCATTTTGTTTTTATCTGCTTGTCAAAGCAATCTTTACTTACTGGAATATGTGGCACTCAAAATAAGAAAACACTGTGAATTCTTCAAACATTTCCCAAGTTATATATTTTAGGTTGCTGCTGACTGTAAAACATTTAATAAAGGACTTCATTTCAATCCATGCTTTGTTTTCTATAGATAAGTATCTCTATTCTGCAAGATATTGCTAAGAGATCATGTGTGTGCAATACTTTGCACAACATATAATAGAGAAGAAATGGTTTAACCCTACAGAAATAACTTAATGTGACAAAGGATTGTGAGCACTTAACTGTGAGAGTGAGGGATTTCTTCCACTTTATAATTACAGATAATATTTGACTTCTTCTTAATGACTGTGCTAAGTACTGCATGTATCACACTTCAGCACAAATAGCTTTTTGTTATGAAAAAGCATTTGTAATGTTTTATTGTTATCATTCACAAAAGCTAAGCAGGGCTTTCTAAACCTGTTGAAGGAATAAACAACTTAGCTTGAATTTGACTGATAAATGGTCATTAATGTACTGTAATAATTGTAACTCCCTGAAGTTTACAGAAAATTAACAAATTAATTAAATGTAAACTTTATGGAATCTTTTGTGAAACAGAATGATTCTAATTAAGAACAAATGTACTTTCTGCTAGTATATCTGCCATATAAATTATTATTGGTAATCATTCAAATCTTCACCTGAATGAATGAAATGATTATGATAACAATCACTTCATTGCTTTTAATCACAGTTTAGCAAGAAGTACAAAAACTATATGTTCCTTTGTCCCTACACTATAATTAAGAGGGGTTTGTGTAAAAGACCAGACACTTGTTAATTCTTTAAACTAAAGATAGTGTCATTTTCTATTGGTTTAGGAGATTTTGAAAAAATCAGGAAAAAGCTTTCTATTTTTTTTCCATTTAAATAGAATTAACACCATGCACTACATGTTACCAGTGGAACTTTTCTTCTGCTCCTTCTCTTTCTTCAATATTTTAATAAATGATTTTGAAAAAACAAAATAATAAAAACGATGACTTTTTGGTGGAAACTGCTTTGTCCTTGTTCTTCTTGCCCCAATTGCCCTCCGACTCTGCTCTTCTAATCTCTGACATCCAAGTTAGATCATTTTCCCTTTACTCCTTTTTCATAGTTACATAGTAGATGAGGTTGAAAAAAGACGTACGTCCATCAAGTTTAACCTATGCTAAATTTAGTCAACAGATACGTTATCTTATATCTATACTTACTTATTGTTCCAGAGGAAGGCAACAAAGAAAACCCAGAGTCATATAATCCAATGATATCTCATAAGGGAAAAAATAAATTCCTTCCTGACTTCAAGAATTGGCAATCGGATGAATCCTTGGATCAACATCCTTCCCAAGTATACTTATTTGGTATATATACCTTTCCTATCTAAAAAGATGTCAACCTGTTTTTGAACAAATCAATTGTATCTGCCATCACAGTCTCCATGGGTAATGAATGCCACATTTTTACTAAGTGCAGTATTGGCGGATCCGCTCATCCCCAGTTTATTTCCAACTTTTTGTGATTGGGCAATTTGGAGGTAAATTTGCTATTCTAGAGCCCCGAACAGCAGCAAGAAGCTGATCGGGGATCCTAGAATTGCACGAGTTTGAGAAACTGGCGATGTGCTGCGAAAAAAGGCTTCTCGCCAAACGTTTGGCGGATTTTTTTGTACGCCAAAAAAAAAAGGCGAATTTGATTATTTTCGCCAGGTTACCACAGCTTCCTGAATATCTAGAGGCACTTTTGGCGGAAACCTGGCAAGAACTGGTTTATCGGAGCTCTCTGCATAGGCCCCTAAGTCAGAAGCTGGGACGAAGTTATGAAAATAGAAGGTGGCAGTCACGGTTGGGTATTCTACCTGAAAAGAGTACCAAGAAGCCAGGGAGGATTTCCCAGTCAGGGTAAGCCTTTCAAAGAGGGTGCCCTGCACTTATTTGAGGCTAGTTTTCGACCCCAGACCCCTAGTAAGTGTGTAATACTGCTGTGTATTTTATATTCATTGTTGTCCGTGAGTTTCACTCAAATAAACCCAATTTTATTCCACTATCTTGTTTTGCCTATTGAATGATCCCTGAATGGTATAAAAAGTGTTAAAAGTGCTGGGCTCTTTTGACATTTGGCTAGACAATAAGATATCAGTACTGGAATACATTGTATATTTGCATAACTTATATTTATACAGGCAGCAATATTATGTCAAAGGAAAATGTCATCTTTCTATCTATATGTAACTACTTCTTCAGTTACTGCTATGTACTGACCTTTGGTGGCTCTCTTAGTGGTTTTGGACAAAATACTGTATGCAGCTATCCCTGCCCATCTCAAACAGGAAAATACATCCTGCATGTTTGATATATATATATGGTAAGGAAGAGTAGGCTTGGAAAGTGGAACTAATCAGTGCTTAGGGAAATCATAATTCTAGTGCAGTGTTATAACATTCAATCTATCTAAAAAGACTAACAATATGTATATTATTGCCTAGACTTTCACATTCAATGTCATACATTATTCATTGGAAGTCAACCATGGCCTTGAAAAATATCCCAACTTTATAAGATAACTCACCGTGAAATGCTCCATGAAGGAAAACTATCTATAATAATCAAGAAGATTAAAAGATGGGTTACGAGGCGCAAATTGTAATAAATGTATAATGCACTCCCCCTGACTGAGTAGAAGAAAGCTAGACATTTTGACTCCATTTATGATATGGTATCACTCTTTTACAAAAAGTAAATATGTAATCCTGTTCAGCATAATCTTGCTGCAAAAAACCTCTAGCATTTCCAGGTAAAGGTGAAAATGCTGCAGAAAGCACAGTCACTTAGCTATGTTGTTCTCATTCTTCATATATGACTTTTAAGGGCATACTGTACATTGCTGAAGTACATTTTATCCAGATGACAAAATCTCTATGTCACCACCAGGATGGCCGAGTGGCTAAGGTATTGGACTTAAGATCCAATGGACATATGTCTGCGTGGGATTAACAATATTGAATTCCTAATTCCTGGACATGTTTATATTGTTGCTACTTTTGCCATAGTCCACATATTGATAGTTCATATTTGTCATCATTCATCTGTGAGTGTTACCCATATCCGCTCAAGAGCTTTGCCCTTGTTCTTCTTGCCCTAATTGCACTATGACTCTGCTCTTCTAATCTCTGACATTGCTGAAGTCCATTTAACCAGATGACAAAATCTATATGTCATCACCAGGATGGCCGAGTGGTTAAGGCGTTGGACTTAAGATCCAATGGACATATGTCTGCGTGGGTTCAAACCCCACTCCTGGTATTGCTTTGTTTTGTCAACGAACAATATTGAATACCTCTTTCCTTGACATGTTTATTTTGTTGATACTTTTGCCACAGTCCACATATTGATAGTTCATATTTGTCATCATTCAAAAGTGAGTGTTACCCATATCCGCTCAAGAGATTTGCCTTTGTTCTTTTTGCCCTAATTGCACTAAGACTCTGCTCTTCTAATCTCTGACATCCAAGTTAGATAATTTTCCCTTTACTCCTTTTAACCCCTAATCTTTTTTTTAATGCCCCAGATCTGTTTCATACTGGACATTGAATGTGGTTAACAAAAAGTATTTCTCGTCATTGTTCAAGAACCGAATAGCAGCTTCATTTTACAAAGATAATGTTGTTTAAACAATGTGTACAAACAAATCATGTATTTCTCTTTATGAAATTGTTCTCAAGGTCAGTTGATTCATATTGGTCTTCATTCATTAGTGAGTGTTACCCAAATCCGTTCAAGAGCCAACTGTGTGACAGAAATCACAGTTTTCAGCTATGTAGTCATGGCCGAGTGGTTAAGGCGATGGATTCGAAATCCATTGGGGTTTCCTCGCGCAGGTTCAAATCCTGCTGACTACGTTTACATTTTTCAGCTGGGAAGTGTTTTTAAACCTTCACTGCACTTTTCATTTTGTTTTTATCTGCTTGTCAAAGCAATCTTTACTTACTGGAATATGTGGCACTCAAAATAAGAAAACACTGTGAATTCTTCAAACATTTCCCAAGTTATATATTTTAGGTTGCTGCTGACTGTAAAACATTTAATAAAGGACTTCATTTCAATCCATGCTTTGTTTTCTATAGATAAGTATCTCTATTCTGCAAGATATTGCTAAGAGATCATGTGTGTGCAATACTTTGCACAACATATAATAGAGAAGAAATGGTTTAACCCTACAGAAATAACTTAATGTGACAAAGGATTGTGAGCACTTAACTGTGAGAGTGAGGGATTTCTTCCACTTTATAATTACAGATAATATTTGACTTCTTCTTAATGACTGTGCTAAGTACTGCATGTATCACACTTCAGCACAAATAGCTTGTGTAAAACGCCACTGCGAACTGTTAGGTTTCGGTACTGGGTTAACTGGTGTGTTGTATGGTGAGACAGTTGGTTCTATCACTCCCTTTGTGAGTAACTCCTTAATGATCGGTTCAATACCTGCTTCCTTTTCTGCAGATAATGGATACTGTTTAATGTAAACCGGACTTACTCCTGGCTTTAGTGTAGCCTCATATGGTGTACATGAGATGAGACCTGGGTCAGTGTGAGAAGTAGCCCATACCCGTGGGTCAATGTCCTGTAATGATAAAGGTATGTCAGTAGAAAAAAGATTCCATTCTATATCCCATATCTCGTCAATAGGTAAATACTTGTCCTGTAATACAAGCTGCTGTCCTTGAGCCCATATGAAGGCTCCTTTGTCTGATGCAATGTAGACAGTCGTTGGTGTGATCCACACACCTTCAATGCGAGCAGACACATCTGAGTGTGCTTCAGGGTCATGCATCTCTGCTTCTGGATCATAGACAATACATGAAACAGGATTAGCAAATGTCATGCGTGTGTAAGGCATATCACCATGGATGGCGAAATCTGACAATTTGGTCAGTTGTTCAACTAATCTATCTGGCATTGTTAACCCTCGGACTTTGAGTCTGCCAGTGTCATGCTGAAAAAGAGAAAGATCATAATCATTGGGGGAGAGATGTGGAGAACTTACAATAATCCCCCCCTTGTCATCAATGCTTATGTCAATTTGCATTTTGGCCATGAGATCACGTCCTAATAAATTCACTGGACATTGTGGAATAACCCTGAAAGGGTGCTTCCAGTGTTTGTCAGACCTAGGATTTAATTGAACTGACAAAATGGGAGTGTTGTAACATTTAGTGAGAGTACCCTCAATACCCATAGAGGACTCGTCTGCTTGCTGCATTGGGCCCTTGTAAGAATGTTTATTAAGGCAAGAACGCGTTGCACCTGTGTCTACAAGAAAATCAGTTAATCTGCCATTGACATACAATGATAGTAATGGTATATCTAACCATCCATTAGACACAGAAACTTGTGGGCAGACGAGGGTTTCCGTCCTCGGGCATCCCTATTGGCTATAAGGCATCTCTTGGTTCCATGCAACATTATATTGAGGGCTGGAAACATTTTGGCCCTGATAATTGTGACTTTGTTGGGGCCTCTGAGTGTTTTGCTGCATGTTTCTGCTGCTATTCTGCTGATACTGTGGTTGGTTCTGCTGACCATAGCCTTGATGCTGCCTGTGATTTCCCTGACTTTGAAAATCCTGCTGCTGATAATTTTGTTGTTGGTTGTTACCCTGAGAAGGGGCCCAACATTCCTGTCTCCAGTGTCCCTGTTTCCCGCAGTTAAAACAAGTGCCTGGTCTGCGCTGGTTATTCCCTTGGGCTCCCCTACCCCTTCCTCTATTGTGACCTCCCCTGCCCCTGTAATGATTTCCTCTAGCATTCTGCACTGAGCCATCGTGAGCATGCATGACAGTTTCAGGCGGGGGAGGGGGTGGGGGCAACGGTGTACGATCTGGGAAAGCTCCTGCACCATCCTTAATGGCCAGGTCACCCATTATCTTATCGGGCGTCATTGTCTGCCAACCAGTCACAGTCATGTAAACAATCTGTCTATGTGTGTCGCATAAACCATTAAGTAAAGATTGTACATACAAAATGTTCATCTCGTCATCTGTTGCCTTAGGGTATTGCATACCTGCAGTATTAACCCATTCGTTCTTAAATCTGCGGCAAAAATCAGTAACTGACTCATCATCTTTCTGCTTAAGAGTCATAATCAGACCTACATTTTTCCTGGATCTGCCTTGCTCAAAAAAGTATGTCTCCAATAGTTCCCACATTTTGGCAATAACACCTGGATTATCCCAAACAAACTCACCTTCTGCTGGTGCACGGTCAGCAGAACTCAATACACTACTGAAGCTACCCCTCTTACCGGGTGCATCAAACTTCTTACTCAAGTATCTGTCAGCCTTAGACCAATCAATGTCAATGTGCCCTGTCAAACAATCTAGGCAAAATCTAATGTCACCCCCTGTAAATTGATAACCTTGACTTTTCTTTTTAAGGTATTTAATTGCACCACTTGGATTTTTAAAAGGATCCGGGCAGCCTTTAGCCCATGATTCCATTAATGTGGTGTCTACAGAGTGAATCAAGATATCATTTCCTAAAGTCATAAACGGCAATGCTAACTCAACCCCTGCTTCAGCACAATCCTGTCTGTCAGCTTGTTGTGCCGTTTGTAATGCCTGTCGTGTTCTATGTGATATGGGGGAATCCTGTTTCGGAGTATTATACATTCTGATTTCATCAGCGAGTTTAATTGAATCAGCTAAAGTGTCAGCTAACAATGATTCGTATTCGCGCTTCTGAGCGGTGCGAATTAAATCCTTCCTAGAAACATTTCTTGGTGTGAAAACAGATGATTGCGGTGTAGCTAGGACAGGTTTGGCATTACTATGTGCGGGAGTTAATTTTACGGCATGTGAATCATTGAACACGTCTTTAAATTCCTTGAGTTCCTCAGTCAGTACCCTTACAGAAGCACAGAATTCCTTAACTCTATCACTGCTGACCCCTGCAGCTGAATCAGATGTCACAGAAGCTGCTGAAACAGTGTTTTCTTTAAGTTTACTTAAAGGCAATCGGCTAGTGGGTGATGGTATGTCGGAATGAGATGAATCCGAACCAGAATCTTCCCCTTCACTCTCCCCGGAGACAGGGGGTGAACCATGAGAAGAAAGTCTTGTGGGGCTTACGACAGTGGGAAGCTGTCTTTTTGGGCTTTTTTTAGAGGGCGACTTATGATGCTCAGATTCAGAGCGGTGTACCACCTCTGATTCTGCATCGTTTCTCAACTCCACATAGGTGGATTGAGATGGCTGTGGGCAAATGTCATTACTCTCCTCCCTGCGTACGGGTGTAGTAGGTTTGTGGTGGCTTGCAGCATAGTGTGATAACACTGCCAACATGTTAGGATCAAAACTTGGAAATAGTGGCACAGGTGTGATAGGACTATACGGGGGTACTTGTAACATCACACAAGGCGGCGGTGGTGGGGGCAACACATCTGGAGGAAATAACTCCTGTGGGGGTGCATTAGGGGCTTGGGAATACATTGTAGTGAGATTATCGGGTGGTGGTGGCCAAATTGGCTCATCACATTTTGGGGCTTTGTTTCGTCTCGCCTCATCAATGTGAGGTGCAACTTTTACCCAAATGCGGCCACATAATGCCATATAATGCATGTCCCACTCGGGATCAGGCTGAAACCATAGCCATTCAGGATCTCCACCCAAACATAATCCTTTTATCATTGTCATATGATATGCGGCAAAACTACCTTCCCTCGGGAAAGGGTTGGACGATTGCATTCTCTCAGACCACCCAGCAATATTATCCACAAAAGGAACAGTGTAAAAATCTGACGTACATGCACTGACAAAATCTTTAGGCGTTTCTATGCCAGGGTTATATTCTCTGTTAATGATAAGTGTAACAGTCGGCTTCCTGCTGGGAGTTGTGCAAGCTATGTCAACAGATACATCGCTATTATTACAATCATTGTTTCCCTTAGGGCCACGTTTGGAGTTGGAAATTCCCATCATTCAGGCAATGCAAATCGTACTTGATTCACAAAACAAAAATCAAGCTCGGTTTTCACTGTAAAAAGGTATGGGCAACACAGCGTAATATCATGCACTTATATACTTAGCACTTATACACTTAGCACTTATATACTTAGCACTTATGTATACTTAGTACTTTATATGTCTTATATATCTTATCTTATATATATAACGACATGCCCATGCACAGAAAAAGAAAAAAAATCCCTTAAAAATCCCTTACAATCCTCCTCCCCCCTTAAAAAAAATACACTTTTCCCACAGACACTATAAGAGTTTTTCAAGCAGATACCCAACTATATCGCTTGTTCCTATCTCTCAACAGGGACTATAACCCTGTGTATATACTTCCGTCAAGGATTCATATAATCCTGACTTCACTTCGAGCCTTTACTCAAGTGTTTCTATGGTTTTTCCTTAACCTTGGATCATCCGGTGCAGCGGTAACTCTAAAAACTTCTAAAACCTTAAAACCTTATGGGCTCTTTGGGCAAGAAGACACAGACGGATAATATACAGATAAAATATATATCTTGTACACTTACCGCGAATGTGGCTTCTATCCCAACTTCCGACACCATGAAAATATTAGTGCCCTTTTGTATTCTCCAACGTCTTAGCGTGAAAATACACCGTCTGCCAGCCTTGGACGACTCCAACCTCCGGAGGATTTACCACACTCTTATAGCGCTGATGACCTGGGAAAACAAAATGGCGGACGAGCTCGGGAGAAGACAGTAATTGAGTCAGACAACCACCAAGGAAGCTTTGTCAGAAAACTGTTCTCTCTCATTTATTGAAGGTCTACAGCCGGTTTATATAGCCAACTTGAGCATAGAAAATAACACAGATATGAGAACATACTTCCCCTTTTACTTCACAGTCTGTCAGCAAAATGACAGTTAGACAATTTATGGTCTGAGAAAGGGGCTCAATAGAGTTAGGAGGCCGTTAAGGAAATGGCAGTATATTGTGAAATGCATTGTTGTGTAACTTATGCCCGGTACGGCTGAAGACAAGTTCCTGTTTTCCACAGGGCAAAAATAAGTCTGAATAAGTCTGAACAAACATAGTTCATCTAAAGATAATTAGGTGACAGGTCAAGTCACATTTCTCAGACCTGCCTGCACAGCACAATTACATATGGCATGTGATTAGTTCCTGAGACTTAAACGTTAGTTATAGAAAAATGGTTATCCAGCAATCAAAATGGAGTCCCCCCTTATATGCACATTTACACCCGCACAGGTTCAAATCCTGCTGACTACGTTTATCTTTTTCAGCTGTGAAGTGTTTTTAAAACGGAACTGCACTTTTCATTTAGTTTATATCTGTTTGTCAAACCAATCTTTACTTACTGGAATATGTGGCACACTAAAGAAGAAAATACTCTGAATTCTTCAAACATTTCCCAAGTTATACATTTTAGGGTGCTGCAGGCTGTAAAACATTTAATAAAGGACTCCATTTCAATCCATGCTTTGTTTTCTATAGATAAGTATCACTATGCTGCAAGATATTGCTAAGAGGTCATGTGTGTGCAATACTTTGCACAACATGTAATAGAGGAGAAATGGTTTAACCCTACAGAAATAACTTAATGTGCAAGGATTGTGAGCACTTAAGTGTGAGAGTGAGGGATTTCTTCCACATTATAATTACAGATAATATTTGACTTCTTCTTAATGACCGTGCTAAGCACAGCATGTATAGAGATGTGTACATTCTTAACAGTCTGCCAAAACTATATTATTTAAATATTTTGGGAATAATAAACTTTATAATTCAACTGCTTATCACACTTCAGCACAAATAGCTTTTTGTTATAATATGCATTTGTAATGTTTTTTGTTAGCATTCACAAAAGCTAAGCAGGGCTTTCTAAACCTGTTGAAGGAAAAAACAACTTAGCTTGAATTTGACTGACAAAATGGTAATTAATGTTCTGTAATAATTGTAACTCTCTGAAGTTTACAGAAAATTAACAAATTAATTAAATGTAAACTTTATGGAATCTTTTGTGAAACAGACTGATTCTCATTAAGAACAAATGTACTTTCTGCTAGTATATCTGCCATATAAATTATTATTGGTAATCATTCAAATCTTCACCTGAATTAATGAAATGATTATGAAAACAATCCCTTCATTGCTTTTAATTAAAGTTTAGCAAGAAGTATGAAAAACACATGTTCCTTTGTCCCTACACCATAATTAAGGGGGTTTTGTGTAGAAGACCAGACACTTGTTAATTCTTAATAATAATAAAAATGATAACTTTTTGGTGGAAACTGCTTTACCCTTGTTCTTCTTGCCCTAATTGCACTATGACTCTGCTCTTCTAATCTCTGACATCCAAGTTAGATCATTTTCCCTTTACTCCTTTTAACCCCTTATCTTTTTTTTCTGCCTCAGATCTGTATTTCTCGTCATTGTTCAAAAACCCAATAGCAGCAACATTTTACAAAGATAATGTTGTTTAAACGATGTGTACAAACAAGTCATGTAGTTCTCTTTATGAAAATGTTCTCAAGGTTATTTGGTTCATATTGGTCATCAATCATTAGTGTGTGTTACCCATATCCGCTCAAGAGCCATCTGTGTGACTGAATTCAGTGCTACCAGCTATGTAGTCATGGCCGAGTGGTTAAAACGATGGACTAGAAATCCATTGGGGTTTCCCTGCGCAGGTTCAAATCCTGCTGACTACGTTGACTTTTTCAGTGGGTAAGTGTTATTAAAAACTTCACTGCACTTTTCATTTTGTTTGTATCTGCTTGGCAAAGCAATCTTTACTTACTGGAATATGTGGCACACTAAAGAAGAAAACACTCTGAATTCTTCAAACATTTTCCAAGTTATACATTTTAGGGTGCTGCTGGCTGTAAAACATTTAATAAAGGACTCCATTTCAATAAATGCATTGTCTTCTATTGATAAGTATCTCTATGCTGCAACATAGTGCTAAGAGGTCATTTGTGTGCAATACTTTGCACAACAAAAAATAGAGGAGAAACGGTTTACCCCTACAGAAATAACTTAAGGTGACAAAGGATAGTGAGCACTTTAGTGTGAGAGTGAGGGAATTCTTCCACTTTATAATTACAGATAATATTTGACTTCTTCTTAATGACTGTGCTAAGTACTGCATGTATTGAGATGTGTACATTCTTTACAGTCTGCCAAAACTAAATTGTTTAAATATAATTGGAATAATCAATGTTATAGTTCAACTTATTATCACACTTCATCACAAAAAGCTTTTTTTTATGAAAAAGCATTTGTAATGTTTTATTGTTATCATTCACAAAAGCTAACCAGGGCTTTCTAAACCTGTTGAAGAAAAAAACAACATAGCTTGACTATTACTGAAAATGGTCATTCATGTACTGTAATAATTGTAACTCCCTGAAGTTTACAGAAAATTAAGAAATTAATTAAATGTAAACTTTATGGAATCTTTTGTGAAACAGAATGATTCTCATTAAGAACAAATGTACTTTCTGCTAGTATATCTGCCATATAAATTATTATTGGTAATTATTCAAAACTTCACCTGAATTAATGAAATGATTATGAAAACAATCCCTTCATTGCTTTTAATTAAATTTTAGCAAGAAGTACGAAAACCACATGTTCCTTTGTCCCTACACTATAATTAAGTGTGTTTTGTGTAGAAGACCAGACACTTGTTAATTCTTAATAATAATAAAAATTATAACTTTTTGGTGGAAACTGCTTTGCCCTTGTTCTTCTTGCCCTAATTGCACCATGACTCTGCTCTTCTAATCTCTGACATCCAAGTTAGATCATTTTCCCTTTACTCCTTTTAACCCCTTTTCTTTTTTTTCTGCCTCAGATCTGTTTCATACTGTACATTGAATGTGGTTAACAAAAAGTATTGTTTAAATATAATTGGAATAATCAATGTTATAGTTCAAATTGTTATCACACTTCATCACAAATAGCTTTTTGTTATGAAAAAGCATTTGTAATGTTTTATTGTTATCATTCACAAAAGCTAACCAGGGCTTTCTAAACCTGTTGAAGGAAAAAACAACTTAGCTTGAATTTGACTGAAAAATGGTCATTAGTGTACTGTAATAATTGTAACTCCCTGAAGTTTACAGAAAATTAACAAATTAATTAAATGTAAACTTTATGGAATCTTTTGTGATTCTCATTAAGAACAAATGTACTTTCTGCTAATATATCTGCCATATACATTATTATTGGTAATCATTCAAATCTTCACCTGAATGAATGAAATGATTATGATAACAATCACTTCATTGCTTTTAATCACAGTTTAGCAAGAAGTACAAAAACTACATGTTCCTTTATCCCTACACTATAATTAAGAGGGGTTTGTGTAAAAGACCAGACACTTGTTAATTCTTTAATCTAAAGATAGTGTCATTTTCTATTGGTTTAGGAGATTTTGAAAAAATCAGGAAAAAGCTTTCTATTTTTTTTCCATGTAAATAGAATTTACACCATGCACTGCATGTTACCTGTGGAACTTTTCTTCTGCTTCTTCTCTTTCTTCAATATTTTAATAAATGATTTTGAGAAAACAAAATAATAAAAACGATGACTTTTTGGTGGAAACTGCTTTGTCCTTGTTCTTCTTGCCCCAATTGCCCTCCGACTCTGCTCTTCTAATCTCTGACATCCAAGTTAGATCATTTTCCCTTTACTCCTTTTTCATAGTTACATAGTAGATGAGGTTTAAAAAAGACGTACGTCCATCAAGTTTAACCTATGCTCAATTTAGACAACAGATACTTTATCCTATATCTATACTTAACAAACACTACAAAACATACAATAAACATAAATGTCCTTGGCGCACTATCTGGTGAATAACCTGACAGTCAAAGAAGTCCAATTGGTCCTTGATGATAGGGATATTAAATCCGGAATCCAATCTTTTCTGGAGGTCCTTAGAGGTAGTTGAATCAAATCTGTGTTGATATAAAAGACAGAACAACCATTGCGCAGTACTTCTGGTCAAACTTCAACTCCCCCACCGTTGCCAGCTACTTACATAAAAATGATTATAAAAGGGCCTCAAAAGGTATCTTTCACTTCTTCCCCGTCACCTTAATTCTGCTATGTTGCCAGGTGGGATGACTCCTCTGATAAGAGGGAGGCCTCTCTCCAGCGTGATACCGGAAAATAAGGGAATAGGGCCAATGGTATGTTACCGTCACAATTTTAATACAATAAAAACAAGACTATAAATCAGTGCACTCACATGCTTATAGTCCCTATGTGCGTGGTACAATGTGCCGTCCGCTTGCGTGGCAGGATGCTGGGTTGCTGCAGATAGGGGTGAGATTCAGCGTGTGTCCCCGCTTCGTGGCCTCGATTCGGAGCGCCTCGTCTCACACCGATGACGTCACTGCTCAAGCTCCCCTTCTCCTCCGTGCATGCGTGGACGTAAGCAACGTAACACTGCTACAGAAACTCCACCCTACGCGCGTTTCGTGACTGCTGACGTCACTTCCTCAGGGGCAATGGAGTGTCCATGGTAGTAAGGGCTATTTAAACCCACCGGATTATCAATGTAGGGCTCCCATTGGATATAACCAAATTGGAAACCCCTGCTCATTACGTTGCACAATTTATCAATGTACAATCAAATGATATCATTAATACATGTAAATCAGATATTATAAGATTATAAAACCGCATCAGCACAAAATTAACTCAACAGAAGACAGGTAATTAATGTGTATGCTTATAAAATGAATTCGGAGGGGGTTAACCTATATTGCACAGGGGATTACCCTCTATTGCATCTAATAGAGAACTCAGAGGCAAGATGTTTATTGAGGTGGAGGAATATACTAGCAGATATCTAAACAATATTATATTGATCTATCCATTTTTTAAAAAGAAGCCAGATCAAACTCTATATTGAGTCCTTTTGGGGTCAGAGTTTTTAGAGTATATATCCAGAAGCTTTCGCGTCTGGATATCAGATTTATTTTATCGCCCCCTCTCCAATTTTGCTTTGGGCATTCAATTCCCTTACAGATTAACCCTGCTGGGTTCTGCCCATGCTTCAATCTAAAGTGGTTGGAGACACTATGTGTCTCCAAACCCCTCTTAATATTGAATACATGTTCTGCCAAGCGCCGCTTAAGTGGTCTACCTGTTCGCCCCACATATTGAAGCCCACATGGGCATTCTAACAGATAGACCACAAAAGGGCTCCTGCAAGTGATGAAAGACCTAATTGGGAATGATATACCTGTTATGTTTGATTTGAAGTCTTTACATTTTTGACCATATTTACAGCCTATACATTTATTACATAAAAAGTATCCATTGAGTTCCTTTAACCATGTTGTGTTCCGTGACTTTACCTGGTTGAATGGGCAACTTGGTGAAAGTTTTAATTTAAGGTTGTCAGCCTTTTTAAAAACTATCTGTGGATGCTGGGGTAATATATTTTTTAGCTTCGCATCACCAAGTAGGATACTCCAATGCTTTTTAATTATTGTTGTAATTTTATTTGCCATGCCATTATATTTCGTGATGAAAGGAATAAACTCTACCCCATCTTTTTTAATTATGGTCTTTTTATTCATTTGAATTAATTCCTCTCTATTTGTGTTTTTAGCTGCCTCTAGTGCCTTTTTTACCCTATTGTGGTTATATTCCCTTTCAAAGAACTTGGTTTTTAGTTCGTTGGCCTGTGTGTTAAATATTGCTTCCTGTGAGCAATTCCGTTTCGTTCGTAGAAACTGGCCTTTGGGAATATTATTTATCCATCTAGGATTATGATTACTCGATGCTAATAAGTAAGTGTTTGCATCTACTTTCTTATAAAAGGTCTTAGTTTCAATTAATCCATTTTCAATGAATAAGGTTAGGTCTAGAAAATCAATGGTGATTGGATTTATATTGAAGGTAAATTTTAAATTCATATTATTGTTGTTAAGATACTGTTGGAATTTACCCAAATCCACTTCATTACCACCCCAGATACATAGCACATCGTCGATATAGCGCCTCCATAGCACCAGGTCCGCCCCAAATGGGCTGTTGGAATGGATATAGTTTTCCTCCCACATGCCCATAAATATGTTGGCATAACTAGGGGCGAACCTGGTACCCATGGCAGTGCCACATACCTGGAGGTAGTAATCATTATCGTAATTGAAGAAGTTATGGGTAAGGATATATCTAATCCCTTCTATTATAAATTCCCTAAATCCCGATTCGAGACTATCATCATGCTCTAACACTCTCCTAATGGCCTCCACACCTTGGTCATGATTGATGACGGTGTATAGAGAGGTCACGTCACACGTGACCCATATATAATGATCCTCCCACTTAAGATCATTTACTATATTTAAAACATGGGTGGTATCTCGAAGATACGATGGTATTTGGGAGACATATTTTTGTAATGCAGAATCAATATACTGGGACAGATTTGAGGTCATCGACTTAATCCCAGAAATAATTGGGCGACCGGGGGGATTCCAGAGATCCTTGTGGATCTTTGGTATGAAATAGAATATTGGAATCCTTGGCTGTTCAATATCCAAGAATTCCAATTCCCCCTTTGTAATTATACCATCTGTGAATCCCTTATCTAAATATTTATTTAGGGCTAGCTTAAACTCAGCTGTTGGATTACCTGGCAGCTTTTGATAGGTCGTGGGATCACTGAGTATTCTCATGGACTCCTTTTTGTAATAAGCTGAGTCCATGATTACAATACCGCCCCCCTTGTCTGCTCCTTTGATTACGATTTGAGTATTACTCTCTAGGCTCTTAACAGCATCTATCTCTATTTTGGTCAAGTTGTGTTTATCAAACTTAAACTCGCTGGTGGCCTTTTCTAAATCCTGAATTACCAATTCGGTGAATGTCTCTATAAAATTACCCTTAACATGTTTAGGATAGAAAACTGAAGGTCTTTTAAATTTATTTGGTGGACTCACCTGAATGTTATTTGGATTATTGTTTGCCTGCATAACCTCTCTACTCACTGCATCTTTAAGAAAATATTTTTTGAGTGTTAGTCGTCTGACGAATTTTTGAGTATCTATATATAAATCAAACATGTTAGGTCCCTGGGAGGGGGCAAAATTGAGCCCCTTCGAAAGGACCCTCTCCTCAACTTCGGATATTTGTTGGCTGCTAATATTAAACACATTGCTGACCTCTACCTGTGGCTCGCTTGGTCTGACTTTTTTCTCTTTCCTCCTTCCTCCTCTTTTTCCTCTGAATCCTCTATTCTTTTGCGTCTCGCAGTTCGTGGGGTATCTTGTCTCCCTGTTGGATTGTCTGTCTCGCTGTTTCTCCTCGGGGGGAAGTCGTAATCCCTGTCGTGATCTAAAAAAGACGTTTGATGTTGATTATTTTCATGGTCCCTAGATGGTATATGGTAAGGTCTAAAGCCATTATTTGGTCTAAAAACATCATCATAACCTCTATGTCTTTCTTGTGGTCCTTCATGATAGTAGTCATGATGTCCATAACCTCCATGACCATTGGTATACCCTCCCTATGGTGGACCTTGGTATCTATAAGGTCCATTCCTATATGGTGCTTGTGGACGAGCTCCAAAAGAGGGGCGTTGTACTGCTCCCTTTTTATTAAGTGGTTTGGGTACTTGGTTACTATCTTTTTTAGATTTTTGTTCCTCCTTAGTTTTTGTTCCCTTGCTGACTGGGGTGGTTTTAACCTCCGCGGAGGTGATTTCTTCTACAATAAGGACTTTCTTCTCTGATTTCCAGTCCCTCTGTCTATTCTGTTCATAGTCTTTTTTATCCCGTATATATTTTTTCTGTTTTGTACTAATGACCTCCTTCTCTAGTTTTTCAATCCTTTGTGTAATTTTCTCATCCAATACTTTGTATTCTTTGAGTTCAGAGAAGTGGCTCAATTTACCTTGGATTTCTGTAATCTCTTTATCCAAAACATCTAGGGATCTAGTTCTATACTGAATAGACAGGTTCACTAAACCAAATGCACATGAGTCAAGGAGATGGTTCCACTCTTTCATGAATTCCTCATTCTCTGTCTCAAGTGTCGGTACTTTGAGGACCCTCAGTCCTCTCGGTATCCGTTTCTGTTCTAAATATTTTTTCAATGCTACTACTTCCCAGATCTGCCTCATTTCTTGCGTGAGGAGTTTTTCTACTTTATTAAATAGAGTGTCTAGAGTTTCAGTGTCAACATCAATATTTTCCACCTCTGTGTCCTCTGAAAAAATATTATCTAAATTACAACTGCGAAGTGCTCGACTAGAAAAAAGTGTCATTTTTAAATAATGGTTGGCTGCTGATATGTGTGATGGATAAAACAAGTGATGGTGATATTAAACTAAACTAAAACATATACTGAAGCGCTCAACCTATTAACCTAACTTAACTACCTACTTGTGATATATAAGTCTCTAATTATTATTTCCTCTATACATGAATTTATAATGAATATGAACTGAATCCTGCAATCTAATTATTAAACGGAGGAAGTGGCTGCCTATGGACGAGAATGACACACCTATCCACAAGGAATGCAAAATCAATACTGAACAAACACTACAAAACATACAATAAACATAAATGTCCTTGGCGCACTATCTGGTGAATAACCTGACAGTCAAAGAAGTCCAATTGGTCCTTGATGATAGGGATATTAAATCCGGAATCCAATCTTTTCTGGAGGTCCTTAGAGGTAGTTGAATCAAATCTGTGTTGATATAAAAGACAGAACAACCATTGCGCAGTACTTCTGGTCAAACTTCAACTCCCCCACCGTTGCCAGCTACTTACATAAAAATGATTATTAAAGGGCCTCAAAAGGTATCTTTCACTTCTTCCCCGTCACCTTAATTCTGCTATGTTGCCAGGTGGGATGACTCCTCTGATAAGAGGGAGGCCTCTCTCCAGCGTGATACCGGAAAATAAGGGAATTGGGCCAATGGTATGATACCGTCACAATTTTAATACAATAAAAACAAGACTATAAATCAGTGCACTCACATGCTTATAGTCCCTATGTGCGTGGTACAATGTGCCGTCCGCTTGCGTGGCAGGATGCTGGGTTGCTGCAGATAGGGGTGAGATTCAGCGTGTGTCCCCGCTTCGTGGCCTCGATTCGGAGCGCCTCGTCTCACACCGATGACGTCACTGCTCAAGCTCCCCTTCTCCTCCGTGCATGCGTGGACGTAAGCAACGTAACACTGCTACAGAAACTCCACCCTACGCGCGTTTCGTGACTGCTGACGTCACTTCCTCAGGGGCCATGGAGTGTCCATGGTAGTAAGGGCTATTTAAACCCACCGGATTATCAATGTAGGGCTCCCATTGGATATAACCAAATTGGAAACCCCTGCTCATTACGTTGCACAATTTATCAATGTACAATCAAATTATATCATTAATACATGTAAATCAGATATTATAAGATTATAAAACCGCATCAGCACAAAATTAACTCAACAGAAGACAGGTAATTAATGTGTATGCTTATAAAATGAATTCGGAGGGGGTTAACCTATATTGCACAGGGGATTACCCTCTATTGCATCTAATAGAGAACTCAGAGGAAAGATGTTTATTGAGGTGGAGGAATATACTAGCAGATATCTAAACAATATTATATTGATCTATCCATTTTTTTAAAAAGAAGCCAGATCAAACTCTATATTGAGTCCTTTTGGGGTCAGAGTTTTTAGAGTATATATCCAGAAGCTTTCGCGTCTGGATATCAGATTTATTTTATCTCCCCCTCTCCAATTTTGCTTTGGGCATTCAATTCCCTTACAGATTAACCCTGCTGGGTTCTGCCCATGCTTCAATCTAAAGTGGTTGGAGACACTATGTGTCTCCAAACCCCTCTTAATATTGAATACATGTTCTGCCAAGCGCCGCTTAAGTGGTCTACCTGTTCGCCCCACATATTGAAGCCCACATGGGCATTCTAACAGATAGACCACAAAAGGGCTCCTGCAAGTGATGAAAGACCTAATTGGGAATGATATACCTGTTATGTTTGATTTGAAGTCTTTACATTTTTGACCATATTTACAGCCTATACATTTATTACATAAAAAGTATCCATTGAGTTCCTTTAACCATGTTGTGTTCCGTGACTTTACCTGGTTGAATGGGCAACTTGGTGAAAGTTTTAATTTAAGGTTGTCAGCCTTTTTAAAAACTATCTGTGGATGCTGGGGTAATATATTTTTTAGCTTCGCATCACCAAGTAGGATACTCCAATGCTTTTTAATTATTGTTGTAATTTTATTTGCCATGCCATTATATTTCGTGATGAAAGGAATAAACTCTACCCCATCTTTTTTAATTATGGTCTTTTTATTCATTTGAATTAATTCCTCTCTATTTGTGTTTTTAGCTGCCTCTAGTGCCTTTTTTACCCTATTGTGGTTATATTCCCTTTCAAAGAACTTGGTTTTTAGTTCGTTGGCCTGTGTGTTAAATATTGCTTCCTGTGAGCAATTCCGTTTCGTTCGTAGAAACTGGCCTTTGGGAATATTATTTATCCATCTAGGATTATGATTACTCGATGCTAATAAGTAAGTGTTTGCATCTACTTTCTTATAAAAGGTCTTAGTTTCAATTAATCCATTTTCAATGAATAAGGTTAGGTCTAGAAAATCAATGGTGATTGGATTTATATTGAAGGTAAATTTTAAATTCATATTATTGTTGTTAAGATACTGTTGGAATTTACCCAAATCCACTTCATTACCACCCCAGATACATAGCACATCGTCGATATAGCGCCTCCATAGCACCAGGTCCGCCCCAAATGGGCTGTTGGAATGGATATAGTTTTCCTCCCACATGCCCATAAATATGTTGGCATAACTAGGGGCGAACCTGGAACCCATGGCAGTGCCACATACCTGGAGGTAGTAATCATTATCGTAATTGAAGAAGTTATGGGTAAGGATATATCTAATCCCTTCTATTATAAATTCCCTAAATCCCGATTCGAGACTATCATCATGCTCTAACACTCTCCTAATGGCCTCCACACCTTGGTCATGATTGATGACGGTGTATAGAGAGGTCACGTCACACGTGACCCATATATAATGATCCTCCCACTTAAGATCATTTACTATATTTAAAACATGGGTGGTATCTCGAAGATACGATGGTATTTGGGAGACATATTTTTGTAATGCAGAATCAATATACTGGGACAGATTTGAGGTCATCGACTTAATCCCAGAAATAATTGGGCGACCGGGGGGATTCCAGAGATCCTTGTGGATCTTTGGTATGAAATAGAATATTGGAATCCTTGGCTGTTCAATATCCAAGAATTCCAATTCCCCCTTTGTAATTATACCATCTGTGAATCCCTTATCTAAATATTTATTTAGGGCTAGCTTAAACTCAGCTGTTGGATTACCTGGCAGCTTTTGATAGGTCGTGGGATCACTGAGTATTCTCATGGACTCCTTTTTGTAATAAGCTGAGTCCATGATTACAATACCGCCCCCCTTGTCTGCTCCTTTGATTACGATTTGAGTATTACTCTCTAGGCTCTTAACAGCATCTATCTCTATTTTGGTCAAGTTGTGTTTATCAAACTTAAACTCGCTGGTGGCCTTTTCTAAATCCTGAATTACCAATTCGGTGAATGTCTCTATACTGCTGCGGCAGAGTTTATTCGAGCATTTGCCCGTTCTCTGCCGCAGCAGTAGCCTGGCGCGCGCCCGAGAGTGACGGGCGCGCGCCGAAGCAGCGGAAGAGCGCCCTCCGATCGGGGCGCTCTCCCTACCGCTGCCGGGTCCGCCGGGTCCCCCGGAACCCCCTGCCGCTGTCCCGCGATCGCGGGACACCAGGGCTCCCTCGGGGAGGCCCAATGACGCGCGGCACGCCGAGGGGCGGCCACTAGCAAGCCGGGAGATTTCCCGGCTTGCGGTACCGACCACACTCGAATAAAGTGTGTCGGTACTGTAAAATTACCCTTAACATGTTTAGGATAGAAAACTGAAGGTCTTTTAAATTTATTTGGTGGACTCACCTGAATGTTATTTGGATTATTGTTTGCCTGCATAACCTCTCTACTCACTGCATCTTTAAGAAAATATTTTTTGAGTGTTAGTCGTCTGACGAATTTTTGAGTATCTATATATAAATCAAACATGTTAGGTCCCTGGGAGGGGGCAAAATTGAGCCCCTTCGAAAGGACCCTCTCCTCAACTTCGGATATTTGTTGGCTGCTAATATTAAACACATTGCTGACCTCTACCTGTGGCTCGCTTGGTCTGACTTTTTTCTCTTTCCTCCTTCCTCCTCTTTTTCCTCTGAATCCTCTATTCTTTTGCGTCTCGCAGTTCGTGGGGTATCTTGTCTCCTTGTTGGATTGTCTGTCTCGCTGTTTCTCCTCGGGGGGAAGTCGTAATCCCTGTCGTGATCTAAAAAAGACGTTTGATGTTGATTATTCTCATGGTCCCTAGATGGTATATGGTAAGGTCTAAAGCCATTATTTGGTCTAAAAACATCATCATAACCTCTATGTCTTTCTTGTGGTCCTTCATGATAGTAGTCATGATGTCCATAACCTCCATGACCGTTGGTATACCCTCCCTATGGTGGACCTTGGTATCTATAAGGTCCATTCCTATATGGTGCTTGTGGACGAGCTCCAAAAGAGGGGCGTTGTACTGCTCCCTTTTTATTAAGTGGTTTGGGTACTTGGTTACTATCTTTTTTAGATTTTTGTTCCTCCTTAGTTTTTGTTCCCTTGCTGACTGGGGTGGTTTTAACCTCCGCGGAGGTGATTTCTTCTACAATAAGGACTTTCTTCTCTGATTTCCAGTCCCTCTGTCTATTCTGTTCATAGTCTTTTTTATCCCGTATATATTTTTTCTGTTTTGTACTAATGACCTCCTTCTCTAGTTTTTCAATCCTTTGTGTAATTTTCTCATCCAATACTTTGTATTCTTTGAGTTCAGAGAAGTGGCTCAATTTACCTTGGATTTCTGTAATCTCTTTATCCAAAACATCTAGGGATCTAGTTCTATACTGAATAGACAGGTTCACTAAACCAAATGCACATGAGTCAAGGAGATGGTTCCACTCTTTCATGAATTCCTCATTCTCTGTCTCAAGTGTCGGTACTTTGAGGACCCTCAGTCCTCTCGGTATCCGTTTCTGTTCTAAATATTTTTTCAATGCTACTACTTCCCAGATCTGCCTCATTTCTTGCGTGAGGAGTTTTTCTACTTTATTAAATAGAGTGTCTAGAGTTTCAGTGTCAACATCAATATTTTCCACCTCTGTGTCCTCTGAAAAAATATTATCTAAATTACAACTGCGAAGTGCTCGACTAGAAAAAAGTGTCATTTTTAAATAATGGTTGGCTGCTGATATGTGTGATGGATAAAACAAGTGATGGTGATATTAAACTAAACTAAAACATATACTGAAGCGCTCAACCTATTAACCTAACTTAACTACCTACTTGTGATATATAAGTCTCTAATTATTATTTCCTCTATACATGAATTTATAATGAATATGAACTGAATCCTGCAATCTAATTATTAAACGGAGGAAGTGGCTGCCTATGGACGAGAATGACACACCTATCCACAAGGAATGCAAAATCAATACTGAACAAACACTACAAAACATACAATAAACATAAATGTCCTTGGCGCACTATCTGGTGAATAACCTGACAGTCAAAGAAGTCCAATTGGTCCTTGATGATAGGGATATTAAATCCGGAATCCAATCTTTTCTGGAGGTCCTTAGAGGTAGTTGAATCAAATCTGTGTTGATATAAAAGACAGAACAACCATTGCGCAGTACTTCTGGTCAAACTTCAACTCCCCCACCGTTGCCAGCTACTTACATAAAAATGATTATAAAAGGGCCTCAAAAGGTATCTTTCACTTCTTCCCCGTCACCTTAATTCTGCTATGTTGCCAGGTGGGATGACTCCTCTGATAAGAGGGAGGCCTCTCTCCAGCGTGATACCGGAAAATAAGGGAATTGGGCCAATGGTATGATACCGTCACAATTTTAATACAATAAAAACAAGACTATAAATCAGTGCACTCACATGCTTATAGTCCCTATGTGCATGGTACAATGTGCCGTCCGCTTGCGTGGCAGGATGCTGGGTTGCTGCAGATAGGGGTGAGATTCAGCGTGTGTCCCCGCTTCGTGGCCTCGATTCGGAGTGCCTCGTCTCACACCGATGACGTCACTGCTCAAGCTCCCCTTCTCCTCCGTGCATGCGTGGACGTAAGCAACGTAACACTGCTACAGAAACTCCACACTACGCGCGTTTCGTGACTGCTGACGTCACTTCCTCAGGGGCAATGGAGTGTCCATGGTAGTAAGGGCTATTTAAACCCACCGGATTATCAATGTAGGGCTCCCATTGGATATAACCAAATTGGAAACCCCTGCTCATTACGTTGCACAATTTATCAATGTACAATCAAATGATATCATTAATACATGTAAATCTATACTTACTTATTATTCCAGAGGAAGGCAACAAAGAAAACCCAGAGTCATATAATCCAATGATATCTCATAAGGGAAAAAATTAATTCCTTCCTGACTTCAAGAATTGGCAATCGGATGAATCCTTGGATCAACATCCTTCCCAAGTATACTTATTTGGTATATATACCTTTCCTATCTAAAAAGATGTCAACCTGTTTTTGAACAAATCTATTGTATCTGCCATCACAGTCTCCATGGGTAATGAATGCCACATTTTTACTAAGTGCAGTATTGGCGGATCCGCTCATCCCCAGTTTATTTCCAACTTTTTGCGATGGGGCAATTTGGAAGTAAATTTGCCATTCTAGAGCGCCGAACAGCAGCAAGAAGCTGATCGGGGCTCCTAGAATTGCACGAGTTTGAGAAACTGGCGATGCGCTGCGAAAAAAGACTTCTCGCCAAACGTTTGGCGGATTTTTTTGTACGCCAGGTTACCGCAGCTTCCTGAATATCTAGAGGCACTTTTGGCAGAAACCTGGCAAGAACTGATTTTTCGGAGCTCTCTGCATAGGCCCCTAAGTCAGAAGCTGGGACGAAGTTCTGAAAATAGAAGGTGGCAGTCACGGTTGGGTATTCTACCTGAAAAGAGTACCAAGAAGCCAGGGAGGATTTCCCAGTCAGGGTAAGCCTTTCAAAGAAGGTGCCCTGCACTTATTTGAGGCTAGTTTTCGACCCCAGACCCCTAGTAAGTGTGTATTTCTTCTGTATATTTTATATTCATTGTTGTCCGTGAGTTTCACTCAAATAAACCCCATTTTATTCCACTATCTTGTTTTGCCTATTGAATGATCCCTGAAAGGTATCAAAGGTGTTAAAAGTGCTGGGCTCCCGTGACATTTGGCTAGACAATAAGATATTAGTACTGGAATACATTGTATATTTGCATAACTTACATTTATACAGGCAGCAATATTATGTCTTAGTGGTTGTGGACAAAATACTGTATGTAGCTATCCCCGCCCATCTCATACAGAAAAATACATCCTGTATGTTTGATATATATATATATATGGTAAGGAAGAGTAGGCTTGGAAAGTGGAACTAATCAGTGCTTAGGGAAATCATAATTCTAGTGCAGTGCTATAATAGTCAATCTTTCTAAAAAGACTAACAATATGTATACTATTATTGCCTAGACTTTCATATTCAATGTCATACATTATTCATTGGAAGTCAACCATGGCCTTGAAAAAATCCCAACTTTATAAGATAACTCACCGTGAAATGCTCCATGAAGGAAAACTATCTATAATAATCAAGAAGATTAAAAGATGGGTTTGGAGGCGCGAATTGTAATAAATGTATAATTCACTTCCCCTGACTCAGTAGAAGAAAGCTAGACATTTTGACTCCATTTATGATATGGGATCACTCTTTTACAAAAAGTAAATATGCAACCCTATTCTGCATAATCTTGATGCAAAAAACTCTAGCATTTCCAGGAACAGGTGAAAAGGCTGCAGAAAACACAGTCACTTAGCTATGTTGTTCTCATTCTTCATATATGACTTTTAAAGACATACTGTACATTGCTGAAGTCCATTTTATCCAGATGACAACATATCTATGTTACCACCAGGATGGCCGAGTAAGATCCAATGGACATATGTCTGCGTGGGTTCAAACCCCACTCCTGGTATTGCTTTGTTTTGTCAATTAAGAATATTGAATACCTGTTTCCTTGACATGTTTATTTTGTTGATACTTTTGCCACAGTCCACATATTGATAGTTCATATTTGTCATCATTCAAAAGTGAGTGTTACCCATATCCGCTCAAGAGCCATCTGTTTGACAGAATTTGGTAGTCATGGCCGAGTGGTTAAGGTGATAGATTTGAAATTCATTAGGGTTTCCCCGTGCAAGTTCCAATCCTGCTAACTTCATTGTCCTTTTTCAGTGGTAAAGTGTTATTAAAAACTTCACTGTAGCTGGACTTCCGGTGACGTCAGCCGGCATGGTTGCTTGAGGGAACAGCTCCCGAGACTCCCTGCCTAAAGGCAACTAGAACAAATAAAAAAAAACAATAAAAACAAATACCTTTTTGGGGACCCGACTGGGTAAACGCCTAGAGATGGCAAATAAACTCAAAAGAGCAGTGAATCAGCACATTGCTAAGTTCTGTGCGAGCATACAGAAACCGACGGGCCGAGGAACTGAACTCCCATGATGGAGCAGAAGAAAATTCTCAGGGGACTGATATGAACCCATGCAGGGTTGAGGGGGGGCTGCGGGAGACAGAAGAGACAGTAGAGGTTTCAAAAGCCTATTTGGAACAACTATTTGAACAATTTTCAACAAAATGAGGCACAACTTTCAAGAAGAACTACAAATGGCTATAACTGGGGTTAAAGCTGAAATAAAGGAATTGGCAGGGCGCACAGACAAGGTTGAAACCAGTCTGGAGTAGGTGATTTACTCCCAAACCGCTGCGGAGGACGAGATATGCCGCCTGGGAAATGAAATCAATTCCCTGAAGGAATCCATT
The DNA here is from genome assembly GCF_040206685.1 of Ascaphus truei. NCBI lineage: Eukaryota > Metazoa > Chordata > Amphibia > Anura > Ascaphidae > Ascaphus > Ascaphus truei. The sequence continues at coordinate 53,803,992 of NC_134497.1, forward strand.
GAGGATCACGAAAACAGAGATCGCCGCCAAAACATCTGGATCCGCAACAACCCTGAAGATATAAAAATGGAGAATCTAAAAACTTACCTGGAAGAACTGTTCCTGTCCCTGATCCCAGAGCTTGCCACCAGGGACTTAGAGATAGATCGCGCTCATAGAGCACTAGGTCCCCGCTCGGAGGATCCTAGAAGGAGAAGAGATGTCATCATACGGATGCACTCTTACTCCATAAAAGAAAAACTGGTGTCAGTGTGCAGAGAGAGAGGGGAAATCAATTTCCACAACAAAGCCCTTCAAGTGTATAATGATCTCTCCAGAGCCACCATACAACGAAGACGCAACATGAAGCTCCTAATAAAAATATTAAACATCCAAAAAATCCGATACAGGTGTGGATTTACGTTCAAAATTATCGTACAGCAGAACGGCAAGATTAGGTCAATCTCAAGACCAGAAGAAGCCCCTGCCTTTCTAAAATCACTTGGTCTGCCGGGGTTGGAAATCCTGGAAGAGGAGGAGGAGCCGAGTTCCCGCCACCCTGCGCTCCCGCATAGAGCTTCTGAGAGGATCGCCTCTCAGAGAGTCCCCAGAACCACGGAGTCTTAACAGCCAGGAACCAGAATAAGAACACCACCGCCCCCGGAGCTGCTTTGCCTCATCTATTACCTCCAGCCCCTTGAGTCCTGATAAAGAATCAGATGCCACCACCATAGCCTTGGGTCGCCCGGAATTGAGAGCCACATGAGAGCCCCCTTAACACCTCTCTATCTGGTCCCCATCCGGCTGGAGGGGAAGGGTTGCTCTTGCTTGTCTTGCTCCTGGCCTGCCCCCTCCTACCGTGGGCTCCCCTGGTGTCCTTCCCACCTTGCCCCTCTACTACTGGTCACATGGATGCTGCTCTGGATGGACGGTTGCCCCCCCCTTGGTGGCCCTTCCCCCACCCCCTCCTTGTCCGGTTCAAGTTGTGATTGCCGCATATCACTTGCTGTTCCTCCCGTGCTCCGGTCCCCCCACCCCCGTTCCTGACCCCTCCGCTCCTGCCCCCTCCACTAATACCATGTGCCTACTTGTCCTCTGGGGCCCAGCTTCTCTCCCCAATATTAGGGAGTGTCTTCCAGAGAGTGTCGAGGTGGCACCTACCGGTCGGCGCCCCCGGGGGGGGTTGTCTCCGTGGAGGATCTGTCTGCGCTCTATGCTCCCGGGGAGGAGGGGGGTTGGAAGTGCTCTCCTAACGAATCTCGGGACATTCGGGGGGCCCCGAGAAGGAGTACCCACAAATCTGCAAGGAGGGGGAGATATTAGGGCACCTGAGGGGAGGACACGTATCCTGAATCTCAATTGTCAGGTCTGTTTCTTTTCATACCTGGCCGGAAAATACCTTCAATGGCCTTTGGTTTTTTTCCCTGGGGGTTGTGCCCGAAGCTGACCATAAAAATCTCCCAGTGGAGACTGAGGTTTCCAAGGGGATCCCTCCTTGGGGGGGTGTAAATATAGGTTATGGGAATATTGAATTGAACCTCCTGTTTGTACATAGTTTTCACTGTTGATGTTTCTAAGGTTTTTAATTTATCTGCTCAGTACCTTCCTCCCCCCCTTCCTTCCCCCCTCCCCCCTTCCTTTTCACCCTCTTCCCCCCCTCCCCCCTCCCCCCCTTCCTTCCCACCTCCCCCCTCCCCCTTCCTTTACCCCCCTCCCCCTTCCTTTACCCCCCTCCCCCTTCCTTTACCCCCCTCCCCCTTCCTTTACCCCCCTCCCCACTCCCCCCTCCCCCCTTCCTTCCACCCCACCCCCCCTTCCCCACCCTTCCTTTCCCCCCTCCTCCCTTCCCCACTTCCTTTCCCACCTCCCCCCACCCTTCCTTTTCCCCCTCCCCCTTTCCTTTCCCCTCTCCCCCTTCCTTTCCCCCCTCACTCCTTCCTTTCCCCTTCCTTCTTCCCCTCCCACCCCTTCCTCCTGCCCTCCCCCTTCCTTCCCCCGCTTCCTTAATTCCCCCATTCCTTCCCCCCCTTACCTTCCCTTCCTTTGCTTCCCCCCATCCACCCATCCACCCATCCACCCTTCCTTCCTCCTCCTTTACTTCCCCCCCTCCTCCCCCTTCCTTCTTTCCTCCCCCCTTCCTTCCCCGCTCCCCCTTCCTCCCCCCCTTCCTTCCCCCCCTCCCCCCTTCCTTTTCACCCTCTTCCCCCCCTCCCCACCTCCCCCCCTTCCTTCCCACCTCCCCCCTCCCCCTTCCTTTACCCCCCTCCCCCTTCCTTTACCCCCCTCCCCCTTCCTTTACCCCCCTCCCCCTTCCTTTACCCTCCTCCCCACTCCCCCCTCCCCCCTTCCTTCCACCCCACCCCCCCTTCCCCACCCTTCCTTTCCCCCCTCCTCCCTTCCCCACTTCCTTTCCCACCTCCCCCCACCCTTCCTTTTCCCCCTCCCCTTTCCTTTCCCCTCTCCCCCTTCCTTTCCCCCCTCACTCCTTCCTTTCCCCTTCCTTCTTCCCCTCCCACCCCTTCCTCCCGCCCTCCCCCTTCCTTCCCCTGCTTCCTTAATTCCCCCATTCCTTCCCCCCCTTACCTTCCCTTCCTTTGCTTCCCCCCATCCACCCATCCACCCATCCACCCTTCCTTCCTCCTCCTTTACTTCCCCCCCTCCTCCCCCTTCCTTCCCCCCTCCCCCCTTCCTTCCCCGCTCCCCCTTCCTCCCCCCCTTCCTTCCCCCCCTCCCCCCTTCCTTTTCACCCTCTTCCCCCCTCCCCACCTCCCCCCCTTCCTTCCCACCTCCCCCCTCCCCCTTCCTTTACCCCCCTCCCCCTTCCTTTACCCCCCTCCCCCTTCCTTTACCCCCCTCCCCCTTCCTTTACCCTCCTCCCCACTCCCCCCTCCCCCCTTCCTTCCACCCCACCCCCCCTTCCCCACCCTTCCTTTCCCCCCTCCTCCCTTCCCCACTTCCTTTCCCACCTCCCCCCACCCTTCCTTTTCCCCCTCCCCCTTTCCTTTCCCCTCTCCCCCTTCCTTTCCCCCCTCACTCCTTCCTTTCCCCTTCCTTCTTCCCCTCCCACCCCTTCCTCCCGCCCTCCCCCTTCCTTCCCCCGCTTCCTTAATTCCCCCATTCCTTCCCCCCCCTTACCTTCCCTTCCTTTGCTTCCCCCCATCCACCCATCCACCCATCCACCCTTCCTTCCTCCTCCTTTACTTCCCCCCCTCCTCCCCCTTCCTTCCCCCCTCCCCCCTTCCTTCCCCGCTCCCCCTTCCTTACCCCCCTTCCTTCCCACCCTCTCCCCCTTCCTTCCCCCCTCTCCCCCTTCCTTCCCCCCCTCTCCCCCTTCCTTCCAGCCCTCCCCCTTCCTCCCCCCTTCCTTCCCCCCTCCCTCCCCTTCCTTCCCCCCCTTCCTCCCTCCCAATTAGGACAGTAGTTTTTATTAAGATCCCCCCGGAGGGGATAGTTGAGGGGAGGGGATGATGTACACAGAAGCTGCGGGAATGTGTATAAAATGGAAGTAAACTCCTTACTTGTATATAACCTCCTCTGCTGAAATAGCTAAAGTAACAAATGTATCTGCTGAAGACTGAGATAAAGGAAAACGGGTTTCTCCTCCCCCCTCCCCCCAATCCCTTTCCCACCCCCCCTCCATTCCTTTCCCACCCCCCCTCCATCCCTTTCCCACCCCTCCCTCCATCCATTTCCCACCCCCCCTCCACCCCTTTCCCACCCCCCCTACCTCCTTTCTCCTCCTCCCTACCCAACGAGGATAGTAGGTTTTAGTAAGATCCCCCCCGGAGGGGATAGTTGAGGGGAGGGGATGATGTACACAGAAGCTGCGGGAATGAATATAAAATGGAAGTAAACTGCTTACTTACCTTCTCTGCTGACATAGCTAATGTACTAAGTGTATCTGTTGAAGACTGATATAAATTAAAATGGGTTTCTCTTCCCCTCTCCCTCCTCTCCCTCCTCTCCCCTCCCCCCTCCCTACTCCTCCCATGTGTCCACAGAATACTAACGTACATAAAAGTATTAATAGAAAAAAAATGTATGATATTACTATTTGCAAGGTATACTGTGAATGCCCTGGGAATTTCATAACAATCCCCCTGCCCCTCCCCTCCCCGATGTCTCCACCCCCCCGCACTCCCCTGCCCCACCTCCCCCCCTGGCTTTCTTACGCCCCCACCCCATCCGACCCCTTTCCCCCCCCCGTGGTTTTGGCCTGCCTCCGCCCCTCCCCCTATGCCCCAATGTCCTGCCAAATCCCTATAAGGTTTAGGATTCAAGAGTTAAAAATACTCTCTCTAAGAAAGCTTAAATGGTTTTATTCACTTTATAAATCTGCAGGGGGGCAGGGATGTCTCCGTTGACCCACACCTGTGTGGACCACCTAGGAAGCTCTCACATGGGCAATAGGCCCAAAAACCTCCTCACTAGAGTGACGGAGGATACCAACACTGGATTTGTAAGGAACCCATTTTCATTCTGCTTCCCATCTCTCCCCTCCCCCCACTTGCTCCCAGCCTCCTCCCCCCCCCTTCCCTCCCCCCCAGGCATCCATATCTACCACTAGCGGGACTCTAAAAACAAGGAATGGAAAACCCCGGCATAAAAAGAGAACTACGACAATCGAGCCTCCACCCTGGGAAAGTGGATAAGCCCATACGTGCTCAAAAACATAGACATACATGGCTTCCCTAGATTCAATAAAATTAATATCTATGAATGTCAAGGGGCTCAACTCACACAGGAAAAGGAAAATCGCCCTTCAGGAGCTGAAAAAAACCAAGAGGGATATACTTTTCCTCCAAGAAACAAACTTTAATTCAAATACCCCCCCAAACTCATTCAAACATCTATATCCCCAAGCATATTATGCTTCCTACTCCGTGAAAATAAGAGGAGTAGCTATCCTATTCAAACATAATACTCCCTTTATAATGGAAAAAATAGTCAAAGACCTGGGAGGCAGGTTCCTTGTGATTCAGGGTTCCCTCTCAGGATCTCCTGTAACCCTATGTAACATATATGCTCTGAATGACCACCAAACTGAATTTTTGAAAGAGGTCCTAGAGTCTTTAGACCCGCTATCCCTCTCCTCACTGATTGTGGCAGGAGATTTTAATATGTCAAGTATCCCGGAAGTGGATAAATCAGACCCCTTGGAGTCTGGACACTCCAGAACTACTCTCAAAAAAGCGAAGGAGTTTAAAGAAATAATGCAAAGCTTCTCCCTGTTAGACATATGGAGAGCCCAGCACCCAGGTCAGCGGGACTATACGTTTTTCTCGGCCCCTCATCAGTCCTATTCGAGGATTGACTATTTTTTGGGTACCAAAAATATTCTCCAGGCATCCGCCCAGTCTAACATAGGATCTATATCCTGGTCGGACCATGCCCCTATCGAATTAGCGCTCTCCCTGCCCTTTAGCAAAAACAGTAAATATCCCTGGAAATTAAACGACTCTCTGTTAAATATGCAAGAAACAGAGAGCGTAATTAAACAAAAACTCAAAGAATATTTTCAACTAAACAAAGGCTCAGTGTCCTCCCCGACAACGCTCTGGGAGGCACACAAGGCCTCAATTAGAGGGGACCTTATTTCTATCGCAGCATATAAAAAAAAGAAAAAAGAAAACAATATAAAGTGGCAGAGGACAATTTGGCCAATATCGAACAAAAGCACAAACAGAACCCCTCAAATCCCAGCAATCCGTACCAAAACAGGAGCGACAACATACAAAGAAAAAGAAATAGCGAAAGAATTCTCAAATTTCTATACCAAACTATACAATCTAGATTCTAACCGAGGTGCACGAACAGGGTCTAAGGCAATATCAAAATATCTTAAACAATGCAACCTTCCAAAGCTATCAGAGGCAGATACGCAGACATTAAATAAAAATATCTCTCAGGAAGAACTTGCAGAAGTAATAAGCCAACTCAAAACTAATAAAACACGAGGCCCAGACGGCTTTTCCAACCTGTACTACAAAAAGTTCAAAACGGTGCTGTCCCCGTTTATCCTTGAAATGTTCAACACCTTTCTGGAAGGTGGGGAAATCCCAACCTCACTCTCAATGGCCAACCTAGTGATTATTCATAAAGAGGGCAGAGATCCTCTTCAATGTGGGAGTTATAGACCCATATCTCTGTTAAACTCAGATTTTAAAATCTTCAGCAAAATTATAGCGAATAGACTTACTCCAATCCTCCCAAAGCTTATACATTTGGACCAAGTGGGCTTTGTCTCAGGCAGATAAGCCTTGGACAACACCCGTAAGGTCATAGATATCGTGGACCATGTGCACCAGACCGGATCAAAAGCGATTCTATTAAGTTTAGACGATGAAAAGGTGTTTGATAGAATAAAGTGGGCATTTTTAGATCAGGCAATGTTACAATTTGGCTTCTCTGGCCCATTCCTAGATGGCATTAGAGCCCTCTACAGGACGCCCACTGCCTATGTTAACTCCCAGGAGGAGACTCGGATCCCATCAAAATGAAAAATGTTACTAGGCAAGGATGCCCACTGTCCCCTCTCCTCTTCGCATTATCGATCGAACCCCTGCTGGCAATAATCAGAGACGATATAAATATCCAGGGTATCCAGATAGGAGATACAAACTGCATGATCTCACTATTTGCTGATGATATAATACTATCACTAGCTAACCCCCTGATATCTCTTCCAAATTTACAATCTCAACTAGACCACTTTGGCCAGGTCTCAGGATACAAAATAAACAATGACAAGTCTGAAGCACTAAATTTAACGCTCCCTGCCCAAGAGGTCAAGCTCTTACAAGCAAACTTTAAATATAAATGGTCCAAAACACACATCAAATATTTAGGAATATACATAACAAACACATACAATTTATTATACCAATATAACTACCCACCTCTATTTGAAAAAATAAAAAAAGATCTTCAGACCTGGACCGACTATCAAATATCCTGGATCGGAAGGATAACAGCAGTGTAACAGGGGAGTTATCCCAGTTCAGGTAATGTATATCTAATCCAGCAGTGTGGTGGCTAACTGCTTCTAGTCAATTAACAAACACCACCTGCCGGATTAGATGCCTTAGAAAAGCCTGTCTTTTGAGACAGGAAGTGAGACTCTTTAGCTCACACCTGAGCTGAACTTGGAGACAAACAGTCTTGAGCCCTGCCAGAAGAAAAAGCAGAGCTGCTTTCAAGACACAGGGGAAACTTCTAAACCTGAATGCTGACACACCCTGAGGAAAAGGGAGCTGATCCAGGGACAGAGAAGATTTTCCCTCCAAACCACAAGGAACAGATAAGACTTTCATTTATGAAACTTCTTATATCTGCTTAATTCATGTTATATGTTTGGGGCTGGGAGACATGCTTATCTAAGGGAGTTGTGAACTGCATAGTATTTCACTAGAAATACTCCCAAGAGAATAGAAGCTTTGTTTACCCCTTGGTTGGATGGTTTCCTGATGTTAAGGAAACAGGCTCAATAAAAGGCCTATTTAATTTCACTATAATCAGTCTCCCTTGCATACCTCTGTGAGCGTCCACCTACATATGGTGTCCGAAGTGGGACGAGAGGAACTTTGAAGTTAGAAAGGACCGGAGATTTGTTCTGTGAAATTTTGTTATGCTTTTTGCCTACAAACAGTCTGAGCAACTTTAAAAAAAAAAAAAAAAAAAAAAAAAAATCTCATGCAGCAGAGATCAGAGTTAAAGTGATACACACCACTGCACTGAAACTTACAAAACCACGGATGGACTCTTTTCCCCAATCCCAAGAGGAGAGAGAGACTGCAGAAGCAGGTAAAACCTTATTTGTCTATCACAATAAAGTGTAATATGGTCATTGAAATAGGGGGTTTGCCTTCCAGCCATAGTCAGGGTTCAAGAAGTGAGTTAGCCCTTGAAAGGGATAGTCGTTTGTTATTTTCAAATGTTTAGCTGAAGCAGTGAATACAGATGGTGACCCATGAGCGGTACTGATTCTGCAAGTAAAGGCTGCCACACCGCATAGGACTACCAGTTGTGAATGGAGTATATGCAGAAAATGTGAAAATTGATGCAAGACTGTGCTGAAGCAGGGGAATTTTCAGTAAACAAGTGCTGAGGGTAAAATTGCCTACTAGAAAAAAAGGAATTGCTGAAAGTGTGAAGAGTGAATGTCATAATACCCAAAGTTGAGACTGAACTCAAACAGAAAATCACATTATTTGGCTGAAGCAGAGAGATTGCACCTAGCAAGTAAATGGTGTAAAGCAAACAGAAGTTTTTACCTAGCAACTACACATTCAGCATACCTAATGAGAGATTAAATCTAGCAAGTAAATGGTGTAAAGCAAATAGACGTTTTTACCTAGCAACTGCACATCTTGTATACCTGATAAGAGAAAATGCATGCACAGTGCTGCTGATATTGTAAAACTTACCCAAGAAAGAAAAAGTCTACAGAGATGCCTGTGAGAGCTACGACCTCTACAAGCAAAATATGCCCACCTGTAGGACTACCACAATTGGGGGTTCTAGCAAATACAGTGGCAACAGCTGCAATAGCGCCTCCTGAGGTCAGGAAAAAAATTACACCTGATAGCCTAAAAATGGAGGACAAGATGCAGCGTTCCTGTAATGAACCCTACCCCACGGAAGAGTGGCCCTTCCAGTCTAATAAAGAGGAAGACATCTCTCACAGGGAACCCAAACCGAGTCACAGCCACAAAACACCCCAAGAATGGTGGGGGTGCCTGAACTCGGCACGAACCGAAAAGAAAGCTCACTTTGATGACGAATATGATCAGCAGGAGAAAGAGCGGGAGCAGTGGATCACCGTATAATTCCGTCAGCTATTACAGTTGCAAGAAAAGCTGGATGGATCCAGTGACGCTGCTAACATTTCAATTGAAGATGGAGACCCCAGTATCCCTGAAGGGACAGTGTCATCCAAATCAAAAAGGCGGAAAAATAAAAGCGGTTCTTCACGTACCATGGAAGGAACAGACATGTCCGCAGATCCTGTGGAGGAAACGGGGGGCCGAGTTGCCCTGCAGCCTAGAGAAAATGGAGAATTCGTCCCGCGGTTAACCGAATATCCAGAGGGCCCAAAGCAGAAGTCGTGTACCCCAAAGAAGTGTCTGTCCGGTGCCAACAGTGAGGAACCCTCAACCAACCATCCCAGGGAAGCGGAGCCAGAACCAGTGAGTGTCGATCCCTTGGCCAGCCCTGAGGATGCCCTGAAAAATGCCAGGTGTGACTGTGATATACTCCGTGAACAATTGAAACAAAAGAAAGATGGTTACGCGGAGCTACTGAAAAATAACGTGAAGCTACAGGAACATGTGCTCGCAATGTACTCTGCAGCCAGGACAGAATTGGACGATCTCAAGACTGAGCTAGATACTGCAAATGCTACTATTTCCGCCATGGATGAAAAGCAGAGCCAATCTGATAAAATGATGACTCAGCTGAAGCGGAACTATGATGAGGCACTAAAGCAGATGACAGTCTTTCAGCAAGAGGTTCACACTCTTCGCATAGAGCTGAATGCCTCACAACAGGAGGTCAACAATGTCCGGACAGAGGTGGACGTATCTCAGAAAGAGTTTCAGACACTCAGCAGAGCACTGGATGCCTCACATCATGAGACCAACAGCTGCCGCACAGATCTGGAAGTTTCCAGAAAGGAACTACACAGTCTCACTGAGGAGCTGAACATATCTAAAGAAACTATTGTCAATCTTGATACAGATCTCAAAGTCTCTCAGAAGGAGCTTCAGACCCTCAACCTAGAGAAGGAAGTCTCACGCCAGGAGACTGTCATTCTCAAAGCAGATGTGCATAAATGGAAGGAGGACTGCAAAGAGGCTCTGAATAGTACAGAGACTGAAAAAGGAGAAAATTCAAGATAAAAAAGAGAGAACTTAATACTGAAAGAAGAACATTTTCAGTTGACAAACCAAGTCAAGGAAAAGAATGAAAAGCTGCACGAGCTTAAGGAAATAAATAGACTTTTGGAAGGTGAGAAGTTTGAAGCAGAGCACCGACTGTAGAACCAACTGCAAGGTCTGCGTATGCACCTCGAGGAGAAGCAGCGAACTCTGCAGGAAGAAAATCTGCAGGCTGTTAAAGAAATTCAAGTGCTGCAGGAACGTCTGATGACCCAGTATGTCCCCGCAAAGCAGCATGAGAAACTGAAGGCTACCCTGAGTGTCACCAAAGCATCACTAGAGGCCAAGCTTAGAACCCAGGTGACCCGGCACAAAAGGGAGCACAAGAAGGTCCAGAAACTAAAACAAGTAACTGTGGCCCGAGCAAAGAAATTCATAGTTCTTCACAATGCAATAAAAATGTGGAAGCAAGCTCAGAGAAAGCAAAGCGTGCAGATAAATTCCCTGAGAAGAGACTTGCAAGACGCATTCAAAAAACAGGGATCTCTCGCGGATTAGATTACAGTCCTACAAGGACAAGTATTGACCCTGACTAAGCGTCAGTATCCCACAGCCTCACAAACCCATGAAGACAAGGGTACAGTGAGAGCTGGGAATACCGCTCATCTGAAAGACAAGGTTGCAAAATTTGAACCACCTAAACAAGCACTAGCAAAACCTTCAGCCACCCAACAGGCAACAAAAGAAGGTACACGTGCTGAATCAAAATCAGAAGAATCCTTAGCTGATGAAGCTGAAAAGATGGGACATTCTCTGGAAGTGGGTGTGGAATTGCAACTTAACCCCAAAGAGGCTGAACTAGCAACCCCATTGAGTGGGAAAAGGGCAGAGAGACAGCTTCAAGAGCGGAAAACTCAAAGGGCTGTTTTTAAACGCTCTGCAACTGCTGCCATACAGTATGCCTACAATAAGACCAGCAACCGACGAGAGGGAAATCTCATGACCGCGCACATAGCAAAAAGACTATACTTAGAAAAAGTTCTCCTCGAGCGACTGAGGAGTGCTGATCTCAAGCACCTTCAGGAGGAGACACGAATAAACTGGAGAAAGGGCTCCAATCCCAGAAGGACTGAGGGTTCTCTTCCTCCATCCACTCTCATTCAAGTCACAGAAATAACAAGAATGAGAGTGGAAGGATGGGCTTTGGCCGTGGCAAGCCCGAGCTTCCCACAAACAGGGGAGGTATGTAACAGGGGAGTTATCCCTGTTCAGGTAATGTACCTCTAATCCAGCAGTGTGGTGGTTAACTGCTGGTAGTCAATTAACAAACACCACCTGCCTGATTATATGGCTTAGAAAAGCCTGTCTTTTGAGACAGAAAGTGAGACTCCTTAGCTCACACCTGAGCTGAACTTGGAGACAAACAGTCTTGAGCCCTGCCAGAAGAAACAGCAGAGCTGCTTTCAAGACACAGGGTAAACTTCTAAACCTGAATGCTGACACACCCTGAGGAAAAGGGAGCTGAACCAGGGACAGAGAAGATTTTCCCTCCAAACTACAAGGAACAGATAAGACTTTCATTTATGAGACTTCTTATATCTGCTTAATTCATGCTATATGTTTGGGGCTGGGAGACATGCTTATCTAAGGGAGTTGTGAACTGCATAGTATTTCACTAGAAATACTCGCAAGTGAATAGAAGCTTTGTTTACCCCTTGTTTGGATGGTTTCCTGATGTTAAGGAAACAGGCGCAATAAAAGGCTTATTTAATTTCACTATAATCAGTCTCCCTTGCATACCTCTGTGAGCGTCCGCCTACAAGCAGTAAAAATTAATATCTTGCCCAGGCTGTTATACTTCTCCAAAATCTCCCGATAAAAGTTCCGATCAGGGAGCTCAAAAATATTCAAAATAGAATCTTTAATATTAGAGGATATTCAGATAACCTTAAACTGCATTAGATGTACTGTTCCATTGGCTCACCCCACCTTCATTGCATTTTAATTCGCCACTTGATTAGGATTTATTATTTATTTAGGACATTTATTTTATTTGAGGACATCTCCCAATAAAGTTGCTTTTAATTATACTCACCTTACAATACTCAAGTACTACTGTGTTCTATATAAGGTTATTACATATATCTCTTACATCAGTATCATTGGCCAGTTGAGTGCTCCCACTATAGAGGTTCTTTATCTCCTTGTGTTTTGTACGCTCTGTAATGACAAGGAATCATTTTATAGGTACAGTACAGTTTCTTAAACAACACTTTAACCTCCTGTACTGTCCAGTACTAACCTCACATGTCCATATTTCCATCCAATTCTGCGTCTAATCTTCTTTATGCTGGTCTCGGATACAGTGAGATTGTGATTTTGCTGCATTGTGTATTTGACCCTTAAGGGACTCATCTCATCATTCTCTTCACTTATTTTGTCGACCAGAAAAGTTGTCTCCCTACAATGTACAGAAAAACAACAATCCGGTAAGTTACAGTGTAGAAGGCCACGAGTACAGCACATCATTTACAGTAAAAATAGTATAAAATGAGATAGATCTACACAATATATAGTTCTATTAATATGCAGCAATATAAGCTATAGATATACAGTATTATAAACTGTAATTATATAAATATACCGAAAAAATTATAAAATGAGAGATCTAAACAATATATAGTTCAATTAATATGCAGCAATATAAACAATAGATATACAGTATTATATACTGTAGTTATATAAATATACCGAAATAACTTTAAAATGAGAGATCTACACAATATATAGTTCAATTAATATGCAGCAATATAACAAAATAGATATACAGTATTATATACTGTAGTTATATAAATATACCAAAAAAACTATAAAATGAGAGATCTAAACAATATTTAGTTCAATTAATATGCAGTAATATAAACAATAGATATACAGTATTATATACTGTAGTTATATAAATATACCGAAATAACTATAAAATGAGATAGATCTACACAATATATAGTTCTATTAATATGCAGCAATATAAACAATACAACTACTGTATTAAATACTGTAGTTATATAAATATACCGAAATAACTATAAAATGAGATAGATCTACACAATATATAGTTCTATTAATTAGTTACCGTTGGTGTACTCGTGCGTTGTTTGGTTTTTCCGTGTGCATGTTAGCACACAGTGGTTGATGGCACAACTAGGCCAGAAGCAGCTAACCAGCGTTGGATATCTGCAATTCGTTGTCCGCTCATATACATTTCCCTAATTCTCATGCTTAGATCCTATGAAATCTTTTTAACAGGCATTTCTGCGAGTAGAAAGAAATACAAACACAAAAAATTATATTCCATGTTTAGTCGATGTGTATTCAATGTGCAGTGAATCCACAAAATGGATGGTGTATTTATACGTTAATTACTCACATTAGAGTACGCCGACTTTCAACACCTATACCTCGTCACCATGCATAAAAGGTTACACACTTTGCATAGCCCACCACTCGATGAACTTTATCTGAACTTGCCCTTGTCCAGATACTGCATTGTTCCATCTGCTTCCATGGATCAACCCCGATTCCATGGACGCAAGAAGCCACTCGCCTCTGCCGTGCCTATCACACAGAAAAAGCGAAAGGCAGCAGCCGTTTCCAAGCCAAGGCCAAAGCGACAGGCTAAGGCCAATAAAGAAAACCTTCTGCTGACCCCAAAGGCTAAGGGTTTTAATACACCTTATTATGTCAAGAAGAAATTCGGTGATGTACACTCAACGAAAAACAAATGGCAGCCAACCCATCGAACCCGCAGGCCACTTCCTCGTTTATTCTTCGACGACTCTGCCGACGCTCTCCCGGAAATCTACAGCCATACTTCTCCACTACTCATCCACGACGCTGCCGCCGCTCTCCCGGAAACCCACAGCCCATCTTCGCCACTGGTCTTCGATGACGCAGCCACTGGTGCCCCTAAAATCCACGGGTCACTTTCTCCATTACGCTTAGATGAATCTGCCGCTTCTCGCCCGGAAATCCACGGGTTGCTTTCTCCATCCCTCTTCGACGATGCTGCCGCATCTCTCCCGGAAATCCACAGGTCACCTCCTCCATCCTTCTTCGACGATGCTGCCGCTTCTCTCCTTGGAACCCCCATCTCATCCTCCGTAACACCCATCCACCCAGTTTTCCACAGCACGCCATGCACAAGAACCAGCTCGTTAGACCGCATGCTGAATGGGTTAAGTGTGGATATCCCCGGGAACTCTACTGTGCTGGTAAAGATAGATCTGCTTTTAGAGACCATGCTAAATATGGATCAACGGATGCAGAAGATGGATCAACGGATGGAGAAGATGGATCGACGGATGGAGAAGATAGAGACTGACATAGCGGGGATACATAATTTGCTTGGTGTTCATGCCCCTGTATCCCTGACGCTGAAGCAGGAGGGTGGCATGGATGTGATGAATAAAGCTTCCTCCCAGACAACCTACCCTCGCTCGCCGCCACAAGCACACCCGCTCACAGAAGAACACCCGCTTCCACAACCCAACCTACATATGCTTGCAAAATATACTGGACACCTAACAAGCTCCTACATATGCTTGCATTGATACGGTGCTCGACATCATCCTGCGCGAGCTGCAACCGACACTCAGGGAGAAGTATAGGGTGATGAGTGCTGGTTTACCCCAGAAGTATACCATGTTAATTTTTAAGAACCACGTGTCCTACTTTGAATTCTGCGGGTGGGTCTACAATGTGAACTACGAAGGAAATCGTGAAAAAAGGGTGCTTCCTGAAAATTTAAGAAGGACTATTGTGGAGGAATTGCGGCGCTATATTTCAATAACAGATCCTTTAATGAAAATCGTTCGAGACTCCATTAATGGCATTTTGCGCCATACAAGGCATCGGCCCTGGAAGGACAATCTGGTGGGGATCGAATTTGCGTGACTGTTCAACTTCTGTTTATTTTTTGTAAATGTTTTTGTAAATGTTTTGACTTTCTGTACTTTAATAAAGGAGATGTTGCGTTTTTTAACTTGTATTAATAAAGAAATGTTTTTCCTTACTGTACACAGGAACTGCACAATTCCAGTCCCAGAGGGCCTCAAACAGGCCCGTTTTTCAAGGTTGTCCTTAAAACCGGGGCTGTTTGTGGCCCTCGAGGACTGGAGTTGTACAGGCCTGACTGACTGTTCTGTACACCATCCTACTGTAAATGTTTTGACTTTCTGTACTTTAATAAAGGAGATGTTGCGTTTTTTAAATTTTATGAATACATATCCGCTCAAGAGTCATCTGTGTGACTGAATGCAGTGCCACCAGATACAGTAGCGACATACTTTATTAAAGTAAATGCCGGCGGCATGCCGGGATCTACCCCAGCTGCCGCCAGTCAGAAACGCGCGCCGCCGCGTTTCCCCCACGCACCCCCCCTCCACATCGCGCGCAATTACCCCCCCAAAGACACCCCGAACCCGGCTTCTACTCTGCCCCTCTGCTTCCCCGCACCCCCGCTTACCTAGATTTGAACTCCAGGGGTGTCGGGGAAGCCTGGGGAAGCCGGGGAAGACGGGGAAGCCGGGCGCGCTTGTGACCGTGACGTCACAGTGCGCCGCCACGCGCCGCGGCTACCCGCTTCCCAGCCTCATACAGCCAGCGGCATTTGCTCGAATAAGAGCTGCCGCTGCTGTATGTAGTCATGGCCGAGTTGTTAAGGTGATGGACTAGAAATCCATTGGAGTTTCCACGCGCAGGTTCAAATCCTGCTGACTACGTTGACTTTTTCAGTAGTTAAGTGTTATTAAAAACTTCACTGCACTTTTCATTTTGTTTGTATCTGCTTGGCAAAGCAATCTTTACTTACTGGAATATGTGGCACACTAAAGAAGAAAACACTCTGAATTCTTCAAACATTTTCCAAGTTATACATTTTAGGGTGCTGCTGGCTGTAAAACATTTAATAAAGGACTCCATTTCAATAAATGCATTGTCTTATATTGATAAGTATCTCTATGCTGCAACATAGTGCTATGAAGTCATTTGTGTGCAATACTTTGCACAACATAAAATAGAGGAGAAACGGTTTACCCCAATAGAAATAACTTAAGGTGACAAAGGATAGTAAGCACTTTCGTGTGAGAGTGAGGGAATTCTTCCACTTTATATTTACAGATAATATTTGACTTCTTCTTAATGGCTGTGCTAAGTACTGCATGTATTGAGATGTGTACATTCTTTACAGTCTGCCAAAACTATATTGTTTAAATATAATGGGAATAATCAATGTTATAGTTCAACTTCTTATCACACTTCATCACAAATAGCTTTTTATTATGAAAAAGCATTTGTAATGTTTTATTGTTATCATTCACAAAAGCTAACCAGGGCTTTCTAAACCTGTTGAAGAAAAAAACAACTTAGCTTGACTTTTACTGAAAATGGTAATTCATGTACTGTAATAATTGTAACTCCCTGAAGTTTACAGAAAATTAAGAAATTAATCAAATGTAAACTTTATGGAATCTTTTGTGAAACAGAATGATTCTCATTAAGAACAAATGTACTTTCTGCTAGTATATCTGCCATATAAATTATTATTGGTAATCATTCAAATCTTTACCTGAATTAATGAAATGATTATGAAAACAATCCCTTAATTGCTTTTAATTAAAGTTAAGCAGGAAGTACGAAACCCACATGTTCCTTTGTCCCTACACTATAATTAAGGGGGTTTTGTGTAGAAGACCAGACACTTGTTAATTCTTAATAATAATAATTATGATAACTTTTTGATGGAAACTGCTTTGCCCTTGTTCTTCTTGCCCTAATTGCACTATGACTCTGCTCTTCTAATCTCTGACATCCAAGTTAGATCATTTTCCCTTTACTCCTTTTAACCCCTTATATTTTTTTTCTGCCTCAGATCTGTTTCATACTGTACATTGAATGTGGTTAACAAAAAGTATTTCTCATCATTGTTCAAGAACCCAATAGCAGCTTCATTTTACAAAGATAATGTTGTTTAAACAATGTGTACAAACAAGTCATGTAGTTCCCTTTATGAAAATGATCTCAAGGTCAGTTGGTTCATATTGGTCATCATTCATAAGTGAGTGTTACCCATATCCACTCAAAAGCCATCTGTGTGACTGAATTCAGTGCTACCAGCTATGTAGTCATGGCCGAGTAGTTAAGGCGATGGACTAGAAATCCATTGGGGTTTCCCCACGCAGGTTCAAATCCTGCTGACTACGTTGACTTTTTCAGTGCTAAAAAAGTGATATTAAAAACTTCACTGTACTTTTGATTTTGTTTGTATCTGCTTGTCAAAGCAATCTTTACTTACTGGAATATGTGGCACACTAAAGAAGAAAACACTCTGAATTCTTCAAACATTTTCCAAGTTATACATTTTAGTGTGCTGCTGGCTGTAAAACATTTAATAAAAGACTCCATTTCAATAAATGCATTGTCTTCTATTGATAAGTATCTCTATGCTGCAACATAGTGCTAAGAGGTCATTTGTGTGCAATATTTGTACTAAGTGCAGTATTGGCGGATCCGCTCATCCCCAGTTTATTTCCAACTTTTTGTGATTGGGCAATTTGGAGGTAAATTTGCCATTTTAGAGCCCCGAACAGCAGCAAGAAGCTGATTGGGGCTCCTAGAATTGCACGAGTTTGAGAAACTGGCGATGTGCTGCGAAAAAAGGCTTCTCGCCAAACGTTTGGCGGATTTTTTTGTACGCCAAAAAAAAAGGCGAATTTGATTATTTTCGCCAGGTTACCGCAGCTTCCTGAATATCTAGAGGCACTTTTGGCGGAAACCTGGCAAGAACTAATTTATCGGAGCTCTCTGCATAGGCCCCTAAGTCAGAAGCTGGGACGAAGTTATGAAAATAGAAGGTGGCAGTCACGGTTGGGTATTCTACCTGAAAAGAGTACCAAGAAGCCAGGGAGGATTTCCCAGTCAGGGTAAGCCTTTCAAAGAAGGTGCCCTGCACTTATTTGAGGCTAGTTTTCGACCCCAGACCCCTAGTAAGTGTGTAATACTTCTGTATATTTTATATTCATTGTTGTCCGTGAGTTTCACTCAAATAAACCCCATTTTATTCCACTATCTTGTTTTGCCTATTGAATAATCCCTGAATGGTATAAAAGGTGTTAAAAGTGCTGGGCTCCCGTGACATTTGGCTAGACAATAAGATATTAGTACTGGAATACATTATATATTTGCATAACTTATATTTATACAGGCAGCAATATTATGTCAAAGGAAAATGTCATCTTTCTATCTATATGTAACTACTTCTTCAGTTACTGCTATGTACTGACCTTTGGTGGCTCTCTTAGTGGTTGTGGACAATATACTGTATGCAGCTATTCCCGCCCATCTCAAACAGGAAAATACATCCTGTATGTTTGATATATATATATATGGTAAGGAAGAGTAGGCTTGGAAAGTGGAACTAATCAGTGCTTAGGGAAATCATAATTCTAGTGCAGTGTTATAACATTCAATCTATCTAAAAAGACTAACAATATGTATATTATTGCCTAGACTTTCACATTCAATGTCATACATTATTCATTGGAAGTCAACCATGGCCTTGAAAAATATCCCAACTTTATAAGATAACTCACCGTGAAATGCTCCATGAAGGAAAACTATCTATAATAATCAAGAAGATTAAAAGATGGGTTACGAGGCGCAAATTGTAATAAATGTATAATGCACTTCCCCTGACTGAGTAGAAGAAAGCTAGACATTTTGACTCCATTTATGATATGGGATCACTCTTTTACAAAAAGTAAATATGTAACCCTGTTAAGCATAATCTTGATGCAAAAAACCTCTAGCATTTCCAGGAAAAGGTGAAAATGCTGCAGAAAGCACAGTCACTTAGCTATGTTGTTCTCATTCTTCATATATGACTTTTAAGGGCATACTGTACATTGCTGAAGTCCATTTTATCCAGATGACAAAATCTCTATGTCACCACCAGGATGGCCGAGTGGCTAAGGTATTGGACTTAAGATCCAATGGACATATGTCTGCGTGGGATTAACAATATTGAATTCCTAATTCCTGGACATGTTTATATTGTTGATACTTTTGCCATAGTCCCCATATTGATAGTTCATATTTGTCATCATTCATCTGTGAGTGTTACCCATATCCGCTCAAGAACTTTGCCCTTGTTCTTCTTGCCCTAATTGCACTATGACTCTGCTCTTCTAATCTCTGACATTGCTGAAGTCCATTTTATCCAGATGACAAAATCTATATGTCACCACCAGGATGGCCGAGTGGTTAAGGCGTTGGACTTAAGATCCAATGGACATATGTCTGCGTGGGCTCAAACCCCACTCCTGGTATTGCTTTGTTTTGTCAATTAAGAATATTGAATACCTCTTTCCCTGACATGTTTATTTTGTTGATACTTTTGCCACAGTCCACATATTGATAGTTCATATTTGTCATCATTCAAAAATGAGTGTTACCCATATCCGCTCAAGAGCCATCTGTTTGACAGAATTTGGTGGTATCAGCTATGTAGTCATGGCCGAGTGATTAAGGTAATAGATTTGAAATTCATTAGGGTTTCCCCGTGCAAGTTCCAATCCTGCTAACTTCATTGTCCTTTTTCAGTGGTAAAGTGTTATTAAAAACTTCACTGCAGCTGGACTTCCGGTGATGTCAGCTGGCATGGTTGCTTGAGGGAAGAGCTCCCGAGACTCCCTGCCTACAAACAAAAAAAACAATAAAAACAAATACCTTTTTGGGGACCCGACTGGGTAAACGCCAAGAGATGGCAAATTAACTCAAAAGAGCAGTGAATCAGCACATTGCTAAGTTCTGTGCGAGCATACAGAAACCGACGGGCCGAGGAACTGAAACCCTGAACTCCCAAGATGGCGCAGAAGAAAATTCTCAGGGGACTGATATGACCCCATGCGGGGCTGAGGGGGGGGGGGGGCTGCGGGAGACAGAAGAGACAATAGAGGTTTCAAAAGCCTATTTGGAACAACTATTTGAACAATTTTCAACAAAAATGAGGCACAACTTTCAAGAAGACCTACAAATGGCTATAACTGGGGTTAAAGCGGAAATAAAGGAAATGGCAGGGCGCACAGACTAGGTTGAAACAAGTCTGGAGGAGGTGATTTACTTCCAAACCTCTGCGGAGGATGAGATATGCCGCCTGGGATATGAAATCAATTCCCTGAAGGAATCCATTGAGGATCACGAAAACAGAGATCGCCGCAAAACATCCGGATCCGCAACATCCCTGAAGAAATAAAAATGGAGAATCTCAAAACTTACCTGGAAGAACTGTTCCTGTCCCTGATCCCAGAGCTTGCCACCAGGGTCTTAGAGATAGATCATGCTCATAGAGCACTAGGTCCCCGCTCGGAGGATCCTAGAAGGAGAAGAGATGTCATCATACGGATGCACTCTTACTCCATAAAAGAAAAACTGATGTCAGTGTGCAGAGAGAGAGGGGAAATCAATTTCTATAACAAAGCCCTTCAAATGTATAACGATCTCTCCAGAGCCACCATACAACGAAGATGCGACATGAAGCCCCTAATAAAAATATTAAACATCCAAAAAATCCGATACAGGTGGGGATTCCCGTTCAAATTAATCGTACAGCAGAACGGCAAGATTAGGTCAATCTCAAGATCAGAAGACGCCCCTGCCTTTCTAAAATCACTTGGTCTGCTGGGGCTGGAAATCCAGGTAGAAGAGGAGGAGGAGCCGAGTTCCCGCCACCCTGCGCTTCCGCATAGAGCTTCTGAGAGGATCGTCTCTCAGAGAGTCCACAGAACCACGGAGTCTTAACAGCCAGGAACCAGAATAAGAACACCACCGCCCCTGGAGCTGCTTTGCCTCATCTATTACCTCCAGCCCCTGGAGCCCTGATAAAGAATCAGATGCCACCACCATAGCCCTGGGCCACCCGGAATTGAGAGCCACATGAGATCACCCTTAACACCTCTCTATCTGGTCCCCATCCGGCTGGAGGGGAAGGGTTGCTCTTGCTTGTCTTGCTCCTGGCCTGCCCCCTCATACCGTGGGCTCCCCTGGTGTCCTTCCCACCTTGCCCCTCTACTACTGGTCACATGGATGCTGCTCTGGACGGATGGTCGCCCCCCCCCTTGGTGGCCCTTCCCCCACCCCCCTTGTCCGGTTCAAGTTGTGATCGCCGCATATCCCTTGCTGTCCCTCCCCTGCTCCTGTCCCCCCACACCCATTCCTGACCCCTCCGTGCAAGCCCCCTCTGCTAACACCCTGTCCCTACCTTGTACTCTGGGGCCCAGCTTCTCTCCCCGATATTAGGGAGTGTCTTCCGGAGAGTGTCGAGCTGGCACCTACCGGTTGGCACCCCCGGGGGGGGTTGTCTCCATGGAGGTTCTGTCTGCGCTCTATGCTCCTGAGGAGTAGGGGGGTCAAAAGAGCTCTCCTAATGCATCTCGGGACATTCGGGGGGCCCAGAGAAGGAGTACCCCCAAATCTGCAAGGAGGGGGAGATATTCGGGCACCTGAGGGGAGGACACCTATCCTGAATCTCAACTGTCAGGTCTGTTTCTTTTCATACCTGGCCAGAAAATACCTTCAATGGCCTTTGGTTTTTTTCCCTGGGGGTTGTGCCCGAAGCTGGCCCCCTCCCCCCCTCGTTCTCGCTCATTATCTTTCCCCCGCGCCGAGATCATGGACCGTCTCTGGACCATAAAAATCCCCCCTCCCCTCCATCCACTCCCCCCTTCCTTCCCACCTCCCCCCTCCCCCCTTACTTTCCCCCCTCCCCGCTCCTCCCCTGCCCCCCTTCCTTCCCCCCTCCCCCTTCCTTTCCCCCACTCCCCCCTTCCTTTCCCCCACTCCCCCCTTCCTCCCCCACCTTCCTTCCCCCTACCCTTTCCCCCCCTTCCCCCCCTTCCCCCCTTCCTTTCCCCCTACCCCCTACCCCCCTTCCTTCCCTCCCTCCCCCCTTCCTTCCCCCCCTTCCTTCCCCCCCTCCCCCACTTCCTTGCCCCCTCCCCCTTCCATCACCCTTCCTTCCCCCCCTCCCCCTTCCTTCCCCCCTTCCTTCCCCCCCTTACCTTAAACCCTCCCCCTTCCTTCCCCCCTTTCCTTCCCCTCATACCCCCTTCCTTCCCCCCTTCCTTCCTCCCCCTTTCCTTCCCCCCCTCCTCCCCCTTCCTTCCCCCCTCCCCCCCTTCATTCCCCCCTCCCCTTTCCTTCCCCCCCTCCCCCCTTCCTTCCCCCTCCCACCTTCCTCCCCCCTCCCCCTTCCTTCCCCCCTGCCCCCTTCCTTCCCCCCTCCCCCTTTCCTTCCCACCTCCCTCCATCCTTCCACCCTCCCACCTTCCTCCCCCCTTTCCTTCCCCCCTCTCCCCCTTCCTTTCCCCCTCTCCCCCTTCCATCCCCCCCTCTCTCCCTTCCTCCCCCACCTTCCTTCCCCCTCCCTCCCCTTCCTTCCCCCCTTCCTCCCTCCCAACATGACAGTAGTTTTTATTATGATCCCCCCGGAGGGGATAGTTGAGGGTAGGGGATGATGTACACAGAAGCTGCGGGAATGTGTATAAAATTGAAGTTTACTTGTATATAACCTCCTCTGCTGACATAGCTAAAGTAATAAATGTATCTGCTGAAGACTGAGATAAAGGAAAACGGGTTTCTCCTCCCCCCTCCCCCCAATCCCTTTCCCACCCCCCCTCCCAGGCATCCATATCTACCACTAGCGGGACTCTAAAAACAAGGAATGGAAACCCCGGCTTAAAAAGAGAACTACGACAATCGAGCCTCCACCCTGGGAAAGTTGATAAGCCCATTCGTGCTCACAAACATAGACATACATTGCTTCCCTAGATTCAATAAAATTAATATGTATGAATGTCAAGGGGCTCAACTCACACAGGAAAATGAAACTAGCCCTTCAGGAGCTGAAAAAAACCAAGGGGGATATACTTTTCCTCCAAGAAACACACTTTAATTCAGATACCCCCCCAAACTCATTCAAACATCTATATCCCCAAGCATATAATGCTTCCTACTCCGTGAAAAAAAGAGGAGTAGCTATCCTATTCAAATATAATAATCCCTATATAATGGAAAAAATAGTCAAAGACCCGGGAGGCAGGTTCCTTGTGATTCAGGGTTCCCTCTCAGGATCTCTTGTAACCCTATGTAACATATATGCTCCGAATGACCACCAAACGGAATTTTTGACAGAGGTCCTGGAGTCTATAGACCCGCTATCCCTCTCCTCACTGATTGTAGCAGGAGATTTTAATATGTCAAGTATCCCGGAAGTGGATAAATCAGACCCCTCGGAGTCTGGACACTCCAGAACTACTCTCAAAAAAGCGAAGGAGTTTAAAGAAATAATGCAAAGCTTCTCCCTGTTAGACATATGGAGAGCCCAGCACCCAGGTCAGCGGGACTATACGTTTTTCTCGGCCCCTCATCAGTCCTATTCGAGGATTTACTATTTCTTGGGTACCAAAAATATTCTCCAGGCATCCGCCCAGTCTAACATAGGATCTATATCCTTGTCGGACCATGCCCCTATCGAATTAGCGCTCTCATTGCCCTTAAGCAATAACAGTAAATATCCCTTGAAATTAAATGACTCTCTGTTAAATTTGCAAGAAACAGAGAGCGTAATTAAACAAAAACTCAAAGAATATTTTCTACTAAACAAAGGCTCAGTGTCCTCCCCGACAACGCTCTGGGAGGCACACAAGGCATCAATTAGATGGGACCTTATTTCTATCGCAGCATATATAAAAAAATTAAAAATAAAACAATATAAATTGGCAGAGGACAATTTGGCCAATATCGAACAAAAGCACAAACAGAACCCCTCAAAAAAACTATATAAATTATTAGAAAGTGTGAGGAGTCTGGGATCGCGGCGCCCGCGCCCTGGTTCCTCCTCGCCTTCGTTAACCCCAGCTGCCGAAATGCGTGCCCCTCGCTGGCGCCACTTACCTCCTGCTGCTCTGGGGGTTCCACGCCATCCCCGACGGTCTCTCGTTCCTACTAGCTCTTCCCTCTCCCATGCAGCTGCCATGTGTTCCGGCCGCGCGCGTGAACAGCTCGCGCTGGGTGAAGATAATTTATTCACTGCTCTAGCAGTGAAACCACGCCCCCAACAGAATAATAGGATCTCTGGCAAGAATAAGAGTCCTCACCTGCCTGCCAATCAAGTGGACCTATGCAGGATAGCTACACGCACTCCTCCAGGTATGTCTCCACCTCTGATTGGTCAGCCGCACTTTATAATGCCTGTCCTCCCTCTCACTCGTTGCTCGACATAGTTTCCACTAGGATTACTACTCTGGCATTCTCTCTCTTATTCTCTCAGGTTACGACTTGGCTTGGTGGACGTCTATCTCTGGCTCTCAACCCCTGCTTGGACAATGACCTTCCGGAATTCTCCAATCCCTGACCTTGGCTAAAATGGCAACGACGACGGCACATCTTCACCGGTACCGGCAAGTATTGCTAGCTAACATCACCTGGCCTGGCAATGCCTAATTCACCACACTCCGGACACGCTCCTTTTGCTGCGGGTGCATGCCCATATACGTTCCTCACCTCAGTAGAAGGGATGGGTCTGGTCTGTGGGCAACACCGGCGTAACATTATGTCGAGCCCACAAGACGCAGACCAGACAGATGTGGACTCTATGATGATGGCCATGTACCAACAAATCCAGGCCTTAACGGATCAAGTGGTTCACCTTTCCCAACAGGTACAGGACCTTTCTCTACAGGCACCACCTGAGGCTGCACCGCCGGCGCAGTCCGATTCAACATCCAATTTATCCTCAGCTCCGAAGATTCCGGCTCCGAAGCCCTACGCAGGGGACCCCCATGCTTGCCGTGGCTTTCTCAACCAATGTGAGATCCAGTTCGAGATGGCTCCACAGCTGTATTCTACTGGTCGGAAAAAGGTAGCTTATGTATACAGTCTGCTCACAGGTAATGCACTGGCATGGGCCTCCCCGATCTGTGAACTGCATCCTGATATTACTCGAGATTACGCAGCCTTCAGACGAGACTTTCGACAGGTCTTCGACACCCCCGCACGACAAGAGACTGCTTCTGATTCCCTGCTGCAGCTTACACAGGGACGTTGGCCTGTGGCCCAATACGACTTGGAATTCAGGACCATAGTAGCTGAGACTCGTTGGGGTCAGGAGGGCTTAGTCTCCATCTTCTGGAATGGCCTATCGGACTCCTTGAAGGATGAACTTGCTTCACAACCCAGACCAGGACTGCTGGAGGACCTCATCACCCTGGCTATTCGTATGGACCAGCGTCTTCAGGTACGTCGCGCTCAGCGTCAGCAACCCCGGGCTACGCCTTTCCGTACTTCCTTCTCCAGGTCCTCTTCTACCTCGAGACCCGTCTTCACCCCGCTTCCTGTGCTGGAAGCCCCAGAGCCGATGCAACTCAGAGTCCAGCAACCTCGGGCACCCTTACGACAATTTCGCTCAACCGGAGAGTCGTGCGATCATTGCAGATCTTCTCAGCAGCGTACCCTTGACCATCCACCATCTCTGAGAAATGACCAAACCCAGTGAGTACGAAGGGGCGCTTCCTGGGTGCTAAATCTCCTTGCCCCCTACCCAGAAGGGAACTCCCTAAAAGATTGACCATTCACACATTCCACAGCAGCATTTATCGATTCAGGCGCAGGAGGGAACTTCATGGACCAGACCTTTTCTGAACAAAATCAGATCCCACTTTCCAAGAAGAACTCCCCCGTTGCCTTGGTCGGGATTGATAATCGGCCACTCACTCCGGCATATATCTCCTTGGAGACCGGACCTATCACCCTTACTTCTTACTCTCACAAAGAGACTCTGGGCTTTGACGTGATTCATGCCCCGGGTACACCGATCACGCTTGGCCTGCCCTGGTTGCAGAAGCACAATCCGCTCATCGACTGCGGTCAAGGTCAGAAGAATCTTCTTTGTCTACGGAACGTCCGTCCTATCTACCAGCTAAAACATCCAATCCTCAGAGGGAGTTACCTTCCCCTTACGCAGAATTTTTGGATGTTTTTAGCAAGATGCAATCCGAGCTCCTAACTCCTCATCGTTCCTACGACAGTCTGATTGACCTGGTCCCTGGATACACCTTGCAAAAGGCCAAATCTTATCCTCTCTCGTTGCCCGAGATAGAAGCCATGGATGAGTATATTCGTGAGACTCTAAAGCGGGGCTTTATACGTCATTCCAACTCTCCCGCGGGGGCTGGATTCTTCTTCATCAAGAAGAAAGATGGTTCTCTCAGACCATGTATTGATTACCGGGGTCTGAACCATATTACGTTGAAGAATCATTATCCACTCCCACTCATCTCCGAACTCTTCGACAGACTTCAGGGGGCCAACCTCTTTACCAAACTTGACCTCCGTGGGGCATACAACCTCATCCATATCCGAGAGGGCGATGAATGGAAAACTGCCTTCAACACCCGTAGTGGGCACTACGAAAACCTAGTGATGCCCTTCGGTTTGTGCAATGCACCAGCAGATTTTCAGGACTTTATCAATGACATCTTTCGGGATGTCCTCAATCGTTTTGTGATTGTCTACCTGGATGACATCCTTATTTTTTCCCAAAACTTACAGGATCATATCATCCACACGAAGTTTGTGCTTTCACGCCTCCGAGAGAACCGGTTGTTTGCAAAAATGGAGAAATGCCTTTTTCACCAGTCTTCCACTTCCTTTCTTGGGTACATTATCTGCAACAGAGGCTTAGCCATGGACCCAGAAAAACTGAAAGCCATCGTGGATTGGCCACAACCCAATTCCCTCAAATCTATTCAGCGATTTTTAGGTTTTTCCAATTATTACCGGAAGTTTATTCGTAACTTTTCTACCATCATCGCTCCGATCATGGCACTGACCCAAAAAGGTGCAGACCCTTCATCTTGGTCACCTGAGGCAGCCACGGCTTTCAAAACACTGAAACAAGCCTTTGTCTCTACTCCCATCCTTCAACATCCGAACACTAATTTCCCATTCACCCTAGAGGTTGATGCTTCTGACTGTGGGGCTTGTGCGGTTCTGTCTCAGAAATTTTCTCCCCAGGACAAACTTCACCCTTGCGGGTTTTTTTCTAAAAAGTTTTCTATAGCGGAAAGAAATTATGACGTGGGCAATAGGGAACTTTTGGCCGTCAAACTGGCTCTTCAAAAATGGAGGCATCTTCTGGAAGGGTCAAAAGACTGGGCATCTCATCTTCCTTTTCTTCCGGATATCACCCTCAATACATTCAAACAATGCTATTGGTTGATGAAACAAAAAAGTATATGCTCCAGGTGAGGCTTGAACTCACAACCTCGGCATAGCTTAGTTAATCTATTGCGCCACTGGAGCACATGCCTGTAATGATCTATGTTCATCTTGACCCAAGTTTGCTCCAAATCTGCTCTTTTAATCTCTGACATCCAAGTTAGATCATTATCCCTTTACTCCTTTTAACCCCTTATCTTTTTTTTCTGCCTCAGATCTGTTTCATACTGTACATTGAATGTGGTTAACAAAAAGTATTTCTCGTCATTGTTCAAAAACCCAATAGCAGCAACATTTTACAAAGATAATGTTGTTTAAACAATGTGTACAAACAAGTCATGTATTTCTCTTTATGAAAATATTCTCAAGGTTATTTGGTTCATATTGGTCATCATTCAAAAGTGAGTGTTACCCATATCCACTCAAAAGCCATCTGTGTGACTGAATTCAGTGTTACCAGCTATGTAGTCATGGCCGAGTGGTTAAGGCGATGGACTAGAAATCCATTGGGGTTTCCCCGCGCAGGTTCAAATCCTGCTGACTACGTTGACTTTTTCAGTGGTTAAGTGTTATTAAAAACTTCACTGCACTTTTCATTTTGTTTGTATCTGCTTGGCAAAGCAATCTTTACTTACTGGAATATGTGGCACATTAAAGAAGAAAACACTCTGAATTCTTCAAACATTTCCCAAGTTATATATTTTAGGGTGCTGATGGCTGTAAAACATTTAATAAAGGACTCCATTTCAATAAATGCATTGTCTTCTATAAGTATCTCTATGCTGCAACATAGTGCTAAGAGGTCATTTGTGTGCAATACTTTGCACAACATAAAATAGAGGAGAAACGATTTACCCCTACAGAAAAAACTTAAGGTGACAGAGGATAATGAGCACTTTAGTGTGAGAGTGAGGGAATTCTTCCACTTTATATTTACAGATAATATTTGACTTCTTCATAATGACTGTGCTAAGTACTGCATGTATTGGGATGTGTACATTCTTTACAGTCTGCCAAAACTATATTGTTTAAATATAATGGGAATAATCAATGTTATAGTTCAACTGCTTATCACACTTCAGTATAAATAGCTTTTTGTTATGAAAAAACATTTGTAATGTTTTATTGTTATCATTCACAAAAGCTAAGCAGGGCTTTCTAAACCTGTTGAAGAAAAAAACAACTTAGCTTGAATTTTACTGAAAATGGTCATTAATGTATGTAATAATTGTACTATGACTTCCTGAAGTTTACAGAAAATTAAGACATTAATCAAATGTAAACTTTATGGAATCTTTTGTGAAACAGAATTATTCTCATTAAGAACAAATGTACTTCGTACTTTGATATTAAATTCAGAGACAGAACATTTTATATTAAAATCAGATTTAATGTTTTTGGGGCGTTCAATATGATCTTATAGGGGTTCTGTATGTTTTTGTCTTGCAGATAAAGAATATTGAATACCTAATTCTTGGACATGTTTATTTTGTTGATACTTTTGCCATAGTCTGCATATTCATAGTTCCCTCTAGATACCAAAGAGATCAATGTTGATATCCCTCCACCCTTTGTATGTCAAAATTGATCAAAAAACATGATTTTTTGTGTGAGTTGCAAAGTTCAAATGTGTTGGAATATTTTATTCTATGCTTAAGGCATTTAAAATATCTTTATCAAGCCTTGTTCCTTCATATTTACTTTCACTGTGTGTTACTCAAATATTCAATGTTGTTTTAGCATGTTATCCTTTAGCTTGCTATGTAATTGGCAAAAAAAAGAAGATTCTTTATTCCTCTTCTATGTTGTCATTTATGATTGCCCACTCTGATAAAGCATAAAGCATAAAGCACGTAAAACTGAAAGAAAAGATGGTCGTACATGCAAAACTTCTTTCAGCACTCTTGGTTTCTCCCACATACACGATCCACTCGCCGATAGCAATAAGATAATTTATTAAATTGAAGACTCTGGTGAAATAGCATGGGGTTGTGCTACAGTGAGGATTAACTCTTAAGTGGAATTTATACTTGTTTGGATTTAAAAACGTAGAAAAACATAAACCGCGGGTGACGCCGGCATGAATGCAACATGAAAGCGGTATGAATGCGGCATGAACGTGGTGAAGTGCGGTGAAGTGCGTGGCATTCGCAAAAAATTCCCGAAAAAAGTTGGAGATGTTGGAGAATAAAAGGGGCTGCGGCTGTATAGCAAAAAGATAATTTATTAAATTGAAGACTGGTGAAATAGCATGGGGTTGTGCTACAGTGAGGATTAACTCTTAAGAGGGATTTATACTTGTTTGGATTTAAAAACAAAACGTAGAAAAACATCAACTGCGGATGACGCAGGCATGAATGCAACATGAAAGCGGTATGAATGTGGCATGAACGTGGTGAAGTGCTGTGAAGTGCGTGGCATTCGGAAAAAATTCCCGAAAAAAGTTGGAGATGTTGGAGAATAAAAGGGGCTGCGGCTGTATAGCAAAAAGATAATTTATTAAATTGAAGACTGGTGAAATAGCATGGGGTTGTGCTACAGTGAGGATTAACTCTTAAGAGGGATTTATACTTGTTTGGATTTAAAAACAAAACGTAGAAAGCTTTTGTTCCACCACCGCCATTCAGATGCAAATTGTGTTTGAAAAAATATTTCTGGCTTGATTGAAAAGTAGAATGTGGCTTTGCTAGGGTGAATTTTAACTCTTACTGGGGTTTTGTATTGAGTTCAGATTTGTTTATTAATCATTCTCAGGAGGTAGGTGGAGGAAATGTAATAACTACAGATTATGAGAGAGGTGAGAAGTGGATTACATATGGTGAGCAAGATATAAAT
The DNA here is from genome assembly GCF_040206685.1 of Ascaphus truei. Taxonomy (NCBI): domain Eukaryota; kingdom Metazoa; phylum Chordata; class Amphibia; order Anura; family Ascaphidae; genus Ascaphus; species Ascaphus truei. The sequence continues at coordinate 53,834,015 of NC_134497.1, forward strand.
GTGAGAGGTGAATAGTTGGGGTAAGAAGGGGGGATAGGCTGACCCTTACTTAGTACAGATAGACAGGGTGCTCATTAAAGATAGCCTTTTTAGGATATATAAATCTGGAAAAATATGTATCCTCTAGACCCAAATAATGAGTAGCATTGGCTCCACTGGGGTATTTTGGTTTGAAAAAAGGAAGAATATGCTTGGAAAGCTCTCATTTTTAAAATGTTTTTAAATCATACATCATCAATTACAAATATCTTCTTGCCCACATTGAGACACCTATTGTATTTGACTGCTTTACATTCGCTCCAATGTAAGCCAAATAGGAAAATGAGGAAATGTTGTTTTTTATGTAAAAGATTACATTTAGCAATTTACATCCATAGGCCTTTTATTTAACATTGTATACATTCAAACAATGCTATTGCTTAATGAAACAAAAAAGGATATGTTCCAGGTGAGGCTTGAACTCACAACCTCGGTATAGCTTAGCACGTACTGCCATATAAGTACCGCGCGCTAACCGATTGCGCCACTGGAGCACATACCTGTAATTTTTCTATGTTCTTGTTGCCCCAATTGTCCTCCAAATCTGCTCTTTTAATCTCTGACATCCAAGTTAGATCATTTTCTCTTTACTCCTTTTAACCCCTTTTCTTTTTTTTCTGCCTCAGATCTGTTTCATACTGTACATTGAATGTGGTTAACAAAAAGTATTTCTCGTCATTGTTCAAAAACCCAATAGCAGCAACATTTTACAAAGATAATGTTGTTTAAACAATGTGTACAAACAAGTCATGTATTTCTCTTTATGAAAATATTCTCAAGGTTATTTGGTTCATATTGGTCATCATTCAAAAGTGAGTGTTACCCATATCCACTCAAAAGCCATCTGTGTGACTGAATTCAGTGCTACCAGCTATGTAGTCATGGCCGAGTGGTTAAGGCGATGGACTAGAAATCCATTGGGGTTTCCCCGCGCAGGTTCAAATCCTGCTGACTACGTTGACTTTTTCAGTGGTTAAGTGTTATTAAAAACTTCACTGCACTTTTCATTTTGTTTGTATCTGCTTGGCAAAGCAATCTTTACTTACTGGAATATGTGGCACATTAAAGAAGAAAACACTCTGAATTCTTCAAACATTTCCCAAGTTATACATTTTAGGGTGCTGATGGCTGTAAAACATTTAATAAAGGACTCCATTTCAATAAATGCATTGTCTTCTATTGATAAGTATCTCTATGCTGCAACATAGTGCTAAGAGGTCATTTGTGTGCAATACTTTGCACAACATAAAATAGAGGAGAAACGATTTACCCCTACAGAAAAAACTTAAGGTGACAGAGGATAATGAGCACTTTAGTGTGAGAGTGAGGGAATTCTTCCACTTTATATTTACAGATAATATTTGACTTCTTCATAATGACTGTGCTAAGTACTGCATGTATTGGGATGTGTACATTCTTTACAGTCTGCCAAAACTATATTGTTTAAATATAATGGGAATAATCAATGTTATAGTTCAACTGCTTATCACACTTCAGTATAAATAGCTTTTTGTTATGAAAAAACATTTGTAATGTTTTATTGTTATCATTCACAAAAGCTAAGCAGGGCTTTCTAAACCTGTTGAAGAAAAAAACAACTTAGCTTGAATTTTACTGAAAATGGTCATTAATGTATGTAATAATTGTACTATGACTTCCTGAAGTTTACAGAAAATTAAGACATTAATCAAATGTAAACTTTATGGAATCTTTTGTGAAACAGAATTATTCTCATTAAGAACAAATGTACTTCGTACTTTGATATTAAATTCAGAGACAGAACATTTTATATTAAAATCAGATTTAATGTTTTTGGGGCGTTCAATATGATCTTATAGGGGTTCTGTATGTTTTTGTCTTGCAGATAAAGAATATTGAATACCTAATTCTTGGACATGTTTATTTTGTTGATACTTTTGCCATAGTCTGCATATTCATAGTTCCCTCTAGATACCAAAGAGATCAATGTTGATATCCCTCCACCCTTTGTATGTCAAAATTGATCAAAAAACATGATTTTTTGAGTGAGTTGCAAAGTTCAAATGTGTTGGAATATTTTATTCTATGCTTAAGGCATTTAAAATATCTTTAATATTAACATCAAGCCTTGTTCCTTCATATTTACTTTCACTGTGTGTTACTCAAATATTCAATGTTGTTTTAGCATGTTATCCTTTAGCTTGCTATGTAATTGGCAAAAAAAAGAAGATTCTTTATTCCTCTTCTATGTTGTCATTTATGATTGCCCACTCTGATAAAGCATAAAGCATAAAGCACGTAAAACTGAAAGAAAAGATGGTCGTACATGCAAAACTTCTTTCAGCACTCTTGGTTTCTCCCACATACAAGATCCACTCGCCTATAGCAATAAGATAATTTATTAAATTGAAGACTCTGGTGAAATAGCATGGGGTTGTGCTACAGTGAGGATTAACTCTTAAGTGGAATTTATACTTGTTTGGATTTAAAAACGTAGAAAAACATAAACCGCGGGTGACGCCGGCATGAATGCAACATGAAAGCGGTATGAATGCGGCATGAACGTGGTGAAGTGCGGTGAAGTGCGTGGCATTCGGAAAAAATTCCCGAAAAAAGTTGGAGATGTTGGAGAATAAAAGGGGCTGCGGCTGTATAGCAAAAAGATAATTTATGAAATTGAAGACTGGTGAAATAGCATGGGGTTGTGCTACAGTGAGGATTAACTCTTAAGAGGGATTTATACTTGTTTGGATTTAAAAACAAAACGTAGAAAAACATCAACTGCGGGTGACGCAGGCATGAATGCAACATGAAAGCGGTATGAATGCGGCATGAACGTGGTGAAGTGCGGTGAAGTGCGTGGCATTCGGAAAAAATTCCCGAAAAAAGTTGGAGATGTTGGAGAATAAAAGGGGCTGCGGCTGTATAGCAAAAAGATAATTTATTAAATTGAAGACTGGTGAAATAGCATGGGGTTGTGCTACAGTGAGGATTAACTCTTAAGAGGGATTTATACTTGTTTGGATTTAAAAACAAAACGTAGAAAGCTTTTGTTCCTCCACCGCCATTCAGATGCAAATTGTGTTTGAAAAAATATTTCTGGCTTGATTGAAGAGTAGAATGTGGCTTTGCTAGGGTGAATTTTAACTCTTACTGGGGTTTTGTATTGAGTTCAGATTTGTTTATTAATCATTCTCAGGAGGTAGGTGGAGGAAATGTAATAACTATAGATTATGAGAGAGGTAAGAAGTGGATTACATATGGTGAGCAAGATATAAATGTGAGAGGTGAATAGTTGGGGTAAGAAGGGGGGATAGGCTGACCCTTACTTAGTACAGATAGACAGGGTGCTCATTAAAGATAGCCTTTTTAGGATATATAAATCTGGAAAAATATGTATCCTCTAGACCCAAATAATGAGTAGCATTGGCTCCACTGGGGTATTTTTGGTTTGAAAAAAGGAAGAATATGCTTGGAAAGCTCTCATTTTTAAAATGTTTTTAAATCATACATCATCAATTACAAATATCTTCTTGCCCACATTGAGACACCTATTGTATTTGACTGCTTTACATTCGCTCCAATGTAAGCCAAATAGGAAAATGAGGAAATGTTGTTTTTTATGTAAAAGATTACATTTAATCTCTGACATCCAAGTTAGATCATTTTCCCTTTACTCCTTTTAACCCCTTTTCTTTTTTTTCTGCCTCAGATCTGTTTCATACTGTACATTGAATGTGGTTAACAAAAAGTATTTCTCGTCATTGTTCAAAAACCCAATAGCAGCAACATTTTACAAAGATAATGTTGTTTAAACAATGTGTACAAACAAGTCATGTATTTCTCTTTATGAAAATATTCTCAAGGTTATTTGGTTCATATTGGTCATCATTCAAAAGTGAGTGTTACCCATATCCACTCAAAAGCCATCTGTGTGACTGAATTCAGTGCTACCAGCTATGTAGTCATGGCCGAGTGGTTAAGGCGATGGACTAGAAATCCATTGGGGTTTCCCCGCGCAGGTTCAAATCCTGCTGACTACATTGACTTTTTCAGTGGTTAAGTGTTATTAAAAACTTCACTGCACTTTTCATTTTGTTTGTATCTGCTTGGCAAAGCAATCTTTACTTACTGGAATATGTGGCACATTAAAGAAGAAAACACTCTGAATTCTTCAAACATTTCCCAAGTTATACATTTTAGGGTGCTGATGGCTGTAAAACATTTAATAAAGGACTCCATTTCAATAAATGCATTGTCTTCTATTGATAAGTATCTCTATGCTGCAACATAGTGCTAAGAGGTCATTTGTGTGCAATACTTTGCACAACATAAAATAGAGGAGAAACGATTTACCCCTACAGAAAAAACTTAAGGTGACAGAGGATAATGAGCACTTTAGTGTGAGAGTGAGGGAATTCTTCCACTTTATATTTACAGATAATATTTGACTTCTTCATAATGACTGTGCTAAGTACTGCATGTATTGGGATGTGTACATTCTTTACAGTCTGCCAAAACTATATTGTTTAAATATAATGGGAATAATCAATGTTATAGTTCAACTGCTTATCACACTTCAGTATAAATAGCTTTTTGTTATGAAAAAAAATTTGTAATGTTTTATTGTTATCATTCACAAAAGCTAAGCAGGGCTTTCTAAACCTGTTGAAGAAAAAAACAACTTAGCTTGAATTTTACTGAAAATGGTCATTAATGTATGTAATAATTGTACTATGACTTCCTGAAGTTTACAGAAAATTAAGACATTAATCAAATGTAAACTTTATGGAATCTTTTGTGAAACAGAATTATTCTCATTAAGAACAAATGTACTTCGTACTTTGATATTAAATTCAGAGACAGAACATTTTATATTAAAATCAGATTTAATGTTTTTGGGGCGTTCAATATGATCTTATAGGGGTTCTGTATGTTTTTGTCTTGCAGATAAAGAATATTGAATACCTAATTCTTGGACATGTTTATTTTGTTGATACTTTTGCCATAGTCTGCATATTCATAGTTCCCTCTAGATACCAAAGAGATCAATGTTGATATCCCTCCACCCTTTGTATGTCAAAATTGATCAAAAAACATGATTTTTTGAGTGAGTTGCAAAGTTCAAATGTGTTGGAATATTTTATTCTATGCTTAAGGCATTTAAAATATCTTTAATATTAACATCAAGCCTTGTTCCTTCATATTTACTTTCACTGTGTGTTACTCAAATATTCAATGTTGTTTTAGCATGTTATCCTTTAGCTTGCTATGTAATTGGCAAAAAAAAGAAGATTCTTTATTCCTCTTCTATGTTGTCATTTATGATTGCCCACTCTGATAAAGCATAAAGCATAAAGCACGTAAAACTGAAAGAAAAGATGGTCGTACATGCAAAACTTCTTTCAGCACTCTTGGTTTCTCCCACATACAAGATCCACTCGCCTATAGCAATAAGATAATTTATTAAATTGAAGACTCTGGTGAAATAGCATGGGGTTGTGCTACAGTGAGGATTAACTCTTAAGTGGAATTTATACTTGTTTGGATTTAAAAACGTAGAAAAACATAAACCGCGGGTGACGCCGGCATGAATGCAACATGAAAGCGGTATGAATGCGGCATGAACGTGGTGAAGTGCGGTGAAGTGCGTGGCATTCGGAAAAAATTCCCGAAAAAAGTTGGAGATGTTGGAGAATAAAAGGGGCTGCGGCTGTATAGCAAAAAGATAATTTATTAAATTGAAGACTGGTGAAATAGCATGGGGTTGTGCTACAGTGAGGATTAACTCTTAAGAGGGATTTATACTTGTTTGGATTTAAAAACAAAACGTAGAAAAACATCAACTGCGGGTGACGCAGGCATGAATGCAACATGAAAGCGGTATGAATGCGGCATGAACGTGGTGAAGTGCGGTGAAGTGCGTGGCATTCGGAAAAAATTCCCGAAAAAAGTTGGAGATGTTGGAGAATAAAAGGGGCTGCGGCTGTATAGCAAAAAGATAATTTATTAAATTGAAGACTGGTGAAATAGCATGGGGTTGTGCTACAGTGAGGATTAACTCTTAAGAGGGATTTATACTTGTTTGGATTTAAAAACAAAACGTAGAAAGCTTTTGTTCCTCCACCGCCATTCAGATGCAAATTGTGTTTGAAAAAATATTTCTGGCTTGATTGAAGAGTAGAATGTGGCTTTGCTAGGGTGAATTTTAACTCTTACTGGGGTTTTGTATTGAGTTCAGATTTGTTTATTAATCATTCTCAGGAGGTAGGTGGAGGAAATGTAATAACTATAGATTATGAGAGAGGTAAGAAGTGGATTACATATGGTGAGCAAGATATAAATGTGAGAGGTGAATAGTTGGGGTAAGAAGGGGGGATAGGCTGACCCTTACTTAGTACAGATAGACAGGGTGCTCATTAAAGATAGCCTTTTTAGGATATATAAATCTGGAAAAATATGTATCCTCTAGACCCAAATAATGAGTAGCATTGGCTCCACTGGGGTATTTTTGGTTTGAAAAAAGGAAGAATATGCTTGGAAAGCTCTCATTTTTAAAATGTTTTTAAATCATACATCATCAATTACAAATATCTTCTTGCCCACATTGAGACACCTATTGTATTTGACTGCTTTACATTCGCTCCAATGTAAGCCAAATAGGAAAATGAGGAAATGTTGTTTTTTATGTAAAAGATTACATTTAATCTCTGACATCCAAGTTAGATCATTTTCCCTTTACTCCTTTTAACCCCTTTTCTTTTTTTTCTGCCTCAGATCTGTTTCATACTGTACATTGAATGTGGTTAACAAAAAGTATTTCTCGTCATTGTTCAAAAACCCAATAGCAGCAACATTTTACAAAGATAATGTTGTTTAAACAATGTGTACAAACAAGTCATGTATTTCTCTTTATGAAAATATTCTCAAGGTTATTTGGTTCATATTGGTCATCATTCAAAAGTGAGTGTTACCCATATCCACTCAAAAGCCATCTGTGTGACTGAATTCAGTGCTACCAGCTATGTAGTCATGGCCGAGTGGTTAAGGCGATGGACTAGAAATCCATTGGGGTTTCCCCGCGCAGGTTCAAATCCTGCTGACTACGTTGACTTTTTCAGTGGTTAAGTGTTATTAAAAACTTCACTGCACTTTTCATTTTGTTTGTATCTGCTTGGCAAAGCAATCTTTACTTACTGGAATATGTGGCACATTAAAGAAGAAAACACTCTGAATTCTTCAAACATTTCCCAAGTTATACATTTTAGGGTGCTGATGGCTGTAAAACATTTAATAAAGGACTCCATTTCAATAAATGCATTGTCTTCTATTGATAAGTATCTCTATGCTGCAACATAGTGCTAAGAGGTCATTTGTGTGCAATACTTTGCACAACATAAAATAGAGGAGAAACGATTTACCCCTACAGAAAAAACTTAAGGTGACAGAGGATAATGAGCACTTTAGTGTGAGAGTGAGGGAATTCTTCCACTTTATATTTACAGATAATATTTGACTTCTTCATAATGACTGTGCTAAGTACTGCATGTATTGGGATGTGTACATTCTTTACAGTCTGCCAAAACTATATTGTTTAAATATAATGGGAATAATCAATGTTATAGTTCAACTGCTTATCACACTTCAGTATAAATAGCTTTTTGTTATGAAAAAACATTTGTAATGTTTTATTGTTATCATTCACAAAAGCTAAGCAGGGCTTTCTAAACCTGTTGAAGAAAAAAACAACTTAGCTTGAATTTTACTGAAAATGGTCATTAATGTATGTAATAATTGTACTATGACTTCCTGAAGTTTACAGAAAATTAAGACATTAATCAAATGTAAACTTTATGGAATCTTTTGTGAAACAGAATTATTCTCATTAAGAACAAATGTACTTCGTACTTTGATATTAAATTCAGAGACAGAACATTTTATATTAAAATCAGATTTAATGTTTTTGGGGCGTTCAATATGATCTTATAGGGGTTCTGTATGTTTTTGTCTTGCAGATAAAGAATATTGAATACCTAATTCTTGGACATGTTTATTTTGTTGATACTTTTGCCATAGTCTGCATATTCATAGTTCCCTCTAGATACCAAAGAGATCAATGTTGATATCCCTCCACCCTTTGTATGTCAAAATTGATCAAAAAACATGATTTTTTGAGTGAGTTGCAAAGTTCAAATGTGTTGGAATATTTTATTCTATGCTTAAGGCATTTAAAATATCTTTAATATTAACATCAAGCCTTGTTCCTTCATATTTACTTTCACTGTGTGTTACTCAAATATTCAATGTTGTTTTAGCATGTTATCCTTTAGCTTGCTATGTAATTGGCAAAAAAAAGAAGATTCTTTATTCCTCTTCTATGTTGTCATTTATGATTGCCCACTCTGATAAAGCATAAAGCATAAAGCACGTAAAACTGAAAGAAAAGATGGTCGTACATGCAAAACTTCTTTCAGCACTCTTGGTTTCTCCCACATACAAGATCCACTCGCCTATAGCAATAAGATAATTTATTAAATTGAAGACTCTGGTGAAATAGCATGGGGTTGTGCTACAGTGAGGATTAACTCTTAAGTGGAATTTATACTTGTTTGGATTTAAAAACGTAGAAAAACATAAACCGCGGGTGACGCCGGCATGAATGCAACATGAAAGCGGTATGAATGCGGCATGAACGTGGTGAAGTGCGGTGAAGTGCGTGGCATTCAGAAAAAATTCCCGAAAAAAGTTGGAGATGTTGGAGAATAAAAGGGGCTGCGGCTGTATAGCAAAAAGATAATTTATGAAATTGAAGACTGGTGAAATAGCATGGGGTTGTGCTACAGTGAGGATTAACTCTTAAGAGGGATTTATACTTGTTTGGATTTAAAAACAAAACGTAGAAAAACATCAACTGCGGGTGACGCAGGCATGAATGCAACATGAAAGCGGTATGAATGCGGCATGAACGTGGTGAAGTGCGGTGAAGTGCGTGGCATTCGGAAAAAATTCCCGAAAAAAGTTGGAGATGTTGGAGAATAAAAGGGGCTGCGGCTGTATAGCAAAAAGATAATTTATTAAATTGAAGACTGGTGAAATAGCATGGGGTTGTGCTACAGTGAGGATTAACTCTTAAGAGGGATTTATACTTGTTTGGATTTAAAAACAAAACGTAGAAAGCTTTTGTTCCTCCACCGCCATTCAGATGCAAATTGTGTTTGAAAAAATATTTCTGGCTTGATTGAAGAGTAGAATGTGGCTTTGCTAGGGTGAATTTTAACTCTTACTGGGGTTTTGTATTGAGTTCAGATTTGTTTATTAATCATTCTCAGGAGGTAGGTGGAGGAAATGTAATAACTATAGATTATGAGAGAGGTAAGAAGTGGATTACATATGGTGAGCAAGATATAAATGTGAGAGGTGAATAGTTGGGGTAAGAAGGGGGGATAGGCTGACCCTTACTTAGTACAGATAGACAGGGTGCTCATTAAAGATAGCCTTTTTAGGATATATAAATCTGGAAAAATATGTATCCTCTAGACCCAAATAATGAGTAGCATTGGCTCCACTGGGGTATTTTTGGTTTGAAAAAAGGAAGAATATGCTTGGAAAGCTCTCATTTTTAAAATGTTTTTAAATCATACATCATCAATTACAAATATCTTCTTGCCCACATTGAGACACCTATTGTATTTGACTGCTTTACATTCGCTCCAATGTAAGCCAAATAGGAAAATGAGGAAATGTTGTTTTTTATGTAAAAGATTACATTTAATCTCTGACATCCAAGTTAGATCATTTTCCCTTTACTCCTTTTAACCCCTTTTCTTTTTTTTCTGCCTCAGATCTGTTTCATACTGTACATTGAATGTGGTTAACAAAAAGTATTTCTCGTCATTGTTCAAAAACCCAATAGCAGCAACATTTTACAAAGATAATGTTGTTTAAACAATGTGTACAAACAAGTCATGTATTTCTCTTTATGAAAATATTCTCAAGGTTATTTGGTTCATATTGGTCATCATTCAAAAGTGAGTGTTACCCATATCCACTCAAAAGCCATCTGTGTGACTGAATTCAGTGCTACCAGCTATGTAGTCATGGCTGAGTGGTTAAGGCGATGGACTAGAAATCCATTGTGGTTTCCCCGCGCAGGTTCAAATCCTGCTGACTACGTTGACTTTTTCAGTGGTTAAGTGTTATTAAAAACTTCACTGCACTTTTCATTTTGTTTGTATCTGCTTGGCAAAGCAATCTTTACTTACTGGAATATGTGGCACATTAAAGAAGAAAACACTCTGAATTCTTCAAACATTTCCCAAGTTATACATTTTAGGGTGCTGATGGCTGTAAAACATTTAATAAAGGACTCCATTTCAATAAATGCATTGTCTTCTATTGATAAGTATCTCTATGCTGCAACATAGTGCTAAGAGGTCATTTGTGTGCAATACTTTGCACAACATAAAATAGAGGAGAAACGATTTACCCCTACAGAAAAACTTAAGGTGACAGAGGATAATGAGCACTTTAGTGTGAGAGTGAGGGAATTCTTCCACTTTATATTTACAGATAATATTTGACTTCTTCATAATGACTGTGCTAAGTACTGCATGTATTGGGATGTGTACATTCTTTACAGTCTGCCAAAACTATATTGTTTAAATATAATGGGAATAATCAATGTTATAGTTCAACTGCTTATCACACTTCAGTATAAATAGCTTTTTGTTATGAAAAAACATTTGTAATGTTTTATTGTTATCATTCACAAAAGCTAAGCAGGGCTTTCTAAACCTGTTGAAGAAAAAAACAACTTAGCTTGAATTTTACTGAAAATGGTCATTAATGTATGTAATAATTGTACTATGACTTCCTGAAGTTTACAGAAAATTAAGACATTAATCAAATGTAAACTTTATGGAATCTTTTGTGAAACAAAATTATTCTCATTAAGAACAAATGTACTTCGTACTTTGATATTAAATTCAGAGACAGAACATTTTATATTAAAATCAGATTTAATGTTTTTGGGGCGTTCAATATGATCTTATAGGGGTTCTGTATGTTTTTGTCTTGCAGATAAAGAATATTGAATACCTAATTCTTGGACATGTTTATTTTGTTGATACTTTTGCCATAGTCTGCATATTCATAGTTCCCTCTAGATACCAAAGAGATCAATGTTGATATCCCTCCACCCTTTGTATGTCAAAATTGATCAAAAAACATGATTTTTTGAGTGAGTTGCAAAGTTCAAATGTGTTGGAATATTTTATTCTATGCTTAAGGCATTTAAAATATCTTTAATATTAACATCAAGCCTTGTTCCTTCATATTTACTTTCACTGTGTGTTACTCAAATATTCAATGTTGTTTTAGCATGTTATCCTTTAGCTTGCTATGTAATTGGCAAAAAAAAGAAGATTCTTTATTCCTCTTCTATGTTGTCATTTATGATTGCCCACTCTGATAAAGCATAAAGCATAAAGCACGTAAAACTGAAAGAAAAGATGGTCGTACATGCAAAACTTCTTTCAGCACTCTTGGTTTCTCCCACATACAAGATCCACTCGCCTATAGCAATAAGATAATTTATTAAATTGAAGACTCTGGTGAAATAGCATGGGGTTGTGCTACAGTGAGGATTAACTCTTAAGTGGAATTTATACTTGTTTGGATTTAAAAACGTAGAAAAACATAAACCGCGGGTGACGCCGGCATGAATGCAACATGAAAGCGGTATGAATGCGGCATGAACGTGGTGAAGTGCGGTGAAGTGCGTGGCATTCGGAAAAAATTCCCGAAAAAAGTTGGAGATGTTGGAGAATAAAAGGGGCTGCGGCTGTATAGCAAAAAGATAATTTATTAAATTGAAGACTGGTGAAATAGCATGGGGTTGTGCTACAGTGAGGATTAACTCTTAAGAGGGATTTATACTTGTTTGGATTTAAAAACAAAACGTAGAAAGCTTTTGTTCCACCACCGCCATTCAGATGCAAATTGTGTTTGAAAAAATATTTCTGGCTTGATTGAAAAGTAGAATGTGGCTTTGCTAGGGTGAATTTTAACTCTTACTGGGGTTTTGTATTGAGTTCAGATTTGTTTATTAATCATTCTCAGGAGGTAGGTGGAGGAAATGTAATAACTACAGATTATGAGAGAGGTGAGAAGTGGATTACATATGGTGAGCAAGATATAAATGTGAGAGGTGAATAGTTGGGGTAAGAAGGGGGGATAGGCTGACCCTTACTTAGTACAGATAGACAGGGTGCTCATTAAAGATAGCCTTTTTAGGATATATAAATCTGGAAAAATATGTATCCTCTAGACCCAAATAATGAGTAGCATTGGCTCCACTGGGGTATTTTGGTTTGAAAAAAGGAAGAATATGCTTGGAAAGCTCTCATTTAAAAAAAAATTTAAATCATACATCATCAATTACAAATATCTTCTTGCCCACATTGAGACACCTATTGTATTTGACTGCATTACATTCGCTCCAATGTAAGCCAAATAGGAAAATGAGGAAATGTTGTTTTTTATGTAAAAGATTACATTTAGCAATTTACATCCATAGGCCTTTTATTTAACATTGTATACATTCAAACCATGTTATTGCTTGATGAAACAAAAAAGGATATGTTCCAGGTGAGGCTTGAACTCACAACCTCGGCATAGCTTAGCACGTACTGCCATATAAGTACCGCGCGCTAACCGATTGCGCCACTGGAGCACATGCCTGTAATTTTTCTATGTTCTTGTTGCCCCAATTGTCCTCCAAATCTGCTCTTTTAATCTCTGACATCCAAGTTAGATCATTTTCTCTTTACTCCTTTTAACCCCTTTTCTTTTTTTTCTGCCTCAGATCTGTTTCATACTGTACATTGAATGTGGTTAACAAAAAGTATTTCTCGTCATTGTTCAAAAACCCAATAGCAGCAACATTTTACAAAGATAATGTTGTTTAAACAATGTGTACAAACAAGTCATGTATTTCTCTTTATGAAAATATTCTCAAGGTTATTTGGTTCATATTGGTCATCATTCAAAAGTGAGTGTTACCCATATCCACTCAAAAGCCATCTGTGTGACTGAATTCAGTGCTACCAGCTATGTAGTCATGGCCGAGTGGTTAAGGCGATGGACTAGAAATCCATTGGGGTTTCCCCGCGCAGGTTCAAATCCTGCTGACTACGTTGACTTTTTCAGTGGTTAAGTGTTATTAAAAACTTCACTGCACTTTTCATTTTGTTTGTATCTGCTTGGCAAAGCAATCTTTACTTACTGGAATATGTGGCACATTAAAGAAGAAAACACTCTGAATTCTTCAAACATTTCCCAAGTTATACATTTTAGGGTGCTGATGGCTGTAAAACATTTAATAAAGGACTCCATTTCAATAAATGCATTGTCTTCTATTGATAAGTATCTCTATGCTGCAACATAGTGCTAAGAGGTCATTTGTGTGCAATACTTTGCACAACATAAAATAGAGGAGAAACGATTTACCCCTACAGAAAAAACTTAAGGTGACAGAGGATAATGAGCACTTTAGTGTGAGAGTGAGGGAATTCTTCCACTTTATATTTACAGATAATATTTGACTTCTTCATAATGACTGTGCTAAGTACTGCATGTATTGGGATGTGTACATTCTTTACAGTCTGCCAAAACTATATTGTTTAAATATAATGGGAATAATCAATGTTATAGTTCAACTGCTTATCACACTTCAGTATAAATAGCTTTTTGTTATGAAAAAACATTTGTAATGTTTTATTGTTATCATTCACAAAAGCTAAGCAGGGCTTTCTAAACCTGTTGAAGAAAAAAACAACTTAGCTTGAATTTTACTGAAAATGGTCATTAATGTATGTAATAATTGTACTATGACTTCCTGAAGTTTACAGAAAATTAAGACATTAATCAAATGTAAACTTTATGGAATCTTTTGTGAAACAGAATTATTCTCATTAAGAACAAATGTACTTCGTACTTTGATATTAAATTCAGAGACAGAACATTTTATATTAAAATCAGATTTAATGTTTTTGGGGCGTTCAATATGATCTTATAGGGGTTCTGTATGTTTTTGTCTTGCAGATAAAGAATATTGAATACCTAATTCTTGGACATGTTTATTTTGTTGATACTTTTGCCATAGTCTGCATATTCATAGTTCCCTCTAGATACCAAAGAGATCAATGTTGATATCCCTCCACCCTTTGTATGTCAAAATTGATCAAAAAACATGATTTTTTGAGTGAGTTGCAAAGTTCAAATGTGTTGGAATATTTTATTCTATGCTTAAGGCATTTAAAATATCTTTAATATTAACATCAAGCCTTGTTCCTTCATATTTACTTTCACTGTGTGTTACTCAAATATTCAATGTTGTTTTAGCATGTTATCCTTTAGCTTGCTATGTAATTGGCAAAAAAAAGAAGATTCTTTATTCCTCTTCTATGTTGTCATTTATGATTGCCCACTCTGATAAAGCATAAAGCATAAAGCACGTAAAACTGAAAGAAAAGATGGTCGTACATGCAAAACTTCTTTCAGCACTCTTGGTTTCTCCCACATACAAGATCCACTCGCCTATAGCAATAAGATAATTTATTAAATTGAAGACTCTGGTGAAATAGCATGGGGTTGTGCTACAGTGAGGATTAACTCTTAAGTGGAATTTATACTTGTTTGGATTTAAAAACGTAGAAAAACATAAACCGCGGGTGACGCCGGCATGAATGCAACATGAAAGCGGTATGAATGCGGCATGAACGTGGTGAAGTGCGGTGAAGTGCGTGGCATTCAGAAAAAATTCCCGAAAAAAGTTGGAGATGTTGGAGAATAAAAGGGGCTGCGGCTGTATAGCAAAAAGATAATTTATGAAATTGAAGACTGGTGAAATAGCATGGGGTTGTGCTACAGTGAGGATTAACTCTTAAGAGGGATTTATACTTGTTTGGATTTAAAAACAAAACGTAGAAAAACATCAACTGCGGGTGACGCAGGCATGAATGCAACATGAAAGCGGTATGAATGCGGCATGAACGTGGTGAAGTGCGGTGAAGTGCGTGGCATTCGGAAAAAATTCCCGAAAAAAGTTGGAGATGTTGGAGAATAAAAGGGGCTGCGGCTGTATAGCAAAAAGATAATTTATTAAATTGAAGACTGGTGAAATAGCATGGGGTTGTGCTACAGTGAGGATTAACTCTTAAGAGGGATTTATACTTGTTTGGATTTAAAAACAAAACGTAGAAAGCTTTTGTTCCTCCACCGCCATTCAGATGCAAATTGTGTTTGAAAAAATATTTCTGGCTTGATTGAAGAGTAGAATGTGGCTTTGCTAGGGTGAATTTTAACTCTTACTGGGGTTTTGTATTGAGTTCAGATTTGTTTATTAATCATTCTCAGGAGGTAGGTGGAGGAAATGTAATAACTATAGATTATGAGAGAGGTAAGAAGTGGATTACATATGGTGAGCAAGATATAAATGTGAGAGGTGAATAGTTGGGGTAAGAAGGGGGGATAGGCTGACCCTTACTTAGTACAGATAGACAGGGTGCTCATTAAAGATAGCCTTTTTAGGATATATAAATCTGGAAAAATATGTATCCTCTAGACCCAAATAATGAGTAGCATTGGCTCCACTGGGGTATTTTTGGTTTGAAAAAAGGAAGAATATGCTTGGAAAGCTCTCATTTTTAAAATGTTTTTAAATCATACATCATCAATTACAAATATCTTCTTGCCCACATTGAGACACCTATTGTATTTGACTGCTTTACATTCGCTCCAATGTAAGCCAAATAGGAAAATGAGGAAATGTTGTTTTTTTATGTAAAAGATTACATTTAATCTCTGACATCCAAGTTAGATCATTTTCCCTTTACTCCTTTTAACCCCTTTTCTTTTTTTTCTGCCTCAGATCTGTTTCATACTGTACATTGAATGTGGTTAACAAAAAGTATTTCTCGTCATTGTTCAAAAACCCAATAGCAGCAACATTTTACAAAGATAATGTTGTTTAAACAATGTGTACAAACAAGTCATGTATTTCTCTTTATGAAAATATTCTCAAGGTTATTTGGTTCATATTGGTCATCATTCAAAAGTGAGTGTTACCCATATCCACTCAAAAGCCATCTGTGTGACTGAATTCAGTGCTACCAGCTATGTAGTCATGGCCGAGTGGTTAAGGCGATGGACTAGAAATCCATTGGGGTTTCCCCGCGCAGGTTCAAATCCTGCTGACTACGTTGACTTTTTCAGTGGTTAAGTGTTATTAAAAACTTCACTGCACTTTTCATTTTGTTTGTATCTGCTTGGCAAAGCAATCTTTACTTACTGGAATATGTGGCACATTAAAGAAGAAAACACTCTGAATTCTTCAAACATTTCCCAAGTTATACATTTTAGGGTGCTGATGGCTGTAAAACATTTAATAAAGGACTCCATTTCAATAAATGCATTGTCTTCTATTGATAAGTATCTCTATGCTGCAACATAGTGCTAAGAGGTCATTTGTGTGCAATACTTTGCACAACATAAAATAGAGGAGAAACGATTTACCCCTACAGAAAAACTTAAGGTGACAGAGGATAATGAGCACTTTAGTGTGAGAGTGAGGGAATTCTTCCACTTTATATTTACAGATAATATTTGACTTCTTCATAATGACTGTGCTAAGTACTGCATGTATTGGGATGTGTACATTCTTTACAGTCTGCCAAAACTATATTGTTTAAATATAATGGGAATAATCAATGTTATAGTTCAACTGCTTATCACACTTCAGTATAAATAGCTTTTTGTTATGAAAAAACATTTGTAATGTTTTATTGTTATCATTCACAAAAGCTAAGCAGGGCTTTCTAAACCTGTTGAAGAAAAAAACAACTTAGCTTGAATTTTACTGAAAATGGTCATTAATGTATGTAATAATTGTACTATGACTTCCTGAAGTTTACAGAAAATTAAGACATTAATCAAATGTAAACTTTATGGAATCTTTTGTGAAACAAAATTATTCTCATTAAGAACAAATGTACTTCGTACTTTGATATTAAATTCAGAGACAGAACATTTTATATTAAAATCAGATTTAATGTTTTTGGGGCGTTCAATATGATCTTATAGGGGTTCTGTATGTTTTTGTCTTGCAGATAAAGAATATTGAATACCTAATTCTTGGACATGTTTATTTTGTTGATACTTTTGCCATAGTCTGCATATTCATAGTTCCCTCTAGATACCAAAGAGATCAATGTTGATATCCCTCCACCCTTTGTATGTCAAAATTGATCAAAAAACATGATTTTTTGAGTGAGTTGCAAAGTTCAAATGTGTTGGAATATTTTATTCTATGCTTAAGGCATTTAAAATATCTTTAATATTAACATCAAGCCTTGTTCCTTCATATTTACTTTCACTGTGTGTTACTCAAATATTCAATGTTGTTTTAGCATGTTATCCTTTAGCTTGCTATGTAATTGGCAAAAAAAAGAAGATTCTTTATTCCTCTTCTATGTTGTCATTTATGATTGCCCACTCTGATAAAGCATAAAGCATAAAGCACGTAAAACTGAAAGAAAAGATGGTCGTACATGCAAAACTTCTTTCAGCACTCTTGGTTTCTCCCACATACAAGATCCACTCGCCTATAGCAATAAGATAATTTATTAAATTGAAGACTCTGGTGAAATAGCATGGGGTTGTGCTACAGTGAGGATTAACTCTTAAGTGGAATTTATACTTGTTTGGATTTAAAAACGTAGAAAAACATAAACCGCGGGTGACGCCGGCATGAATGCAACATGAAAGCGGTATGAATGCGGCATGAACGTGGTGAAGTGCGGTGAAGTGCGTGGCATTCGGAAAAAAATCCCGAAAAAAGTTGGAGATGTTGGAGAATAAAAGGGGCTGCGGCTGTATAGCAAAAAGATAATTTATTAAATTGAAGACTGGTGAAATAGCATGGGGTTGTGCTACAGTGAGGATTAACTCTTAAGAGGGATTTATACTTGTTTGGATTTAAAAACAAAACGTAGAAAGCTTTTGTTCCACCACCGCCATTCAGATGCAAATTGTGTTTGAAAAAATATTTCTGGCTTGATTGAAAAGTAGAATGTGGCTTTGCTAGGGTGAATTTTAACTCTTACTGGGGTTTTGTATTGAGTTCAGATTTGTTTATTAATCATTCTCAGGAGGTAGGTGGAGGAAATGTAATAACTACAGATTATGAGAGAGGTGAGAAGTGGATTACATATGGTGAGCAAGATATAAATGTGAGAGGTGAATAGTTGGGGTAAGAAGGGGGGATAGGCTGACCCTTACTTAGTACAGATAGACAGGGTGCTCATTAAAGATAGCCTTTTTAGGATATATAAATCTGGAAAAATATGTATCCTCTAGACCCAAATAATGAGTAGCATTGGCTCCACTGGTGTATTTTGGTTTGAAAAAAGGAAGAATATGCTTGGAAAGCTCTCATTTAAAAAAAAATTTAAATCATACATCATCAATTACAAATATCTTCTTGCCCACATTGAGACACCTATTGTATTTGACTGCATTACATTCGCTCCAATGTAAGCCAAATAGGAAAATGAGGAAATGTTGTTTTTTATGTAAAAGATTACATTTAGCAATTTACATCCATAGGCCTTTTATTTAACATTGTATACATTCAAACAATGTTATTGCTTGATGAAACAAAAAAGGATATGTTCCAGGTGAGGCTTGAACTCACAACCTCGGCATAGCTTAGCACGTACTGCCATATAAGTACCGCGCGCTAACCGATTGCGCCACTGGAGCACATGCCTGTAATTTTTCTATGTTCTTGTTGCCCCAATTGTCCTCCAAATCTGCTCTTTTAATCTCTGACATCCAAGTTAGATCATTTTCTCTTTACTCCTTTTAACCCCTTTTCTTTTTTTTCTGCCTCAGATCTGTTTCATACTGTACATTGAATGTGGTTAACAAAAAGTATTTCTCGTCATTGTTCAAAAACCCAATAGCAGCAACATTTTACAAAGATAATGTTGTTTAAACAATGTGTACAAACAAGTCATGTATTTCTCTTTATGAAAATATTCTCAAGGTTATTTGGTTCATATTGGTCATCATTCAAAAGTGAGTGTTACCCATATCCACTCAAAAGCCATCTGTGTGACTGAATTCAGTGCTACCAGCTATGTAGTCATGGCCGAGTGGTTAAGGCGATGGACTAGAAATCCATTGTGGTTTCCCCGCGCAGGTTCAAATCCTGCTGACTACGTTGACTTTTTCAGTGGTTAAGTGTTATTAAAAACTTCACTGCACTTTTCATTTTGTTTGTATCTGCTTGGCAAAGCAATCTTTACTTACTGGAATATGTGGCACATTAAAGAAGAAAACACTCTGAATTCTTCAAACATTTCCCAAGTTATACATTTTAGGGTGCTGATGGCTGTAAAACATTTAATAAAGGACTCCATTTCAATAAATGCATTGTCTTCTATTGATAAGTATCTCTATGCTGCAACATAGTGCTAAGAGGTCATTTGTGTGCAATACTTTGCACAACATAAAATAGAGGAGAAACGATTTACCCCTACAGAAAAACTTAAGGTGACAGAGGATAATGAGCACTTTAGTGTGAGAGTGAGGGAATTCTTCCACTTTATATTTACAGATAATATTTGACTTCTTCATAATGACTGTGCTAAGTACTGCATGTATTGGGATGTGTACATTCTTTACAGTCTGCCAAAACTATATTGTTTAAATATAATGGGAATAATCAATGTTATAGTTCAACTGCTTATCACACTTCAGTATAAATAGCTTTTTGTTATGAAAAAACATTTGTAATGTTTTATTGTTATCATTCACAAAAGCTAAGCAGGGCTTTCTAAACCTGTTGAAGAAAAAAACAACTTAGCTTGAATTTTACTGAAAATGGTCATTAATGTATGTAATAATTGTACTATGACTTCCTGAAGTTTACAGAAAATTAAGACATTAATCAAATGTAAACTTTATGGAATCTTTTGTGAAACAAAATTATTCTCATTAAGAACAAATGTACTTCGTACTTTGATATTAAATTCAGAGACAGAACATTTTATATTAAAATCAGATTTAATGTTTTTGGGGCGTTCAATATGATCTTATAGGGGTTCTGTATGTTTTTGTCTTGCAGATAAAGAATATTGAATACCTAATTCTTGGACATGTTTATTTTGTTGATACTTTTGCCATAGTCTGCATATTCATAGTTCCCTCTAGATACCAAAGAGATCAATGTTGATATCCCTCCACCCTTTGTATGTCAAAATTGATCAAAATACATGATTTTTTTGAGTGAGTTGCAAAGTTCAAATGTGTTGGAATATTTTATTCTATGCTTAAGGCATTTAAAATATCTTTAATATTAACATCAAGCCTTGTTCCTTCATATTTACTTTCACTGTGTGTTACTCAAATATTCAATGTTGTTTTAGCATGTTATCCTTTAGCTTGCTATGTAATTGGCAAAAAAAAGAAGATTCTTTATTCCTCTTCTATGTTGTCATTTATGATTGCCCACTCTGATAAAGCATAAAGCATAAAGCACGTAAAACTGAAAGAAAAGATGGTCGTACATGCAAAACTTCTTTCAGCACTCTTGGTTTCTCCCACATACAAGATCCACTCGCCTATAGCAATAAGATAATTTATTAAATTGAAGACTCTGGTGAAATAGCATGGGGTTGTGCTACAGTGAGGATTAACTCTTAAGTGGAATTTATACTTGTTTGGATTTAAAAACGTAGAAAAACATAAACCGCGGGTGACGCCGGCATGAATGCAACATGAAAGCGGTATGAATGCGGCATGAACGTGGTGAAGTGCGGTGAAGTGCGTGGCATTCGGAAAAAATTCCCGAAAAAAGTTGGAGATGTTGGAGAATAAAAGGGGCTGTGGCTGTATAGCAAAAAGATAATTTATTAAATTGAAGACTGGTGAAATAGCATGGGGTTGTGCTACAGTGAGGATTAACTCTTAAGAGGGATTTATACTTGTTTGGATTTAAAAACAAAACGTAGAAAGCTTTTGTTCCACCACCGCCATTCAGATGCAAATTGTGTTTGAAAAAATATTTCTGGCTTGATTGAAAAGTAGAATGTGGCTTTGCTAGGGTGAATTTTAACTCTTACTGGGGTTTTGTATTGAGTTCAGATTTGTTTATTAATCATTCTCAGGAGGTAGGTGGAGGAAATGTAATAACTACAGATTATGAGAGAGGTGAGAAGTGGATTACATATGGTGAGCAAGATATAAATGTGAGAGGTGAATAGTTGGGGTAAGAAGGGGGGATAGGCTGACCCTTACTTAGTACAGATAGACAGGGTGCTCATTAAAGATAGCCTTTTTAGGATATATAAATCTGGAAAAATATGTATCCTCTAGACCCAAATAATGAGTAGCATTGGCTCCACTGGGGTATTTTGGTTTGAAAAAAGGAAGAATATGCTTGGAAAGCTCTCATTTAAAAAAAAATTTAAATCATACATCATCAATTACAAATATCTTCTTGCCCACATTGAGACACCTATTGTATTTGACTGCATTACATTCGCTCCAATGTAAGCCAAATAGGAAAATGAGGAAATGTTGTTTTTTATGTAAAAGATTACATTTAGCAATTTACATCCATAGGCCTTTTATTTAACATTGTATACATTCAAACAATGTTATTGCTTGATGAAACAAAAAAGGATATGTTCCAGGTGAGGCTTGAACTCACAACCTCGGCATAGCTTAGCACGTACTGCCATATAAGTACCGCGCGCTAACCGATTGCGCCACTGGAGCACATGCCTGTAATTTTTCTATGTTCTTGTTGCCCCAATTGTCCTCCAAATCTGCTCTTTTAATCTCTGACATCCAAGTTAGATCATTTTCTCTTTACTCCTTTTAACCCCTTTTCTTTTTTTTCTGCCTCAGATCTGTTTCATACTGTACATTGAATGTGGTTAACAAAAAGTATTTCTCGTCATTGTTCAAAAACCCAATAGCAGCAACATTTTACAAAGATAATGTTGTTTAAACAATGTGTACAAACAAGTCATGTATTTCTCTTTATGAAAATATTCTCAAGGTTATTTGGTTCATATTGGTCATCATTCAAAAGTGAGTGTTACCCATATCCACTCAAAAGCCATCTGTGTGACTGAATTCAGTGCTACCAGCTATGTAGTCATGGCCGAGTGGTTAAGGCGATGGACTAGAAATCCATTGGGGTTTCCCCGCGCAGGTTCAAATCCTGCTGACTACGTTGACTTTTTCAGTGGTTAAGTGTTATTAAAAACTTCACTGCACTTTTCATTTTGTTTGTATCTGCTTGGCAAAGCAATCTTTACTTACTGGAATATGTGGCACATTAAAGAAGAAAACACTCTGAATTCTTCAAACATTTCCCAAGTTATACATTTTAGGGTGCTGATGGCTGTAAAACATTTAATAAAGGACTCCATTTCAATAAATGCATTGTCTTCTATTGATAAGTATCTCTATGCTGCAACATAGTGCTAAGAGGTCATTTGTGTGCAATACTTTGCACAACATAAAATAGAGGAGAAACGATTTACCCCTACAGAAAAAACTTAAGGTGACAGAGGATAATGAGCACTTTAGTGTGAGAGTGAGGGAATTCTTCCACTTTATATTTACAGATAATATTTGACTTCTTCATAATGACTGTGCTAAGTACTGCATGTATTGGGATGTGTACATTCTTTACAGTCTGCCAAAACTATATTGTTTAAATATAATGGGAATAATCAATTTTATAGTTCAACTGCTTATCACACTTCAGTATAAATAGCTTTTTGTTATGAAAAAACATTTGTAATGTTTTATTGTTATCATTCACAAAAGCTAAGCAGGGCTTTCTAAACCTGTTGAAGAAAAAAACAACTTAGCTTGAATTTTACTGAAAATGGTCATTAATGTATGTAATAATTGTACTATGACTTCCTGAAGTTTACAGAAAATTAAGACATTAATCAAATGTAAACTTTATGGAATCTTTTGTGAAACAGAATTATTCTCATTAAGAACAAATGTACTTCGTACTTTGATATTAAATTCAGAGACAGAACATTTTATATTAAAATCAGATTTAATGTTTTTGGGGCGTTCAATATGATCTTATAGGGGTTCTGTATGTTTTTGTCTTGCAGATAAAGAATATTGAATACCTAATTCTTGGACATGTTTATTTTGTTGATACTTTTGCCATAGTCTGCATATTCATAGTTCCCTCTAGATACCAAAGAGATCAATGTTGATATCCCTCCACCCTTTGTATGTCAAAATTGATCAAAAAACATGATTTTTTGAGTGAGTTGCAAAGTTCAAATGTGTTGGAATATTTTATTCTATGCTTAAGGCATTTAAAATATCTTTAATATTAACATCAAGCCTTGTTCCTTCATATTTACTTTCACTGTGTGTTACTCAAATATTCAATGTTGTTTTAGCATGTTATCCTTTAGCTTGCTATGTAATTGGCAAAAAAAAGAAGATTCTTTATTCCTCTTCTATGTTGTCATTTATGATTGCCCACTCTGATAAAGCATAAAGCATAAAGCACGTAAAACTGAAAGAAAAGATGGTCGTACATGCAAAACTTCTTTCAGCACTCTTGGTTTCTCCCACATACAAGATCCACTCGCCTATAGCAATAAGATAATTTATTAAATTGAAGACTCTGGTGAAATAGCATGGGGTTGTGCTACAGTGAGGATTAACTCTTAAGTGGAATTTATACTTGTTTGGATTTAAAAACGTAGAAAAACATAAACCGCGGGTGACGCCGGCATGAATGCAACATGAAAGCGGTATGAATGCGGCATGAACGTGGTGAAGTGCGGTGAAGTGCGTGGCATTCGGAAAAAATTCCCGAAAAAGTTGGAGATGTTGGAGAATAAAAGGGGCTGCGGCTGTATAGCAAAAAGATAATTTATTAAATTGAAGACTGGTGAAATAGCATGGGGTTGTGCTACAGTGAGGATTAACTCTTAAGAGGGATTTATACTTGTTTGGATTTAAAAACAAAACGTAGAAAGCTTTTGTTCCACCACCGCCATTCAGATGCAAATTGTGTTTGAAAAAATATTTCTGGCTTGATTGAAAAGTAGAATGTGGCTTTGCTAGGGTGAATTTTAACTCTTACTGGGGTTTTGTATTGAGTTCAGATTTGTTTATTAATCATTCTCAGGAGGTAGGTGGAGGAAATGTAATAACTACAGATTATGAGAGAGGTGAGAAGTGGATTACATATGGTGAGCAAGATATAAATGTGAGAGGTGAATAGTTGGGGTAAGAAGGGGGGATAGGCTGACCCTTACTTAGTACAGATAGACAGGGTGCTCATTAAAGATAGCCTTTTTAGGATATATAAATCTGGAAAAATATGTATCCTCTAGACCCAAATAATGAGTAGCATTGGCTCCACTGGGGTATTTTGGTTTGAAAAAAGGAAGAATATGCTTGGAAAGCTCTCATTTAAAAAAATTTTTAAATCATACATCATCAATTACAAATATCTTCTTGCCCACATTGAGACACCTATTGTATTTGACTGCATTACATTCGCTCCAATGTAAGCCAAATAGGAAAATGAGGAAATGTTGTTTTTTATGTAAAAGATTACATTTAGCAATTTACATCCATAGGCCTTTTATTTAACATTGTATACATTCAAACAATGTTATTGCTTGATGAAACAAAAAAGGATATGTTCCAGGTGAGGCTTGAACTCACAACCTCGGCATAGCTTAGCACGTACTGCCATATAAGTACCGCGCGCTAACCGATTGCGCCACTGGAGCACATGCCTGTAATTTTTCTATGTTCTTGTTGCCCCAATTGTCCTCCAAATCTGCTCTTTTAATCTCTGACATCCAAGTTAGATCATTTTCTCTTTACTCCTTTTAACCCCTTTTCTTTTTTTTCTGCCTCAGATCTGTTTCATACTGTACATTGAATGTGGTTAACAAAAAGTATTTCTCGTCATTGTTCAAAAACCCAATAGCAGCAACATTTTACAAAGATAATGTTGTTTAAACAATGTGTACAAACAAGTCATGTATTTCTCTTTATGAAAATATTCTCAAGGTTATTTGGTTCATATTGGTCATCATTCAAAAGTGAGTGTTACCCATATCCACTCAAAAGCCATCTGTGTGACTGAATTCAGTGCTACCAGCTATGTAGTCATGGCCGAGTGGTTAAGGCGATGGACTAGAAATCCATTGGGGTTTCCCCGCGCAGGTTCAAATCCTGCTGACTACGTTGACTTTTTCAGTGGTTAAGTGTTATTAAAAACTTCACTGCACTTTTCATTTTGTTTGTATCTGCTTGGCAAAGCAATCTTTACTTACTGGAATATGTGGCACATTAAAGAAGAAAACACTCTGAATTCTTCAAACATTTCCCAAGTTATACATTTTAGGGTGCTGATGGCTGTAAAACATTTAATAAAGGACTCCATTTCAATAAATGCATTGTCTTCTATTGATAAGTATCTCTATGCTGCAACATAGTGCTAAGAGGTCATTTGTGTGCAATACTTTGCACAACATAAAATAGAGGAGAAACGATTTACCCCTACAGAAAAAACTTAAGGTGACAGAGGATAATGAGCACTTTAGTGTGAGAGTGAGGGAATTCTTCCACTTTATATTTACAGATAATATTTGACTTCTTCATAATGACTGTGCTAAGTACTGCATGTATTGGGATGTGTACATTCTTTACAGTCTGCCAAAACTATATTGTTTAAATATAATGGGAATAATCAATTTTATAGTTCAACTGCTTATCACACTTCAGTATAAATAGCTTTTTGTTATGAAAAAACATTTGTAATGTTTTATTGTTATCATTCACAAAAGCTAAGCAGGGCTTTCTAAACCTGTTGAAGAAAAAAACAACTTAGCTTGAATTTTACTGAAAATGGTCATTAATGTATGTAATAATTGTACTATGACTTCCTGAAGTTTACAGAAAATTAAGACATTAATCAAATGTAAACTTTATGGAATCTTTTGTGAAACAGAATTATTCTCATTAAGAACAAATGTACTTCGTACTTTGATATTAAATTCAGAGACAGAACATTTTATATTAAAATCAGATTTAATGTTTTTGGGGCGTTCAATATGATCTTATAGGGGTTCTGTATGTTTTTGTCTTGCAGATAAAGAATATTGAATACCTAATTCTTGGACATGTTTATTTTGTTGATACTTTTGCCATAGTCTGCATATTCATAGTTCCCTCTAGATACCAAAGAGATCAATGTTGATATCCCTCCACCCTTTGTATGTCAAAATTGATCAAAAAACATGATTTTTTGAGTGAGTTGCAAAGTTCAAATGTGTTGGAATATTTTATTCTATGCTTAAGGCATTTAAAATATCTTTAATATTAACATCAAGCCTTGTTCCTTCATATTTACTTTCACTGTGTGTTACTCAAATATTCAATGTTGTTTTAGCATGTTATCCTTTAGCTTGCTATGTAATTGGCAAAAAAAAGAAGATTCTTTATTCCTCTTCTATGTTGTCATTTATGATTGCCCACTCTGATAAAGCATAAAGCATAAAGCACGTAAAACTGAAAGAAAAGATGGTCGTACATGCAAAACTTCTTTCAGCACTCTTGGTTTCTCCAACATACACGATCCACTCGCCTATAGCAATAAGATAATTTATTAAATTGAAGACTCTGGTGAAATACCATGGGGTTGTGCTACAGTGAGGATTAACTCTTAAGTGGAATTTATACTTGTTTGGATTTAAAAACGTAGAAAAACATAAACCGCGGGTGACGCCGGCATGAATGCAACATGAAAGCGGTATGAATGCGGCATGAACGTGGTGAAGTGCGGTGAAGTGCGTGGCATTCGCAAAAAATTCCCGAAAAAAGTTGGAGATGTTGGAGAATAAAAGGGGCTGCGGCTGTATAGCAAAAAGATAATTTATTAAATTGAAGACTGGTGAAATAGCATGGGGTTGTGCTACAGTGAGGATTAACTCTTAAGAGGGATTTATACTTGTTTGGATTTAAAAACAAAACGTAGAAAAACATCAACTGCGGGTGACGCAGGCATGAATGCAACATGAAAGCGGTATGAATGCGGCATGAACGTGGTGAAGTGCGGTGAAGTGCGTGGCATTCGGAAAAAATTCCCGAAAAAAGTTGGAGATGTTGGGGAATAAAAGGGGCTGCGGCTGTATAGCAAAAAGATAATTTATTAAATTGAAGACTGGTGAAATAGCATGGGGTTGTGCTACAGTGAGGATTAACTCTTAAGAGGGATTTATACTTGTTTGGATTTAAAAACAAAACGTAGAAAGCTTTTGTTCCACCACCGCCATTCAGATGCAAATTGTGTTTGAAAAAATATTTCTGGCTTGATTGAAAAGTAGAATGTGGCTTTGCTAGGGTGAATTTTAACTCTTACTGGGGTTTTGTATTGAGTTCAGATTTGTTTATTAATCATTCTCAGGAGGTAGGTGGAGGAAATGTAATAACTACAGATTATGAGAGAGGTGAGAAGTGGATTACATATGGTGAGCAAGATATAAATGTGAGAGGTGAATAGTTGGGGTAAGAAGGGGGGATAGGCTGACCCTTACTTAGTACAGATAGACAGGGTGCTCATTAAAGATAGCCTTTTTAGGATATATAAATCTGGAAAAATATGTATCCTCTAGACCCAAATAATGAGTAGCATTGGCTCCACTGGGGTATTTTGGTTTGAAAAAAGGAAGAATATGCTTGGAAAGCTCTCATTTTTAAAATGTTTTTAAATCATACATCATCAATTACAAATATCTTCTTGCCCACATTGAGACACCTATTGTATTTGACTGCTTTACATTCGCTCCAATGTAAGCCAAATAGGAAAATGAGGAAATGTTGTTTTTTATGTAAAAGATTACATTTAGCAATTTACATCCATAGGCCTTTTATTTAACATTGTATACATTCAAACAATGCTATTGCTTGATGAAACAAAAAAGGATATGTTCCAGGTGAGGCTTGAACTCACAACCTCGGCATAGCTTAGCACGTACTGCCATATAAGTACCGCGCGCTAACCGATTGCGCCACTGGAGCACATGCCTGTAATTTTTCTATGTTCTTGTTGCCCCAATTGTCCTCCAAATCTGCTCTTTTAATCTCTGACATCCAAGTTAGATCATTTTCTCTTTACTCCTTTTAACCCCTTTTCTTTTTTTTCTGCCTCAGATCTGTTTCATACAGTACATTGAATGTGGTTAACAAAAAGTATTTCTCGTCATTGTTCAAAAACCCAATAGCAGCAACATTTTACAAAGATAATGTTGTTTAAACAATGTGTACAAACAAGTCATGTATTTCTCTTTATGAAAATATTCTCAAGGTTATTTGGTTCATATTGGTCATCATTCAAAAGTGAGTGTTACCCATATCCACTCAAAAGCCATCTGTGTGACTGAATTCAGTGCTACCAGCTATGTAGTCATGGCCGAGTGGTTAAGGCGATGGACTAGAAATCCATTGGGGTTTCCCCGCGCAGGTTCAAATCCTGCTGACTACGTTGACTTTTTCAGTGGTTAAGTGTTATTAAAAACTTCACTGCACTTTTCATTTTGTTTGTATCTGCTTGGCAAAGCAATCTTTACTTACTGGAATATGTGGCACATTAAAGAAGAAAACACTCTGAATTCTTCAAACATTTCCCAAGTTATACATTTTAGGGTGCTGATGGCTGTAAAACATTTAATAAAGGACTCCATTTCAATAAATGCATTGTCTTCTATTGATAAGTATCTCTATGCTGCAACATAGTGCTAAGAGGTCATTTGTGTGCAATACTTTGCACAACATAAAATAGAGGAGAAACGATTTACCCCTACAGAAAAAACTTAAGGTGACAGAGGATAATGAGCACTTTAGTGTGAGAGTGAGGGAATTCTTCCACTTTATATTTACAGATAATATTTGACTTCTTCATAATGACTGTGCTAAGTACTGCATGTATTGGGATGTGTACATTCTTTACAGTCTGCCAAAACTATATTGTTTAAATATAATGGGAATAATCAATGTTATAGTTCAACTGCTTATCACACTTCAGCACAAATAGCTTTTTGTTATGAAAAAACATTTGTAATGTTTTATTGTTTTCATTCACAAAAGCTAAGCAGGGATTTCTAAACCTGTTGAAGAAAAAAACAACTTAGCTTGAATTTTACTGAAAATGGTCATTAATGTATGTAATAATTGTACTATGACTTCCTGAAGTTTACAGAAAATTAAGACATTAATCAAATGTAAACTTTATGGAATATTTTGTGAAACAGAATTATTCTCATTAAGAACAAATGTACTTCGTACTTTCATATTAAATTCAGAGACAGAACATTTTATATTAAAATCAGATTTAATGTTTTTGGGGCGTTCAATATGATCTTATAGGGGTTCTGTATGTTTTTGTCTTGCAGATAAAGAATATTGAATACCTAATTCTTGGACATGTTTATTTTGTTGATACTTTTGCCATAGTCTGCATATTCATAGTTCCCTCTAGATACCAAAAAGAGATCAATGTTGATATCCCTCCACCCTTTGTATGTCAAAATTGATCAAAAAACATGATTTTTTTGAGTGAGTTGCAAAGTTCAAATGTGTTGGAATATTTTATTCTATGCTTAAGGCATTTAAAATATCTTTAATATTAACATCAAGCCTTGTTCCTTCATATTTACTTTCACTGTGTGTTACTCAAATATTCAATGTTGTTTTAGCATGTTATCCTTTAGCTTGCTATGTAATTGGCAAAAAAAAGAAGATTCTTTATTCCTCTTCTATGTTGTCATTTATGATTGCCCACTCTGATAAAGCATAAAGCATAAAGCACGTAAAACTGAAAGAAAAGATGGTCGTACATGCAAAACTTCTTTCAGCACTCTTGGTTTCTCCCACATACACGATCCACTCGCCTATAGCAATAAGATAATTTATTAAATTGAAGACTCTGGTGAAATACCATGGGGTTGTGCTACAGTGAGGATTAACTCTTAAGTGGAATTTATACTTGTTTGGATTTAAAAACATAGAAAAACATAAACCGCGGGTGACGCCGGCATGAATGCAACATGAAAGCGGTATGAATGCGGCATGAACGTGGTGAAGTGCGGTGAAGTGCGTGGCATTCGGAAAAAATTCCCGAAAAAAGTTGGAGATGTTGGAGAATAAAAGGGGCTGCGGCTGTATAGCAAAAAGATAATTTATTAAATTGAAGACTGGTGAAATAGCATGGGGTTGTGCTACAGTGAGGATTAACTCTTAAGAGGGATTTATACTTGTTTGGATTTAAAAACAAAATGTAGAAAGCTTTTGTTCCACCACCGCCATTCAGATGCAAATTGTGTTTGAAAAAATATTTCTGGCTTGATTGAAAAGTAGAATGTGGCTTTGCTAGGGTGAATTTTAACTCTTACTGGGGTTTTGTATTGAGTTCAGATTTGTTTATTAATCATTCTCAGGAGGTAGGTGGAGGAAATGTAATAACTACAGATTATGAGAGAGGTGAGAAGTGGATTACATATGGTGAGCAAGATATAAATGTGAGAGGTGAATAGTTGGGGTAAGAAGGGGGGATAAGCTGACCCTTACTTAGTACAGATAGACAGGGTGCTCATTAAAGATAGCCTTTTTAGGATATATAAATCTGGAAAAATATGTATCCTCTAGACCCAAATAATGAGTAGCATTGGCTCCACTGGGGTATTTTGGTTTGAAAAAAGGAAGAATATGCTTGGAAAGCTCTCATTTTTAAAAAAAATTAAATCATACATCATCAATTACAAATATCTTCTTGCCCACATTGAGACACCTATTGTATTTGACTGCTTTACATTCGCTCCAATGTAAGCCAAATAGGAAAATGAGGAAATGTTGTTTTTTATGTAAAAGATTACATTTAGCAATTTACATCCATAGGCCTTTTATTTAACATTGTATACATTCAAACAATGCTATTGCTTGATGAAACAAAAAAGGATATGTTCCAGATGAGGCTTGAACTCACAACCTCGGCATAGCTTAGCACGTACTGCCATATAAGTACCGCGCGCTAACCGATTGCGCCACTGGAGCACACGATTTACCCCTACATGTATGTAATAATTGTACTATGACTTCCTGAAGTTTACAGAAAATTAAGACATTAATCAAATGTAAACTTTATGGAATATTTTGTGAAACAGAATTATTCTCATTAAGAACAAATGTACTTCGTACTTTCATATTAAATTCAGAGACAGAACATTTTATATTAAAATCAGATTTAATGTTTTTGGGGCGTTCAATATGATCTTATAGGGGTTCTGTATGTTTTTGTCTTGCAGATAAAGAATATTGAATACCTAATTCTTGGACATGTTTATTTTGTTGATACTTTTGCCATAGTCTGCATATTCATAGTTCCCTCTAGATACCAAAAAGAGATCAATGTTGATATCCCTCCACCCTTTGTATGTCAAAATTGATCAAAAAACATGATTTTTTTGAGTGAGTTGCAAAGTTCAAATGTGTTGGAATATTTTATTCTATGCTTAAGGCATTTAAAATATCTTTAATATTAACATCAAGCCTTGTTCCTTCATATTTACTTTCACTGTGTGTTACTCAAATATTCAATGTTGTTTTAGCATGTTATCCTTTAGCTTGCTATGTAATTGGCAAAAAAAAGTAGATTCTTTATTCCTCTTCTATGTTGTCATTTATGATTGCCCACTCTGATAAAGCATAAAGCATAAAGCACGTAAAACTGAAAGAAAAGATGGTCGTACATGCAAAACTTCTTTCAGCACTCTTGGTTTCTCCCACATACACGATCCACTCGCCTATAGCAATAAGATAATTTATTAAATTGAAGACTCTGGTGAAATACCATGGGGTTGTGCTACAGTGAGGATTAACTCTTAAGTGGAATTTATACTTGTTTGGATTTAAAAACATAGAAAAACATAAACCGCGGGTGACGCCGGCATGAATGCAACATGAAAGCGGTATGAATGCGGCATGAACGTGGTGAAGTGCGGTGAAGTGCGTGGCATTCGGAAAAAATTCCCGAAAAAAGTTGGAGATGTTGGAGAATAAAAGGGGCTGCGGCTGTATAGCAAAAAGATAATTTATTAAATTGAAGACTGGTGAAATAGCATGGGGTTGTGCTACAGTGAGGATTAACTCTTAAGAGGGATTTATACTTGTTTGGATTTAAAAACAAAATGTAGAAAGCTTTTGTTCCACCACCGCCATTCAGATGCAAATTGTGTTTGAAAAAATATTTCTGGCTTGATTGAAAAGTAGAATGTGGCTTTGCTAGGGTGAATTTTAACTCTTACTGGGGTTTTGTATTGAGTTCAGATTTGTTTATTAATCATTCTCAGGAGGTAGGTGGAGGAAATGTAATAACTACAGATTATGAGAGAGGTGAGAAGTGGATTACATATGGTGAGCAAGATATAAATGTGAGAGGTGAATAGTTGGGGTAAGAAGGGGGGATAAGCTGACCCTTACTTAGTACAGATAGACAGGGTGCTCATTAAAGATAGCCTTTTTAGGATATATAAATCTGGAAAAATATGTATCCTCTAGACCCAAATAATGAGTAGCATTGGCTCCACTGGGGTATTTTGGTTTGAAAAAAGGAAGAATATGCTTGGAAAGCTCTCATTTTTAAAAAAAATTAAATCATACATCATCAATTACAAATATCTTCTTGCCCACATTGAGACACCTATTGTATTTGACTGCTTTACATTCGCTCCAATGTAAGCCAAATAGGAAAATGAGGAAATGTTGTTTTTTATGTAAAAGATTACATTTAGCAATTTACATCCATAGGCCTTTTATTTAACATTGTATACATTCAAACAATGCTATTGCTTGATGAAACAAAAAAGGATATGTTCCAGGTGAGGCTTGAACGCATAGCTTAGCACGTACTGCCATATAAGTACCGCGCGCTAACCGATTGCGCCACTGGAGCACACGATTTACCCCTACAGAAAAAACTTAAGGTGACAGAGGATAATGAGCACTTTAGTGTGAGATTGAGGGAATTCTTCCACTTTATATTTACAGATAATATTTGACTTCTTCATAATGACTGTGCTAAGTACTGCATGTATTGGGATGTGTACATTCTTTACAGTCAGCCAAAACTATATTGTTTAAATATAATGGGAATAATCAATGTTATAGTTCAACTGCTTATCACACTTCAGTATAAATAGCTTTTTGTTATGAAAAAACATTTGTAATGTTTTATTGTTATCATTCACAAAAGCTAAGCAGGGCTTTCTAAACCTGTTGAAGAAAAAAACAACTTAGCTTGAATTTTACTGAAAATGGTCATTAATGTATGTAATAATTGTACTATGACTTCCTGAAGTTTACAGAAAATTAAGACATTAATCAAATGTAAACTTTATGGAATCTTTTGTGAAACAGAATTATTCTCATTAAGAACAAATGTACTTCGTACTTTCATATTAAATTCAGAGACAGAACATTTTATATTAAAATCAGATTTAATGTTTTTGGGGCGTTCAATATGATCTTATAGGGGTTCTGTATGTTTTTGTCTTGCAGATAAAGAATATTGAATACCTAATTCTTGGACATGTTTATTTTGTTGATACTTTTGCCATAGTCTGCATATTCATAGTTCCCTCTAGATACCAAAGAGATCAATGTTGATATCCCTCCACCCTTTGTATGTCAAAATTGATCAAAAAACATGATTTTTTGAGTGAGTTGCAAAGTTCAAATGTGTTGGAATATTTTATTCTATGCTTAAGGCATTTAAAATATCTTTAATATTAACATCAAGCCTTGTTCCTTCATATTTACTTTCACTGTGTGTTACTCAAATATTCAATGTTGTTTTAGCATGTTATCCTTTAGCTTGCTATGTAATTGGCAAAAAAAAGAAGATTCTTTATTCCTCTTCTATGTTGTCATTTATGATTGCCCACTCTGATAAAGCATAAAGCATAAAGCACGTAAAACTGAAAGAAAAGATGGTCGTACATGCAAAACTTCTTTCAGCACTCTTGGTTTCTCCCACATACAAGATCCACTCGCCTATAGCAATAAGATAATTTATTAAATTGAAGACTCTGGTGAAATAGCATGGGGTTGTGCTACAGTGAGGATTAACTCTTAAGTGGAATTTATACTTGTTTGGATTTAAAAACGTAGAAAAACATAAACCGCGGGTGACGCCGGCATGAATGCAACATGAAAGCGGTATGAATGCGGCATGAACGTGGTGAAGTGCGGTGAAGTGCGTGGCATTCGGAAAAAATTCCCGAAAAAAGTTGGAGATGTTGGAGAATAAAAGGGGCTGCGGCTGTATAGCAAAAAGATAATTTATTAAATTGAAGACTGGTGAAATAGCATGGGGTTGTGCTACAGTGAGGATTAACTCTTAAGAGGGATTTATACTTGTTTGGATTTAAAAACAAAACGTAGAAAAACATCAACTGTGGGTGACGCAGGCATGAATGCAACATGAAAGCGGTATGAATGCGGCATGAACGTGGTGAAGTGCGGTGAAGTGCGTGGCATTCGGAAAAAATTCCCGAAAAAAGTTGGAGATGTTGGAGAATAAAAGGGGCTGCGGCTGTATAGCAAAAAGATAATTTATTAAATTGAAGACTGGTGAAATAGCATGGGGTTGTGCTACAGTGAGGATTAACTCTTAAGAGGGATTTATACTTGTTTGGATTTAAAAACAAAACGTAGAAAGCTTTTGTTCCACCACCGCCATTCAGATGCAAATTGTGTTTGAAAAAATATTTCTGGCTTGATTGAAAAGTAGAATGTGGCTTTGCTAGGGTGAATTTTAACTCTTACTGGGGTTTTGTATTGAGTTCAGATTTGTTTATTAATCATTCTCAGGAGGTAGGTGGAGGAAATGTAATAACTACAGATTATGAGAGAGGTGAGAAGTGGATTACATATGGTGAGCAAGATATAAATGTGAGAGGTGAATAGTTGGGGTAAGAAGGGGGGATAGGCTGACCCTTACTTAGTACAGATAGACAGGGTGCTCATTAAAGATAGCCTTTTTAGGATATATAAATCTGGAAAAATATGTATCCTCTAGACCCAAATAATGAGTAGCATTGGCTCCACTGGGGTATTTTGGTTTGAAAAAAGGAAGAATATGCTTGGAAAGCTCTCATTTTTAAAAACATTTAAATCATACATCATCAATTAAAAATATCTTCTTGCCCACATTGAGACACCTATTGTATTTGACTGCTTTACAATCGCTCCAATGTAAGCCAAATAGGAAAATGAGGAAATGTTGTTTTTTATGTAAAAGATTACATTTAGCAATTTACATCCATAGGCCTTTTATTTAACATTGTATACATTCAAACAATGCTATTGCTTGATGAAACAAAAAAGGATATGTTCCAGGTGAGGCTTGAACTCACAACCTCGGCATAGCTTAGCACGTACTGCCATATAAGTACCGCGCGCTAACCGATTGCGCCACTGGAGCACATGCCTGTAATTTTTCTATGTTCTTGTTGCCCC
Organism: Ascaphus truei; assembly: GCF_040206685.1. NCBI lineage: Eukaryota > Metazoa > Chordata > Amphibia > Anura > Ascaphidae > Ascaphus > Ascaphus truei. Next base: position 53,869,691 of record NC_134497.1, read on the forward strand.
AATTGTCCTCCAAATCTGCTCTTTTAATCTCTGACATCCAAGTTAGATCATTTTCTCTTTACTCCTTTTAACCCCTTTTCTTTTTTTTCTGCCTCAGATCTGTTTCATACTGTGCATTGAATGTGGTTAACAAAAAGTATTTCTCGTCATTGTTCAAAAACCCAATAGCAGCAACATTTTACAAAGATAATGTTGTTTAAACAATGTGTACAAACAAGTCATGTATTTCTCTTTATGAAAATATTCTCAAGGTTATTTGGTTCATATTGGTCATCATTCAAAAGTGAGTGTTACCCATATCCACTCAAAAGCCATCTGTGTGACTGAATTCAGTGCTACCTATGTAGTCATGGCCGAGTGGTTAAGGCGATGGACTAGAAATCCATTGGGGTTTCCCCGCGCAGGTTCAAATCCTGCTGACTACGTTGACTTTTTCAGTGGTTAAGTGTTATTAAAAACTTCACTGCACTTTTCATTTTGTTTGTATCTGCTTGGCAAAGCAATCTTTACTTACTGGAATATGTGGCACATTAAAGAAGAAAACACTCTGAATTCTTCAAACATTTCCCAAGTTATACATTTTAGGGTACTGATGGCTGTAAAACATTTAATAAAGGACTCCATTTCAATAAATGCATTGTCTTCTATTGATAAGTATCTCTATGCTGCAACATAGTGCTAAGAGGTCATTTGTGTGCAATACTTTGCACAACATAAAATAGAGGAGAAACGATTTACCCCTACAGAAAAAACTTAAGGTGACAGAGGATAATGAGCACTTTAGTGTGAGAGTGAGGGAATTCTTCCACTTTATATTTACAGATAATATTTGACTTCTTCATAATGACTGTGCTAAGTACTGCATGTATTGGGATGTGTACATTCTTTACAGTCTGCCAAAACTATATTGTTTAAATATAATGGGAATAATCAATGTTATAGTTCAACTGCTTATCACACTTCAGTATAAATAGCTTTTTGTTATGAAAAAACATTTGTAATGTTTTATTGTTATCATTCACAAAAGCTAAGCAGGGCTTTCTAAACCTGTTGAAGAAAAAAACAACTTAGCTTGAATTTTACTGAAAATGGTCATTAATGTATGTAATAATTGTACTATGACTTCCTGAAGTTTACAGAAAATTAAGACATTAATCAAATGTAAACTTTATGGAATCTTTTGTGAAACAGAATTATTCTCATTAAGAACAAATGTACTTCGTACTTTCATATTAAATTCAGAGACAGAACATTTTATATTAAAATCAGATTTAATGTTTTTGGGGCGTTCAATATGATCTTATAGGGGTTCTGTATGTTTTTGTCTTGCAGATAAAGAATATTGAATACCTAATTCTTGGACATGTTTATTTTGTTGATACTTTTGCCATAGTCTGCATATTCATAGTTCCCTCTAGATACCAAAGAGATCAATGTTGATATCCCTCCACCCTTTGTATGTCAAAATTGATCAAAAAACATGATTTTTTGAGTGAGTTGCAAAGTTCAAATGTGTTGGAATATTTTATTCTATGCTTAAGGCATTTAAAATATCTTTAATATTAACATCAAGCCTTGTTCCTTCATATTTACTTTCACTGTGTGTTACTCAAATATTCAATGTTGTTTTAGCACGTTATCCTTTAGCTTGCTATGTAATTGGCAAAAAAAAGAAGATTCTTTATTCCTCTTCTATGTTGTCATTTATGATTGCCCACTCTGATAAAGCATAAAGCATAAAGCACGTAAAACTGAAAGAAAAGATGGTCGTACATGCAAAACTTCTTTCAGCACTCTTGGTTTCTCCCACATACAAGATCCACTCGCCTATAGCAATAAGATAATTTATTAAATTGAAGACTCTGGTGAAATAGCATGGGGTTGTGCTACAGTGAGGATTAACTCTTAAGTGGAATTTATACTTGTTTGGATTTAAAAACGTAGAAAAACATAAACCGCGGGTGACGCCGGCATGAATGCAACATGAAAGCGGTATGAATGCGGCATGAACGTGGTGAAGTGCGGTGAAGTGCGTGGCATTCGGAAAAAATTCCCGAAAAAAGTTGGAGATGTTGGAGAATAAAAGGGGCTGCGGCTGTATAGCAAAAAGATAATTTATTAAATTGAAGACTGGTGAAATAGCATGGGGTTGTGCTACAGTGAGGATTAACTCTTAAGAGGGATTTATACTTGTTTGGATTTAAAAACAAAACGTAGAAAGCTTTTGTTCCACCACCGCCATTCAGATGCAAATTGTGTTTGAAAAAATATTTCTGGCTTGATTGAAAAGTAGAATGTGGCTTTGCTAGGGTGAATTTTAACTCTTACTGGGGTTTTGTATTGAGTTCAGATTTGTTTATTAATCATTCTCAGGAGGTAGGTGGAGGAAATGTAATAACTACAGATTATGAGAGAGGTGAGATGTGGATTACATATGGTGAGCAAGATATAAATGTGAGAGGTGAATAGTTGGGGTAAGAAGGGGGGATAGGCTGACCCTTACTTAGTACAGATAGACAGGGTGTTCATTAAAGATAGCCTTTTTAGGATATATAAATCTGGAAAAATATGTATCCTCTAGACCCAAATAATGAGTAGCATTGGCTCCACTGGGGTATTTTGGTTTGAAAAAAGGAAGAATATGCTTGGAAAGCTCTCATTTTAAAAAAAATTTAAATCATACATCATCAATTAAAAATATCTTCTTGCCCACATTGAGACACCTATTGTATTTGACTGCTTTACAATCGCTCCAATGTAAGCCAAATAGGAAAATGAGGAAATGTTGTTTTTTATGTAAAAGATTACATTTAGCAATTTACATCCATAGGCCTTTTATTTAACATTGTATACATTCAAACAATGCTATTGCTTGATGAAACAAAAAAGGATATGTTCCAGGTGAGGCTTGAACTCACAACCTCGGCATAGCTTAGCACGTACTGCCATATAAGTACCGCGCGCTAACCGATTGCGCCACAGGAGCACATACCTGTAATTTTTCTATGTTCTTGTTGCCCCAATTGTCCTCCAAATCTGCTCTTTTAATCTCTGACATCCAAGTTAGATCATTTTCTCTTTACTCCTTTTAACCCCTTTTCTTTTTTTTCTGCCTCAGATCTGTTTCATACTGTACATTGAATGTGGTTAACAAAAAGTATTTCTCGTCATTGTTCAAAAACCCAATAGCAGCAACATTTTACAAAGATAATGTTGTTTAAACAATGTGTACAAACAAGTCATGTATTTCTCTTTATGAAAATATTCTCAAGGTTATTTGGTTCATATTGGTCATCATTCAAAAGTGAGTGTTACCCATATCCACTCAAAAGCCATCTGTGTGACTGAATTCAGTGCTACCAGCTATGTAGTCATGGCCGAGTGGTTAAGGCGATGGACTAGAAATCCATTGGGGTTTCCCCGCGCAGGTTCAAATCCTGCTGACTACGTTGACTTTTTCAGTGGTTAAGTGTTATTAAAAACTTCACTGCACTTTTCATTTTGTTTGTATCTGCTTGGCAAAGCAATCTTTACTTACTGGAATATGTGGCACATTAAAGAAGAAAACACTCTGAATTCTTCAAACATTTCCCAAGTTATACATTTTAGGGTGCTGATGGCTGTAAAACATTTAATAAAGGACTCCATTTCAATAAATGCATTGTCTTCTATTGATAAGTATCTCTATGCTGCAACATAGTGCTAAGAGGTCATTTGTGTGCAATACTTTGCACAACATAAAATAGAGGAGAAACGATTTACCCCTACAGAAAAAACTTAAGGTGACAGAGGATAATGAGCACTTTAGTGTGAGAGTGAGGGAATTCTTCCACTTTATATTTACAGATAATATTTGACTTCTTCATAATGACTGTGCTAAGTACTGCATGTATTGGGATGTGTACATTCTTTACAGTCTGCCAAAACTATATTGTTTAAATATAATGGGAATAATCAATGTTATAGTTCAACTGCTTATCACACTTCAGTATAAATAGCTTTTTGTTATGAAAAAACATTTGTAATGTTTTATTGTTATCATTCACAAAAGCTAAGCAGGGCTTTCTAAACCTGTTGAAGAAAAAAACAACTTAGCTTGAATTTTACTGAAAATGGTCATTAATGTATGTAATAATTGTACTATGACTTCCTGAAGTTTACAGAAAATTAAGACATTAATCAAATGTAAACTTTATGGAATCTTTTGTGAAACAGAATTATTCTCATTAAGAACAAATGTACTTCGTACTTTGATATTAAATTCAGAGACAGAACATTTTATATTAAAATCAGATTTAATGTTTTTGGGGCGTTCAATATGATCTTATAGGGGTTCTGTATGTTTTTGTCTTGCAGATAAAGAATATTGAATACCTAATTCTTGGACATGTTTATTTTGTTGATACTTTTGCCATAGTCTGCATATTCATAGTTCCCTCTAGATACCAAAGAGATCAATGTTGATATCCCTCCACCCTTTGTATGTCAAAATTGATCAAAAAACATGATTTTTTGAGTGAGTTGCAAAGTTCAAATGTGTTGGAATATTTTATTCTATGCTTAATGCATTTAAAATATCTTTAATATTAACATCAAGCCTTGTTCCTTCATATTTACTTTCACTGTGTGTTACTCAAATATTCAATGTTGTTTTAGCATGTTATCCTTTAGCTTGCTATGTAATTGGCAAAAAAAAGAAGATTCTTTATTCCTCTTCTATGTTGTCATTTATGATTGCCCACTCTGATAAAGCATAATGCATAAAGCACGTAAAACTGAAAGAAAAGATGGTCGTACATGCAAAACTTCTTTCAGCACTCTTGGTTTCTCCCACATACAAGATCCACTCGCCAATAGCAATAAGATAATTTATTAAATTGAAGACTCTGGTGAAATAGCATGGGGTTGTGCTACAGTGAGGATTAACTCTTAAGTGGAATTTATACTTGTTTGGATTTAAAAACGTAGAAAAACATAAACCGCGGGTGACGCCGGCATGAATGCAACATGAAAGCGGTATGAATGCGGCATGAACGTGGTGAAGTGCGGTGAAGTGCGTGGCATTCGGAAAAAATTCCCGAAAAAAGTTGGAGATGTTGGAGAATAAAAGGGGCTGCGGCTGTATAGCAAAAAGATAATTTATTAAATTGAAGACTGGTGAAATAGCATGGGGTTGTGCTACAGTGAGGATTAACTCTTAAGAGGGATTTATACTTGTTTGGATTTAAAAACAAAACGTAGAAAGCTTTTGTTCCACCACCGCCATTCAGATGCAAATTGTGTTTGAAAAAATATTTCTGGCTTGATTGAAGAGTAGAATGTGGCTTTGCTAGGGTGAATTTTAACTCTTACTGGGGTTTTGTATTGAGTTCAGATTTGTTTATTAATCATTCTCAGGAGGTAGGTGGAGGAAATGTAATAACTACAGATTATGAGAGAGGTGAGAAGTGGATTACATATGGTGAGCAAGATATAAATGTGAGAGGTGAATAGTTGGGGTAAGAAGGGGGGATAGGCTGACCCTTACTTAGTACAGATAGACAGGGTGCTCATTAAAGATAGCCTTTTTAGGATATATAAATCTGGAAAAATATGTATCCTCTAGACCCAAATAATGAGTAGCATTGGCTCCACTGGGGTATTTTGGTTTGAAAAAAGGAAGAATATGCTTGGAAAGCTCTCATTTTTAAAATGTTTTTAAATCATACATCATCAATTACAAATATCTTCTTGCCCACATTGAGACACCTATTGTATTTGACTGCTTTACATTCGCTCCAATGTAAGCCAAATAGGAAAATGAGGAAATGTTGTTTTTTATGTAAAAGATTACATTTAGCAATTTACATCCATAGGCCTTTTATTTAACATTGTATACATTCAAACAATGTTATTGCTTGATGAAACAAAAAAGGATATGTTCCAGGTGAGGCTTGAACTCACAACCTCGGCATAGCTTAGCACGTACTGCCATATAAGTACCGCGCACTAACCGATTGCGCCACTGGAGCACATGCCTGTAATTTTTCTATGTTCTTGTTGCCCCAATTGTCCTCCAAATCTGCTCTTTTAATCTCTGACATCCAAGTTAGATCATTTTCTCTTTACTCCTTTTAACCCCTTTTCTTTTTTTTCTGCCTCAGATCTGTTTCATACTGTACATTGAATGTGGTTAACAAAAAGTATTTCTCGTCATTGTTCAAAAACCCAATAGCAGCAACATTTTACAAAGATAATGTTGTTTAAACAATGTGTACAAACAAGTCATGTATTTCTCTTTATGAAAATATTCTCAAGGTTATTTGGTTCATATTGGTCATCATTCAAAAGTGAGTGTTACCCATATCCACTCAAAAGCCATCTGTGTGACTGAATTCAGTGCTACCAGCTATGTAGTCATGGCCGAGTGGTTAAGGCGATGGACTAGAAATCCATTGGGGTTTCCCCGCGCAGGTTCAAATCCTGCTGACTACGTTGACTTTTTCAGTGGTTAAGTGTTATTAAAAACTTCACTGCACTTTTCATTTTGTTTGTATCTGCTTGGCAAAGCAATCTTTACTTACTGGAATATGTGGCACATTAAAGAAGAAAACACTCTGAATTCTTCAAACATTTCCCAAGTTATACATTTTAGGGTGCTGATGGCTGTAAAACATTTAATAAAGGACTCCATTTCAATAAATGCATTGTCTTCTATTGATAAGTATCTCTATGCTGCAACATAGTGCTAAGAGGTCATTTGTGTGCAATACTTTGCACAACATAAAATAGAGGAGAAACGATTTACCCCTACAGAAAAAACTTAAGGTGACAGAGGATAATGAGCACTTTAGTGTGAGAGTGAGGGAATTCTTCCACTTTATATTTACAGATAATATTTGACTTCTTCATAATGACTGTGCTAAGTACTGCATGTATTGGGATGTGTACATTCTTTACAGTCTGCCAAAACTATATTGTTTAAATATAATGGGAATAATCAATTTTATAGTTCAACTGCTTATCACACTTCAGTATAAATAGCTTTTTGTTATGAAAAAACATTTGTAATGTTTTATTGTTATCATTCACAAAAGCTAAGCAGGGCTTTCTAAACCTGTTGAAGAAAAAAACAACTTAGCTTGAATTTTACTGAAAATGGTCATTAATGTATGTAATAATTGTACTATGACTTCCTGAAGTTTACAGAAAATTAAGACATTAATCAAATGTAAACTTTATGGAATCTTTTGTGAAACAGAATTATTCTCATTAAGAACAAATGTACTTCGTACTTTGATATTAAATTCAGAGACAGAACATTTTATATTAAAATTAGATTTAATGTTTTTGGGGCGTTCAATATGATCTTATAGGGGTTCTGTATGTTTTTGTCTTGCAGATAAAGAATATTGAATACCTAATTCTTGGACATGTTTATTTTGTTGATACTTTTGCCATAGTCTGCATATTCATAGTTCCCTCTAGATACCAAAGAGATCAATGTTGATATCCCTCCACCCTTTGTATGTCAAAATTGATCAAAAAACATGATTTTTTGAGTGAGTTGCAAAGTTCAAATGTGTTGGAATATTTTATTCTATGCTTAAGGCATTTAAAATATCTTTAATATTAACATCAAGCCTTGTTCCTTCATATTTACTTTCACTGTGTGTTACTCAAATATTCAATGTTGTTTTAGCATGTTATCCTTTAGCTTGCTATGTAATTGGCAAAAAAAAGAAGATTCTTTATTCCTCTTCTATGTTGTCATTTATGATTGCCCACTCTGATAAAGCATAAAGCATAAAGCACGTAAAACTGAAAGAAAAGATGGTCGTACATGCAAAACTTCTTTCAGCACTCTTGGTTTCTCCCACATACAAGATCCACTCGCCTATAGCAATAAGATAATTTATTAAATTGAAGACTCTGGTGAAATAGCATGGGGTTGTGCTACAGTGAGGATTAACTCTTAAGTGGAATTTATACTTGTTTGGATTTAAAAACGTAGAAAAACATAAACCGCGGGTGACGCCGGCATGAATGCAACATGAAAGCGGTATGAATGCGGCATGAACGTGGTGAAGTGCGGTGAAGTGCGTGGCATTCGGAAAAAATTCCCGAAAAAGTTGGAGATGTTGGAGAATAAAAGGGGCTGCGGCTGTATAGCAAAAAGATAATTTATTAAATTGAAGACTGGTGAAATAGCATGGGGTTGTGCTACAGTGAGGATTAACTCTTAAGAGGGATTTATACTTGTTTGGATTTAAAAACAAAACGTAGAAAGCTTTTGTTCCACCACCGCCATTCAGATGCAAATTGTGTTTGAAAAAATATTTCTGGCTTGATTGAAAAGTAGAATGTGGCTTTGCTAGGTTGAATTTTAACTCTTACTGGGGTTTTGTATTGAGTTCAGATTTGTTTATTAATCATTCTCAGGAGGTAGGTGGAGGAAATGTAATAACTACAGATTATGAGAGAGGTGAGAAGTGGATTACATATGGTGAGCAAGATATAAATGTGAGAGGTGAATAGTTGGGGTAAGAAGGGGGGATAGGCTGACCCTTACTTAGTACAGATAGACAGGGTGCTCATTAAAGATAGCCTTTTTAGGATATATAAATCTGGAAAAATATGTATCCTCTAGACCCAAATAATGAGTAGCATTGGCTCCACTGGGGTATTTTGGTTTGAAAAAAGGAAGAATATGCTTGGAAAGCTCTCATTTAAAAATTTTTTTAAATCATACATCATCAATTACAAATATCTTCTTGCCCACATTGAGACACCTATTGTATTTGACTGCATTACATTCGCTCCAATGTAAGCCAAATAGGAAAATGAGGAAATGTTGTTTTTTATGTAAAAGATTACATTTAGCAATTTACATCCATAGGCCTTTTATTTAACATTGTATACATTCAAACAATGTTATTGCTTGATGAAACAAAAAAGGATATGTTCCAGGTGAGGCTTGAACTCACAACCTCGGCATAGCTTAGCACGTACTGCCATATAAGTACCGCGCACTAACCGATTGCGCCACTGGAGCACATGCCTGTAATTTTTCTATGTTCTTGTTGCCCCAATTGTCCTCCAAATCTGCTCTTTTAATCTCTGACATCCAAGTTAGATCATTTTCTCTTTACTCCTTTTAACCCCTTTTCTTTTTTTTCTGCCTCAGATCTGTTTCATACTGTACATTGAATGTGGTTAACAAAAAGTATTTCTCGTCATTGTTCAAAAACCCAATAGCAGCAACATTTTACAAAGATAATGTTGTTTAAACAATGTGTACAAACAAGTCATGTATTTCTCTTTATGAAAATATTCTCAAGGTTATTTGGTTCATATTGGTCATCATTCAAAAGTGAGTGTTACCCATATCCACTCAAAAGCCATCTGTGTGACTGAATTCAGTGCTACCAGCTATGTAGTCATGGCCGAGTGGTTAAGGCGATGGACTAGAAATCCATTGGGGTTTCCCCGCGCAGGTTCAAATCCTGCTGACTACGTTGACTTTTTCAGTGGTTAAGTGTTATTAAAAACTTCACTGCACTTTTCATTTTGTTTGTATCTGCTTGGCAAAGCAATCTTTACTTACTGGAATATGTGGCACATTAAAGAAGAAAACACTCTGAATTCTTCAAACATTTCCCAAGTTATACATTTTAGGGTGCTGATGGCTGTAAAACATTTAATAAAGGACTCCATTTCAATAAATGCATTGTCTTCTATTGATAAGTATCTCTATGCTGCAACATAGTGCTAAGAGGTCATTTGTGTGCAATACTTTGCACAACATAAAATAGAGGAGAAACGATTTACCCCTACAGAAAAAACTTAAGGTGACAGAGGATAATGAGCACTTTAGTGTGAGAGTGAGGGAATTCTTCCACTTTATATTTACAGATAATATTTGACTTCTTCATAATGACTGTGCTAAGTACTGCATGTATTGGGATGTGTACATTCTTTACAGTCTGCCAAAACTATATTGTTTAAATATAATGGGAATAATCAATTTTATAGTTCAACTGCTTATCACACTTCAGTATAAATAGCTTTTTGTTATGAAAAAACATTTGTAATGTTTTATTGTTATCATTCACAAAAGCTAAGCAGGGCTTTCTAAACCTGTTGAAGAAAAAAACAACTTAGCTTGAATTTTACTGAAAATGGTCATTAATGTATGTAATAATTGTACTATGACTTCCTGAAGTTTACAGAAAATTAAGACATTAATCAAATGTAAACTTTATGGAATCTTTTGTGAAACAGAATTATTCTCATTAAGAACAAATGTACTTCGTACTTTGATATTAAATTCAGAGACAGAACATTTTATATTAAAATCAGATTTAATGTTTTTGGGGCGTTCAATATGATCTTATAGGGGTTCTGTATGTTTTTGTCTTGCAGATAAAGAATATTGAATACCTAATTCTTGGACATGTTTATTTTGTTGATACTTTTGCCATAGTCTGCATATTCATAGTTCCCTCTAGATACCAAAGAGATCAATGTTGATATCCCTCCACCCTTTGTATGTCAAAATTGATCAAAAAACATGATTTTTTGAGTGAGTTGCAAAGTTCAAATGTGTTGGAATATTTTATTCTATGCTTAAGGCATTTAAAATATCTTTAATATTAACATCAAGCCTTGTTCCTTCATATTTACTTTCACTGTGTGTTACTCAAATATTCAATGTTGTTTTAGCATGTTATCCTTTAGCTTGCTATGTAATTGGCAAAAAAAAGAAGATTCTTTATTCCTCTTCTATGTTGTCATTTATGATTGCCCACTCTGATAAAGCATAAAGCATAAAGCACGTAAAACTGAAAGAAAAGATGGTCGTACATGCAAAACTTCTTTCAGCACTCTTGGTTTCTCCCACATACAAGATCCACTCGCCTATAGCAATAAGATAATTTATTAAATTGAAGACTCTGGTGAAATAGCATGGGGTTGTGCTACAGTGAGGATTAACTCTTAAGTGGAATTTATACTTGTTTGGATTTAAAAACGTAGAAAAACATAAACCGCGGGTGATGCCGGCATGAATGCAACATGAAAGCGGTATGAATGCGGCATGAACGTGGTGAAGTGCGGTGAAGTGCGTGGCATTCGCAAAAAATTCCCGAAAAAAGTTGGAGATGTTGGAGAATAAAAGGGGCTGCGGCTGTATAGCAAAAAGATAATTTATTAAATTGAAGACTGGTGAAATAGCATGGGGTTGTGCTACAGTGAGGATTAACTCTTAAGAGGGATTTATACTTGTTTGGATTTAAAAACAAAACGTAGAAAGCTTTTGTTCCACCACCGCCATTCAGATGCAAATTGTGTTTGAAAAAATATTTCTGGCTTGATTGAAAAGTAGAATGTGGCTTTGCTAGGGTGAATTTTAACTCTTACTGGGGTTTTGTATTGAGTTCAGATTTGTTTATTAATCATTCTCAGGAGGTAGGTGGAGGAAATGTAATAACTACAGATTATGAGAGAGGTGAGAAGTGGATTACATATGGTGAGCAAGATATAAATGTGAGAGGTGAATAGTTGGGGTAAGAAGGGGGGATAGGCTGACCCTTACTTAGTACAGATAGACAGGGTGCTCATTAAAGATAGCCTTTTTAGGATATATAAATCTGGAAAAATATGTATCCTCTAGACCCAAATAATGAGTAGCATTGGCTCCACTGGGGTATTTTGGTTTGAAAAAAGGAAGAATAAGCTTGGAAAGCTCTCATTTTTAAAATGTTTTTAAATCATACATCATCAATTACAAATATCTTCTTGCCCACATTGAGACACCTATTGTATTTGACTGCTTTACATTCGCTCCAATGTAAGCCAAATAGGAAAATGAGGAAATGTTGTTTTTTATGTAAAAGATTACATTTAGCAATTTACATCCATAGGCCTTTTATTTAACATTGTATACATTCAAACAATGCTATTGCTTGATGAAACAAAGAAGGATATGTTCCAGGTGAGGCTTGAACTCACAACCTCGGCATAGCTTAGCACGTACTGCCATATAAGTACCGCGCGCTAACCGATTGCGCCACTGGAGCACATGCCTGTAATTTTTCTATGTTCTTGTTGCCCCAATTGTCCTCCAAATCTGCTCTTTTAATCTCTGACATCCAAGTTAGATCATTTTCTCTTTACTCCTTTTAACCCCTTTTCTTTTTTTTCTGCCTCAGATCTGTTTCATACTGTACATTGAATGTGGTTAACAAAAAGTATTTCTCGTCATTGTTCAAAAACCCAATAGCAGCAACATTTTACAAAGATAATGTTGTTTAAACAATGTGTACAAACAAGTCATGTATTTCTCTTTATGAAAATATTCTCAAGGTTATTTGGTTCATATTGGTCATCATTCAAAAGTGAGTGTTACCCATATCCACTCAAAAGCCATCTGTGTGACTGAATTCAGTGCTACCAGCTATGTAGTCATGGCCGAGTGGTTAAGGCGATGGACTAGAAATCCATTGGGGTTTCCCCGCGCAGGTTCAAATCCTGCTGACTACGTTGACTTTTTCAGTGGTTAAGTGTTATTAAAAACTTCACTGCACTTTTCATTTTGTTTGTATCTGCTTGGCAAAGCAATCTTTACTTACTGGAATATGTGGCACATTAAAGAAGAAAACACTCTGAATTCTTCAAACATTTCCCAAGTTATACATTTTAGGGTGCTGATGGCTGTAAAACATTTAATAAAGGACTCCATTTCAATAAATGCATTGTCTTCTATTGATAAGTATCTCTATGCTGCAACATAGTGCTAAGAGGTCATTTGTGTGCAATACTTTGCACAACATAAAATAGAGGAGAAACGATTTACCCCTACAGAAAAAACTTAAGGTGACAGAGGATAATGAGCACTTTAGTGTGAGAGTGAGGGAATTCTTCCACTTTATATTTACAGATAATATTTGACTTCTTCATAATAACTGTGCTAAGTACTGCATGTATTGGGATGTGTACATTCTTTACAGTCTGCCAAAACTATATTGTTTAAATATAATGGGAATAATCAATGTTATAGTTCAACTGCTTATCACACTTCAGCACAAATAGCTTTTTGTAATGAAAAAACATTTGTAATGTTTTATTGTTTTCATTCACAAAAGCTAAGCAGGGATTTCTAAACCTGTTGAAGAAAAAAACAACTTAGCTTGAATTTTACTGAAAATGGTCATTAATGTATGTAATAATTGTACTATGACTTCCTGAAGTTTACAGAAAATTAAGACATTAATCAAATGTAAACTTTATGGAATCTTTTGTGAAACAGAATTATTCTCATTAAGAACAAATGTACTTCGTACTTTGATATTAAATTCAGAGACAGAACATTTTATATTAAAATCAGATTTAATGTTTTTGGGGCGTTCAATATGATCTTATAGGGGTTCTGTATGTTTTTGTCTTGCAGATAAAGAATATTGAATACCTAATTCTTGGACATGTTTATTTTGTTGATACTTTTGCCATAGTCTGCATATTCATAGTTCCCTCTAGATACCAAAGAGGTCAATGTTGATATCCCTCCACCCTTTGTATGTCAAAATTGATCAAAATACATGATTTTTTGTGTAAGTTGCAAAGTTCAAATGTGTTGGAATATTTTATTCTATGCTTAAGGCATTTAAAATATCTTTAATATTAACATAAAGCCTTGTTCCTTCATATTTACTTTCACTGTGTGTTACTCAAATATTCAATGTTGTTTTAGCATGTTATCCTTTAGCTTGCTATGTAATTGGCAAAAAAAAGAAGATTCTTTATTCCTCTTCTATGTTGTCATTTATGATTGCCCACTCTGATAAAGCATAAAGCATAAAGCACGTAAAACTGAAAGAAAAGATGGTCGTACATGCAAAACTTCTTTCAGCACTCTTGGTTTCTCCCACATACACGATCCACTCGCCTATAGCAATAAGATAATTTATTAAATTGAAGACTCTGGTGAAATAGCATGGGGTTGTGCTACAGTGAGGATTAACTCTTAAGTGGAATTTATACTTGTTTGGATTTAAAAACGTAGAAAAACATAAACCGCGGGTGACGCCGGCATGAATGCAACATGAAAGCGGTATGAATGCGGCATGAACGTGGTGAAGTGCGGTGAAGTGCGTGGCATTCGGAAAAAAATCCCGAAAAAAGTTGGAGATGTTGGAGAATAAAAGGGGCTGCGGCTGTATAGCAAAAAGATAATTTATTAAATTGAAGACTGGTGAAATAGCATGGGGTTGTGCTACAGTGAGGATTAACTCTTAAGAGGGATTTATACTTGTTTGGATTTAAAAACAAAACGTAGAAAAACATCAACTGCGGGTGACGCAGGCATGAATGCAACATGAAAGCGGTATGAATGCGGCATGAACGTGGTGAAGTGCGGTGAAGTGCGTGGCATTCGGAAAAAATTCCCGAAAAAAGTTGGAGATGTTGGAGAATAAAAGGGGCTGCGGCTGTATAGCAAAAAGATAATTTATTAAATTGAAGACTGGTGAAATAGCATGGGGTTGTACTACAGTGAGTATTAACTCTTAAGAGGGATTTATACTTGTTTGGATTTAAAAACAAAACGTAGAAAGCTTTTGTTCCACCACCGCCATTCAGATGCAAATTGTGTTTGAAAAAATATTTCTGGCTTGATTGAAAAGTAGAATGTGGCTTTGCTAGGGTGAATTTTAACTCTTACTGGGGTTTTGTATTGAGTTCAGATTTGTTTATTAATCATTCTCAGGAGGTAGGTGGAGGAAATGTAATAACTACAGATTATGAGAGAGGTGAGAAGTGGATTACATATGGTGAGCAAGATATAAATGTGAGAGGTGAATAGTTGGGGTAAGAAGGGGGGATAGGCTGACCCTTACTTAGTACAGATAGACAGGGTGCTCATTAAAGATAGCCTTTTTAGGATATATAAATCTGGAAAAATATGTATCCTCTAGACCCAAATAATGAGTAGCATTGGCTCCACTGGGGTATTTTGGTTTGAAAAAAGGAAGAATATGCTTGGAAAGCTCTCATTTTTAAAATGTTTTTAAATCATACATCATCAATTACAAATATCTTCTTGCCCACATTGAGACACCTATTGTATTTGACTGCTTTACATTCGCTCCAATGTAAGCCAAATAGGAAAATGAGGAAATGTTGTTTTTTATGTAAAAGATTACATTTAGCAATTTACATCCATAGGCCTTTTATTTAACATTGTATACATTCAAACAATGCTATTGCTTGATGAAACAAAAAAGGATATGTTCCAGGTGAGGCTTGAACTCACAACCTCGGCATAGCTTAGCACGTACTGCCATATAAGTACCGCGCGCTAACCGATTGCGCCACTGGAGCACATGCCTGTAATTTTTCTATGTTCTTGTTGCCCCAATTGTCCTCCAAATCTGCTCTTTTAATCTCTGACATCCAAGTTAGATCATTTTCTCTTTACTCCTTTTAACCCCTTTTCTTTTTTTTCTGCCTCAGATCTGTTTCATACTGTACATTGAATGTGGTTAACAAAAAGTATTTCTCGTCATTGTTCAAAAACCCAATAGCAGCAACATTTTACAAAGATAATGTTGTTTAAACAATGTGTACAAACAAGTCATGTATTTCTCTTTATGAAAATATTCTCAAGGTTATTTGGTTCATATTGGTCATCATTCAAAAGTGAGTGTTACCCATATCCACTCAAAAGCCATCTGTGTGACTGAATTCAGTGCTACCAGCTATGTAGTCATGGCCGAGTGGTTAAGGCGATGGACTAGAAATCCATTGGGGTTTCCCCGCGCAGGTTCAAATCCTGCTGACTACGTTGAATTTTTCAGTGGTTAAGTGTTATTAAAAACTTCACTGCACTTTTCATTTTGTTTGTATCTGCTTGGCAAAGCAATCTTTACTTACTGGAATATGTGGCACATTAAAGAAGAAAACACTCTGAATTCTTCAAACATTTCCCAAGTTATACATTTTAGGGTGCTGATGGCTGTAAAACATTTAATAAAGGACTCCATTTCAATAAATGCATTGTCTTCTATTGATAAGTATCTCTATGCTGCAACATAGTGCTAAGAGGTCATTTGTGTGCAATACTTTGCACAACATAAAATAGAGGAGAAACGATTTACCCCTACAGAAAAAACTTAAGGTGACAGAGGATAATGAGCACTTTAGTGTGAGAGTGAGGGAATTCTTCCACTTTATATTTACAGATAATATTTGACTTCTTCATAATGACTGTGCTAAGTACTGCATGTATTGGGATGTGTACATTCTTTACAGTCTGCCAAAACTATATTGTTTAAATATAATGGGAATAATCAATGTTATAGTTCAACTGCTTATCACATAAATAGCTTTTTGTTATGAAAAAACATTTGTAATGTTTTATTGTTATCATTCACAAAAGCTAAGCAGGGCTTTCTAAACCTGTTGAAGAAAAAAACAACTTAGCTTGAATTTTACTGAAAATGGTCATTAATGTATGTAATAATTGTACTATGACTTCCTGAAGTTTACAGAAAATTAAGACATTAATCAAATGTAAACTTTATGGAATCTTTTGTGAAACAGAATTATTCTCATTAAGAACAAATGTACTTCGTACTTTGATATTAAATTCAGAGACAGAACATTTTATATTAAAATCAGATTTAATGTTTTTGGGGCGTTCAATATGATCTTATAGGGGTTCTGTATGTTTTTGTCTTGCAGATAAAGAATATTGAATACCTAATTCTTGGACATGTTTATTTTGTTGATACTTTTGCCATAGTCTGCATATTCATAGTTCCCTCTAGATACCAAAGAGATCAATGTTGATATCCCTCCACCCTTTGTATGTCAAAATTGATCAAAAAACATGATTTTTTGAGTGAGTTGCAAAGTTCAAATGTGTTGGAATATTTTATTCTATGCTTAAGGCATTTAAAATATCTTTAATATTAACATCAAGCCTTGTTCCTTCATATTTACTTTCACTGTGTGTTACTCAAATATTCAATGTTGTTTTAGCACGTTATCCTTTAGCTTGCTATGTAATTGGCAAAAAAAAGAAGATTCTTTATTCCTCTTCTATGTTGTCATTTATGATTGCCCACTCTGATAAAGCATAAAGCATAAAGCACGTAAAACTGAAAGAAAAGATGGTCGTACATGCAAAACTTCTTTCAGCACTCTTGGTTTCTCCCACATACAAGATCCACTCGCCTATAGCAATAAGATAATTTATTAAATTGAAGACTCTGGTGAAATAGCATGGGGTTGTGCTACAGTGAGGATTAACTCTTAAGTGGAATTTATACTTGTTTGGATTTAAAAACGTAGAAAAACATAAACCGCGGGTGACGCCGGCATGAATGCAACATGAAAGCGGTATGAATGCGGCATGAACGTGGTGAAGTGCGGTGAAGTGCGTGGCATTCGGAAAAAATTCCCGAAAAAAGTTGGAGATGTTGGAGAATAAAAGGGGCTGCGGCTGTATAGCAAAAAGATAATTTATTAAATTGAAGACTGGTGAAATAGCATGGGGTTGTGCTACAGTGAGGATTAACTCTTAAGAGGGATTTATACTTGTTTGGATTTAAAAACAAAACGTAGAAAGCTTTTGTTCCACCACCGCCATTCAGATGCAAATTGTGTTTGAAAAAATATTTCTGGCTTGATTGAAAAGTAGAATGTGGCTTTGCTAGGGTGAATTTTAACTCTTACTGGGGTTTTGTATTGAGTTCAGATTCGTTTATTAATCATTCTCAGGAGGTAGGTGGAGGAAATGTAATAACTACAGATTATGAGAGAGGTGAGAAGTGGATTACATATGGTGAGCAAGATATAAATGTGAGAGGTAAATAGTTGGGGTAAGAAGGGGGGATAGGCTGACCCTTACTTAGTACAGATAGACAGGGTGCTCATTAAAGATAGCCTTTTTAGCCATTTCAATAAATGCATTGTCTTCTATTGATAAGTATCTCTATGCTGCAACATAGTGCTAAGAGGTCATTTGTGTGCAATACTTTGCACAACATAAAATAGAGGAGAAACGATTTACCCCTACAGAAAAAACTTAAGGTGACAGAGGATAATGAGCACTTTAGTGTGAGAGTGAGGGAATTCTTCCACTTTATATTTACAGATAATATTTGACTTCTTCATAATGACTGTGCTAAGTACTGCATGTATTGGGATGTGTACATTCTTTACAGTCTGCCAAAACTATATTGTTTAAATATAATGGGAATAATCAATGTTATAGTTCAACTGCTTATCACACTTCAGTATAAATAGCTTTTTGTTATGAAAAAACATTTGTAATGTTTTATTGTTATCATTCACAAAAGCTAAGCAGGGCTTTCTAAACCTGTTGAAGAAAAAAACAACTTAGCTTGAATTTTACTGAAAATGGTCATTAATGTATGTAATAATTGTACTATGACTTCCTGAAGTTTACAGAAAATTAAGACATTAATCAAATGTAAACTTTATGGAATCTTTTGTGAAACAGAATTATTCTCATTAAGAACAAATGTACTACGTACTTTGATATTAAATTCAGAGACAGAACATTTTATATTAAAATCAGATTTAATGTTTTTGGGGCGTTCAATATGATCTTATAGGGGTTCTGTATGTTTTTGTCTTGCAGATAAAGAATATTGAATACCTAATTCTTGGACATGTTTATTTTGTTGATACTTTTGCCATAGTCTGCATATTCATAGTTCCCTCTAGATACCAAAGAGATCAATGTTGATATCCCTCCACCCTTTGTATGTCAAAATTGATCAAAAAACATGATTTTTTTGAGTGAGTTGCAAAGTTCAAATGTGTTGGAATATTTTATTCTATGCTTAAGGCATTTAAAATATCTTTAATATTAACATCAAGCCTTGTTCCTTCATATTTACTTTCACTGTGTGTTACTCAAATATTCAATGTTGTTTTAGCATGTTATCCTTTAGCTTGCTATGTAATTGGCAAAAAAAAGAAGATTCTTTATTCCTCTTCTATGTTGTCATTTATGATTGCCCACTCTGATAAAGCATAAAGCATAAAGCACGTAAAACTGAAAGAAAAGATGGTCGTACATGCAAAACTTCTTTCAGCACTCTTGGTTTCTCCCACATACAAGATCCACTCGCCTATAGCAATAAGATAATTTATTAAATTGAAGACTCTGGTGAAATAGCATGGGGTTGTGCTACAGTGAGGATTAACTCTTAAGTGGAATTTATACTTGTTTGGATTTAAAAACGTAGAAAAACATAAACCGCGGGTGACGCCGGCATGAATGCAACATGAAAGCGGTATGAATGCGGCATGAACGTGGTGAAGTGCGGTGAAGTGCGTGGCATTCGCAAAAAATTCCCGAAAAAAGTTGGAGATGTTGGAGAATAAAAGGGGCTGCGGCTGTATAGCAAAAAGATAATTTATTAAATTGAAGACTGGTGAAATAGCATGGGGTTGTGCTACAGTGAGGATTAACTCTTAAGAGGGATTTATACTTGTTTGGATTTAAAAACAAAACGTAGAAAGCTTTTGTTCCACCACCGCCATTCAGATGCAAATTGTGTTTGAAAAAATATTTCTGGCTTGATTGAAAAGTAGAATGTGGCTTTGCTAGGGTGAATTTTAACTCTTACTGGGGTTTTGTATTGAGTTCAGATTTGTTTATTAATCATTCTCAGGAGGTAGGTGGAGGAAATGTAATAACTACAGATTATGAGAGAGGTGAGAAGTGGATTACATATGGTGAGCAAGATATAAATGTGAGAGGTGAATAGTTGGGGTAAGAAGGGGGGATAGGCTGACCCTTACTTAGTACAGATAGACAGGGTGCTCATTAAAGATAGCCTTTTTAGGATATATAAATCTGGAAAAATATGTATCCTCTAGACCCAAATAATGAGTAGCATTGGCTCCACTGGGGTATTTTGGTTTGAAAAAAGGAAGAATAAGCTTGGAAAGCTCTCATTTTTAAAATGTTTTTAAATCATACATCATCAATTACAAATATCTTCTTGCCCACATTGAGACACCTATTGTATTTGACTGCTTTACATTCGCTCCAATGTAAGCCAAATAGGAAAATGAGGAAATGTTGTTTTTTATGTAAAAGATTACATTTAGCAATTTACATCCATAGGCCTTTTATTTAACATTGTATACATTCAAACAATGCTATTGCTTGATGAAACAAAGAAGGATATGTTCCAGGTGAGGCTTGAACTCACAACCTCGGCATAGCTTAGCACGTACTGCCATATAAGTACCGCGCGCTAACCGATTGCGCCACTGGAGCACATGCCTGTAATTTTTCTATGTTCTTGTTGCCCCAATTGTCCTCCAAATCTGCTCTTTTAATCTCTGACATCCAAGTTAGATCATTTTCTCTTTACTCCTTTTAACCCCTTTTCTTTTTTTTCTGCCTCAGATCTGTTTCATACTGTACATTGAATGTGGTTAACAAAAAGTATTTCTCGTCATTGTTCAAAAACCCAATAGCAGCAACATTTTACAAAGATAATGTTGTTTAAACAATGTGTACAAACAAGTCATGTATTTCTCTTTATGAAAATATTCTCAAGGTTATTTGGTTCATATTGGTCATCATTCAAAAGTGAGTGTTACCCATATCCACTCAAAAGCCATCTGTGTGACTGAATTCAGTGCTACCAGCTATGTAGTCATGGCCGAGTGGTTAAGGCGATGGACTAGAAATCCATTGGGGTTTCCCCGCGCAGGTTCAAATCCTGCTGACTACGTTGACTTTTTCAGTGGTTAAGTGTTATTAAAAACTTCACTGCACTTTTCATTTTGTTTGTATCTGCTTGGCAAAGCAATCTTTACTTACTGGAATATGTGGCACATTAAAGAAGAAAACACTCTGAATTCTTCAAACATTTCCCAAGTTATACATTTTAGGGTGCTGATGGCTGTAAAACATTTAATAAAGGACTCCATTTCAATAAATGCATTGTCTTCTATTGATAAGTATCTCTATGCTGCAACATAGTGCTAAGAGGTCATTTGTGTGCAATACTTTGCACAACATAAAATAGAGGAGAAACGATTTACCCCTACAGAAAAAACTTAAGGTGACAGAGGATAATGAGCACTTTAGTGTGAGAGTGAGGGAATTCTTCCACTTTATATTTACAGATAATATTTGACTTCTTCATAATGACTGTGCTAAGTACTGCATGTATTGGGATGTGTACATTCTTTACAGTCTGCCAAAACTATATTGTTTAAATATAATGGGAATAATCAATGTTATAGTTCAACTGCTTATCACACTTCAGCACAAATAGCTTTTTGTTATGAAAAAACATTTGTAATGTTTTATTGTTTTCATTCACAAAAGCTAAGCAGGGATTTCTAAACCTGTTGAAGAAAAAAACAACTTAGCTTGAATTTTACTGAAAATGGTCATTAATGTATGTAATAATTGTACTATGACTTCCTGAAGTTTACAGAAAATTAAGACATTAATCAAATGTAAACTTTATGGAATCTTTTGTGAAACAGAATTATTCTCATTAAGAACAAATGTACTTCGTACTTTGATATTAAATTCAGAGACAGAACATTTTATATTAAAATCAGATTTAATGTTTTTGGGGCGTTCAATATGATCTTATAGGGGTTCTGTATGTTTTTGTCTTGCAGATAAAGAATATTGAATACCTAATTCTTGGACATGTTTATTTTGTTGATACTTTTGCCATAGTCTGCATATTCATAGTTCTCTCTAGATACCAAAGAGATCAATGTTGATATCCCTCCACCCTTTGTATGTCAAAATTGATCAAAAAACATGATTTTTTGTGTGAGTTGCAAAGTTCAAATGTGTTGGAATATTTTATTCTATGCTTAAGGCATTTAAAATATCTTTAATATTAACATCAAGCCTTGTTCCTTCATATTTACTTTCACTGTGTGTTACTCAAATATTCAATGTTGTTTTAGCATGTTATCCTTTAGCTTGCTATGTAATTGGCAAAAAAAAGAAGATTCTTTATTCCTCTTCTATGTTGTCATTTATGATTGCCCACTCTGATAAAGCATAAAGCATAAAGCACGTAAAACTGAAAGAAAAGATGGTCGTACATGCAAAACTTCTTTCAGCACTCTTGGTTTCTCCCACATACACGATCCACTCGCCTATAGCAATAAGATAATTTATTAAATTGAAGACCCTGGTGAAATAGCATGGGGTTGTGCTACAGTGAGGATTAACTCTTAAGTGGAATTTATACTTGTTTGGATTTAAAAACGTAGAAAAACATAAACCGCGGGTGACGCCGGCATGAATGCAACATGAAAGCGGTATGAATGCGGCATGAACGTGGTGAAGTGCGGTGAAGTGCGTGGCATTCGCAAAAAATTCCCGAAAAAAGTTGGAGATGTTGGAGAATAAAAGGGGCTGCGGCTGTATAGCAAAAAGATAATTTATTAAATTGAAGACTGGTGAAATAGCATGGGGTTGTGCTACAGTGAGGATTAACTCTTAAGAGGATAATGAGCACTTTAGTGTGAGAGTGAGGGAATTCTTCCACTTTATATTTACAGATAATATTTGACTTCTTCATAATGACTGTGCCATATACTGCATGTATTGGGATGTGTACATTCTTTACAGTCTGCCAAAACTATATTGTTTAAATATAATGGGAATAATCAATGTTATAGTTCAACTGCTTATCACACTTCAGCACAAATAGCTTTTTGTTATGAAAAAACATTTGTAATGTTTTATTGTTTTCATTCACAAAAGCTAAGCAGGGATTTCTAAACCTGTTGAAGAAAAAAACAACTTAGCTTGAATTTTACTGAAAATGGTCATTAATGTATGTAATAATTGTACTATGACTTCCTGAAGTTTACAGAAAATTAAGACATTAATCAAATGTAAACTTTATGGAATCTTTTGTGAAACAGAATTATTCTCATTAAGAACAAATGTACTTCGTACTTTCATATTAAATTCAGAGACAGAACATTTTATATTAAAATCAGATTTAATGTTTTTGGGGCGTTCAATATGATCTTATAGGGGTTCTGTATGTTTTTGTCTTGCAGATAAAGAATATTGAATACCTAATTCTTGGACATGTTTATTTTGTTGATACTTTTGCCATAGTCTGCATATTCATAGTTCCCTCTAGATACCAAAGAGATCAATGTTGATATCCCTCCACCCTTTGTATGTCAAAATTGATCAAAAAACATGATTTTTTGAGTGAGTTGCAAAGTTCAAATGTGTTGGAATATTTTATTCTATGCTTAAGGCATTTAAAATATCTTTAATATTAACATCAAGCCTTGTTCCTTCATATTTACTTTCACTGTGTGTTACTCAAATATTCAATGTTGTTTTAGCATGGTATCCTTTAGCTTGCTATGTAATTGGCAAAAAAAAGAAGATTCTTTATTCCTCTTCTATGTTGTCATTTATGATTGCCCACTCTGATAAAGCATAAAGCATAAAGCACGTAAAACTGAAAGAAAAGATGGTCGTACATGCAAAACTTCTTTCAGCACTCTTGGTTTCTCCCACATACACGATCCACTCGCCTATAGCAATAAGATAATTTATTAAATTGAAGACTCTGGTGAAATAGCATGGGGTTGTGCTACAGTGAGGATTAACTCTTAAGTGGAATTTATACTTGTTTGGAT
The DNA here is from genome assembly GCF_040206685.1 of Ascaphus truei. Taxonomy (NCBI): domain Eukaryota; kingdom Metazoa; phylum Chordata; class Amphibia; order Anura; family Ascaphidae; genus Ascaphus; species Ascaphus truei. The sequence continues at coordinate 53,893,376 of NC_134497.1, forward strand.
TTAAAAACGTAGAAAAACATAAACCGCGGGTGACGCCGGCATGAATGCAACATGAAAGCGGTATGAATGCGGCATGAACGTGGTGAAGTGCGGTGAAGTGCGTGGCATTCGCAAAAAAATCCCGAAAAAAGTTGGAGATGTTGGAGAATAAAAGGGGCTGCGGCTGTATAGCAAAAAGATAATTTATTAAATTGAAGACTGGTGAAATAGCATGGGGTTGTGCTACAGTGAGGATTAACTCTTAAGAGGGATTTATACTTGTTTGGATTTAAAAACAAAATGTAGAAAGCTTTTGTTCCACCACCGCCATTCAGATGCAAATTGTGTTTGAAAAAATATTTCTGGCTTGATTGAAAAGTAGAATGTTTCTTTGCTAGGGTGAATTTTAACTCTTACTGGGGTTTTGTATTGAGTTCAGATTTGTTTATTAATCATTCTCAGGAGGTAGGTGGAGGAAATGTAATAACTACAGATTATGAGAGAGGTGAGAAGTGGATTACATATGGTGAGCAAGATATAAATGTGAGAGGTGAATAGTTGGGGTAAGAAGGGGGGATAAGCTGACCCTTACTTAGTACAGATAGACAGGGTGCTCATTAAAGATAGCCTTTTTAGGATATATAAATCTGGAAAAATATGTATCCTCTAGACCCAAATAATGAGTAGCATTGGCTCCACTGGGGTATTTTGGTTTGAAAAAAGGAAGAATATGCTTGGAAAGCTCTCATTTTAAAAAAAAATTAAATCATACATCATCAATTACAAATATCTTCTTGCCCACATTGAGACACCTATTGTATTTGACTGCTTTACATTCGCTCCAATGTAAGCCAAATAGGAAAATGAGGAAATGTTGTTTTTTATGTAAAAGATTACATTTAGCAATTTACATCCATAGGCCTTTTATTTAACATTGTATACATTCAAACAATGCTATTGCTTGATGAAACAAAAAAGGATATGTTCCAGGTGAGGCTTGAACTCACAACCTCGGCATAGCTTAGCACGTACTGCCATATAAGTACCGCGCGCTAACCGATTGCGCCACTGGAGCACACGATTTACCCCTACAGAAAAAACTTAAGGTGACAGAGGATAATGAGCACTTTAGTGTGAGATTGAGGGAATTCTTCCACTTTATATTTACAGAAAATATTTGACTTCTTCATAATGACTGTGCTAAGTACTGCATGTATTGGGATGTGTACATTCTTTACAGTCTGCCAAAACTATATTGTTTAAATATAATGGGAATAATCAATGTTATAGTTCAACTGCTTATCACACTTCAGCACAAATAGCTTTTTGTTATGAAAAAACATTTGTAATGTTTTATTGTTTTCATTCACAAAAGCTAAGCAGGGATTTCTAAACCTGTTGAAGAAAAAAACAACTTAGCTTGAATTTTACTGAAAATGGTCATTAATGTATGTAATAATTGTACTATGACTTCCTGAAGTTTACAGAAAATTAAGACATTAATCAAATGTAAACTTTATGGAATCTTTTGTGAAACAGAATTATTCTCATTAAGAACAAATGTACTTCGTACTTTCATATTAAATTCAGAGACAGAACATTTTATATTAAAATCAGATTTAATGTTTTTGGGGCGTTCAATATGATCTTATAGGGGTTCTGTATGTTTTTGTCTTGCAGATAAAGAATATTGAATACCTAATTCTTGGACATGTTTATTTTGTTGATACTTTTGCCATAGTCTGCATATTCATAGTTCCCTCTAGATACCAAAGAGATCAATGTTGATATCCCTCCACCCTTTGTATGTCAAAATTGATCAAAAAACATGATTTTTTGAGTGAGTTGCAAAGTTCAAATGTGTTGGAATATTTTATTCTATGCTTAAGGCATTTAAAATATCTTTAATATTAACATCAAGCCTTGTTCCTTCATATTTACTTTCACTGTGTGTTACTCAAATATTCAATGTTGTTTTAGCATGGTATCCTTTAGCTTGCTATGTAATTGGCAAAAAAAAGAAGATTCTTTATTCCTCTTCTATGTTGTCATTTATGATTGCCCACTCTGATAAAGCATAAAGCATAAAGCACGTAAAACTGAAAGAAAAGATGGTCGTACATGCAAAACTTCTTTCAGCACTCTTGGTTTCTCCCACATACACGATCCACTCGCCTATAGCAATAAGATAATTTATTAAATTGAAGACTCTGGTGAAATAGCATGGGGTTGTGCTACAGTGAGGATTAACTCTTAAGTGGAATTTATACTTGTTTGGATTTAAAAACGTAGAAAAACATAAACCGCGGGTGACGCCGGCATGAATGCAACATGAAAGCGGTATGAATGCGGCATGAACGTGGTGAAGTGCGGTGAAGTGCGTGGCATTCGCAAAAAAATCCCGAAAAAAGTTGGAGATGTTGGAGAATAAAAGGGGCTGCGGCTGTATAGCAAAAAGATAATTTATTAAATTGAAGACTGGTGAAATAGCATGGGGTTGTGCTACAGTGAGGATTAACTCTTAAGAGGGATTTATACTTGTTTGGATTTAAAAACAAAACGTAGAAAAACATCAACTGCGGGTGACGCAGGCATGAATGCAACATGAAAGCGGTATGAATGCGGCATGAACGTGGTGAAGTGTGGTGAAGTGCGTGGCATTCGGAAAAAATTCCCGAAAAAAGTTGGAGATGTTGGAGAATAAAAGGGGCTGCGGCTGTATAGCAAAAAGATAATTTATTAAATTGAAGACTGGTGAAATAGCATGGGGTTGTGCTACAGTGAGGATTAACTCTTAAGAGGGATTTATACTTGTTTGGATTTAAAAACAAAATGTAGAAAGCTTTTGTTCCACCACCGCCATTCAGATGCAAATTGTGTTTGAAAAAATATTTCTGGCTTGATTGAAAAGTAGAATGTGGCTTTGCTAGGGTGAATTTTAACTCTTAATGGGGTTTTGTATTGAGTTCAGATTTGTTTATTAATCATTCTCAGGAGGTAGGTGGAGGAAATGTAATAACTACAGATTATGAGAGAGGTGAGAAGTGGATTACATATGGCGAGCAAGATATAAATGTGAGAGGTGAATAGTTGGGGTAAGAAGGGGGGATAGGCTGACCCTTACTTAGTACAGATAGACAGGGTGCTCATTAAAGATAGCCTTTTTAGGATATATAAATCTGGAAAAATATGTATCCTCTAGACCCAAATAATGAGTAGCATTGGCTCCACTGGGGTATTTTGCTTTGAAAAAAGGAAGAATATGCTTGGACAGCTCTCATTTTTTAATTTTTTTAAATCATACATCATCAATTACAAATATCTTTTTGCCCACATTGAGACACCTATTGTATTTGACTGCTTTACATTCGCTCCAATGTAAGCCAAATAGGAAAATGACGAAAAGTTGTTTTTTATGTAAAAGATTACATTTAGCAATTTACATCCATAGGCCTTTTATTTAACATTGTATACATTCAAACAATGCTATTGCTTGATGAAACAAAAAAGGATATGTTCCAGGTGAGGCTTGAACTCACAACCTCGGCATAGCTTAGCACGTACTGCCATATAAGTACCGCGCGCTAACCGATTGCGCCACTGGAGCACATGCCTGTAATTTTTCTATGTTCTTGTTGCCCCAATTGTCCTCCAAATCTGCTCTTTTAATCTCTGACATCCAAGTTAGATCATTTTCTCTTTACTCCTTTTAACCCCTTTTCTTTTTTTTCTGCCTCAGATCTGTTTCATACTGTACATTGAATGTGGTTAACAAAAAGTATTTCTCGTCATTGTTCAAAAACCCAATAGCAGCAACATTTTACAAAGATAATGTTGTTTAAACAATGTGTACAAACAAGTCATGTATTTCTCTTTATGAAAATATTCTCAAGGTTATTTGGTTCATATTGGTCATCATTCAAAAGTGAGTGTTACCCATATCCACTCAAAAGCCATCTGTGTGACTGAATTCAGTGCTACCAGCTATGTAGTCATGGCCGAGTGGTTAAGGCGATGGACTAGAAATCCATTGGGGTTTCCCCGCGCAGGTTCAAATCCTGCTGACTACGTTGACTTTTTCAGTGGTTAAGTGTTATTAAAAACTTCACTGCACTTTTCATTTTGTTTGTATCTGCTTGGCAAAGCAATCTTTACTTACTGGAATATGTGGCACATTAAAGAAGAAAACACTCTGAATTCTTCAAACATTTCCCAAGTTATACATTTTAGGGTACTGATGGCTGTAAAACATTTAATAAAGGACTCCATTTCAATAAATGCATTGTCTTCTATTGATAAGTATCTCTATGCTGCAACATAGTGCTAAGAGGTCATTTGTGTGCAATACTTTGCACAACATAAAATAGAGGAGAAACGATTTACCCCTACAGAAAAAACTTAAGGTGACAGAGGATAATGAGCACTTTAGTGTGAGAGTGAGGGAATTCTTCCACTTTATATTTACAGATAATATTTGACTTCTTCATAATGACTGTGCTAAGTACTGCATGTATTGGGATGTGTACATTCTTTACAGTCTGCCAAAACTATATTGTTTAAATATAATGGGAATAATCAATGTTATAGTTCAACTGCTTATCACACTTCAGTATAAATAGCTTTTTGTTATGAAAAAACATTTGTAATGTTTTATTGTTATCATTCACAAAAGCTAAGCAGGGCTTTCTAAACCTGTTGAAGAAAAAAACAACTTAGCTTGAATTTTACTGAAAATGGTCATTAATGTATGTAATAATTGTACTATGACTTCCTGAAGTTTACAGAAAATTAAGACATTAATCAAATGTAAACTTTATGGAATCTTTTGTGAAACAGAATTATTCTCATTAAGAACAAATGTACTTCGTACTTTGATATTAAATTCAGAGACAGAACATTTTATATTAAAATCAGATTTAATGTTTTTGGGGCGTTCAATATGATCTTATAGGGGTTCTGTATGTTTTTGTCTTGCAGATAAAGAATATTGAATACCTAATTCTTGGACATGTTTATTTTGTTGATACTTTTGCCATAGTCTGCATATTCATAGTTCCCCCTAGATACCAAAGAGATCAATGTTGATATCCCTCCACCCTTTGTATGTTAAAATTGATCAAAAAACATGATTTTTTGAGTGAGTTGCAAAGTTCAAATGTGTTGGAATATTTTATTCTATGCTTAAGGCATTTAAAATATCTTTAATATTAACATCAAGCCTTGTTCCTTCATATTTACTTTCACTGTGTGTTACTCAAATATTCAATGTTGTTTTAGCATGTTATCCTTTAGCTTGCTATGTAATTGGCAAAAAAAAGAAGATTCTTTATTCCTCTTCTATGTTGTCATTTATGATTGCCCACTCTGATAAAGCATAAAGCATAAAGCACGTAAAACTGAAAGAAAAGATGGTCGTACATGCAAAACTTCTTTCAGCACTCTTGGTTTCTCCCACATACAAGATCCACTCGCCTATAGCAATAAGATAATTTATTAAATTGAAGACTCTGGTGAAATAGCATGGGGTTGTGCTACAGTGAGGATTAACTCTTAAGTGGAATTTATACTTGTTTGGATTTAAAAACGTAGAAAAACATAAACCGCGGGTGACGCCGGCATGAATGCAACATGAAAGCGGTATGAATGCGGCATGAACGTGGTGAAGTGCGGTGAAGTGCGTGGCATTCGGAAAAAATTCCCGAAAAAAGTTGGAGATGTTGGAGAATAAAAGGGGCTGCGGCTGTATAGCAAAAAGATAATTTATTAAATTGAAGACTGGTGAAATAGCATGGGGTTGTGCTACAGTGAGGATTAACTCTTAAGAGGGATTTATACTTGTTTGGATTTAAAAACAAAACGTAGAAAAACATCAACTGTGGGTGACGCAGGCATGAATGCAACATGAAAGCGGTATGAATGCGGCATGAACGTGGTGAAGTGCGGTGAAGTGCGTGGCATTCGGAAAAAATTCCCGAAAAAAGTTGGAGATGTTGGAGAATAAAAGGGGCTGCGGCTGTATAGCAAAAAGATAATTTATTAAATTGAAGACTGGTGAAATAGCATGGGGTTGTGCTACAGTGAGGATTAACTCTTAAGAGGGATTTATACTTGTTTGGATTTAAAAACAAAACGTAGAAAGCTTTTGTTCCACCACCGCCATTCAGATGCAAATTGTGTTTGAAAAAATATTTCTGGCTTGATTGAAAAGTAGAATGTGGCTTTGCTAGGGTGAATTTTAACTCTTACTGGGGTTTTGTATTGAGTTCAGATTTGTTTATTAATCATTCTCAGGAGGTAGGTGGAGGAAATGTAATAACTACAGATTATGAGAGAGGTGAGAAGTGGATTACATATGGTGAGCAAGATATAAATGTGAGAGGTGAATAGTTGGGGTAAGAAGGGGGGATAGGCTGACCCTTACTTAGTACAGATAGACAGGGTGCTCATTAAAGATAGCCTTTTTAGGATATATAAATCTGGAAAAATATGTATCCTCTAGACCCAAATAATGAGTAGCATTGGCTCCACTGGGGTATTTTGGTTTGAAAAAAGGAAGAATATGCTTGGAAAGCTCTCATTTTAAAAAAAATTTAAATCATACATCATCAATTAAAAATATCTTCTTGCCCACATTGAGACACCTATTGTATTTGACTGCTTTACAATCGCTCCAATGTAAGCCAAATAGGAAAATGAGGAAATGTTGTTTTTTATGTAAAAGATTACATTTAGCAATTTACATCCATAGGCCTTTTATTTAACATTGTATACATTCAAACAATGCTATTGCTTGATGAAACAAAAAAGGATATGTTCCAGGTGAGGCTTGAACTCACAACCTCGGCATAGCTTAGCACGTACTGCCATATAAGTACCGCGCGCTAACCGATTGCGCCACTGGAGCACATACCTGTAATTTTTCTATGTTCTTGTTGCCCCAATTGTCCTCCAAATCTGCTCTTTTAATCTCTGACATCCAAGTTAGATCATTTTCTCTTTACTCCTTTTAACCCCTTTTCTTTTTTTTCTGCCTCAGATCTGTTTCATACTGTACATTGAATGTGGTTAACAAAAAGTATTTCTCGTCATTGTTCAAAAACCCAATAGCAGCAACATTTTACAAAGATAATGTTGTTTAAACAATGTGTACAAACAAGTCATGTATTTCTCTTTATGAAAATATTCTCAAGGTTATTTGGTTCATATTGGTCATCATTCAAAAGTGAGTGTTACCCATATCCACTCAAAAGCCATCTGTGTGACTGAATTCAGTGCTACCAGCTATGTAGTCATGGCCGAGTGGTTAAGGCGATGGACTAGAAATCCATTGGGGTTTCCCCGCGCAGGTTCAAATCCTGCTGACTACGTTGACTTTTTCAGTGGTTAAGTGTTATTAAAAACTTCACTGCACTTTTCATTTTGTTTGTATCTGCTTGGCAAAGCAATCTTTACTTACTGGAATATGTGGCACATTAAAGAAGAAAACACTCTGAATTCTTCAAACATTTCCCAAGTTATACATTTTAGGGTACTGATGGCTGTAAAACATTTAATAAAGGACTCCATTTCAATAAATGCATTGTCTTCTATTGATAAGTATCTCTATGCTGCAACATAGTGCTAAGAGGTCATTTGTGTGCAATACTTTGCACAACATAAAATAGAGGAGAAACGATTTACCCCTACAGAAAAAACTTAAGGTGACAGAGGATAATGAGCACTTTAGTGTGAGAGTGAGGGAATTCTTCCACTTTATATTTACAGATAATATTTGACTTCTTCATAATGACTGTGCTAAGTACTGCATGTATTGGGATGTGTACATTCTTTACAGTCTGCCAAAACTATATTGTTTAAATATAATGGGAATAATCAATGTTATAATTCAACTGCTTATCACACTTCAGTATAAATAGCTTTTTGTTATGAAAAAACATTTGTAATGTTTTATTGTTATCATTCACAAAAGCTAAGCAGGGCTTTCTAAACCTGTTGAAGAAAAAAACAACTTAGCTTGAATTTTACTGAAAATGGTCATTAATGTATGTAATAATTGTACTATGACTTCCTGAAGTTTACAGAAAATTAAGACATTAATCAAATGTAAACTTTATGGAATCTTTTGTGAAACAGAATTATTCTCATTAAGAACAAATGTACTTCGTACTTTGATATTAAATTCAGAGACAGAACATTTTATATTAAAATCAGATTTAATGTTTTTGGGGCGTTCAATATGATCTTATAGGGGTTCTGTATGTTTTTGTCTTGCAGATAAAGAATATTGAATACCTAATTCTTGGACATGTTTATTTTGTTGATACTTTTGCCATAGTCTGCATATTCATAGTTCCCTCTAGATACCAAAGAGATCAATGTTGATATCCCTCCACCCTTTGTATGTCAAAATTGATCAAAAAACATGATTTTTTGAGTGAGTTGCAAAGTTCAAATGTGTTGGAATATTTTATTCTATGCTTAAGGCATTTAAAATATCTTTAATATTAACATCAAGCCTTGTTCCTTCATATTTACTTTCACTGTGTGTTACTCAAATATTCAATGTTGTTTTAGCACGTTATCCTTTAGCTTGCTATGTAATTGGCAAAAAAAAGAAGATTCTTTATTCCTCTTCTATGTTGTCATTTATGATTGCCCACTCTGATAAAGCATAAAGCATAAAGCACGTAAAACTGAAAGAAAAGATGGTCGTACATGCAAAACTTCTTTCAGCACTCTTGGTTTCTCCCACATACAAGATCCACTCGCCTATAGCAATAAGATAATTTATTAAATTGAAGACTCTGGTGAAATAGCATGGGGTTGTGCTACAGTGAGGATTAACTCTTAAGTGGAATTTATACTTGTTTGGATTTAAAAACGTAGAAAAACATAAACCGCGGGTGACGCCGGCATGAATGCAACATGAAAGCGGTATGAATGCGGCATGAACGTGGTGAAGTGCGGTGAAGTGCGTGGCATTCGGAAAAAAATCCCGAAAAAAGTTGGAGATGTTGGAGAATAAAAGGGGCTGCGGCTGTATAGCAAAAAGATAATTTATTAAATTGAAGACTGGTGAAATAGCATGGGGTTGTGCTACAGTGAGGATTAACTCTTAAGAGGGATTTATACTTGTTTGGATTTAAAAACAAAACGTAGAAAAACATCAACTGCGGGTGACGCAGGCATGAATGCAACATGAAAGCGGTATGAATGCGGCATGAACGTGGTGAAGTGCGGTGAAGTGCGTGGCATTCGGAAAAAATTCCCGAAAAAAGTTGGAGATGTTGGAGAATAAAAGGGGCTGCGGCTGTATAGCAAAAAGATAATTTATTAAATTGAAGACTGGTGAAATAGCATGGGGTTGTGCTACAGTGAGGATTAACTCTTAAGAGGGATTTATACTTGTTTGGATTTAAAAACAAAACGTAGAAAGCTTTTGTTCCACCACCGCCATTCAGATGCAAATTGTGTTTGAAAAAATATTTCTGGCTTGATTGAAAAGTAGAATGTGGCTTTGCTAGGGTGAATTTTAACTCTTACTGGGGTTTTGTATTGAGTTCAGATTTGTTTATTAATCATTCTCAGGAGGTAGGTGGAGGAAATGTAATAACTACAGATTATGAGAGAGGTGAGAAGTGGATTACATATGGTGAGCAAGATATAAATGTGAGAGGTGAATAGTTGGGGTAAGAAGGGGGGATAGGCTGACCCTTACTTAGTACAGATAGACAGGGTGCTCATTAAAGATAGCCTTTTTAGGATATATAAATCTGGAAAAATATGTATCCTCTAGACCCAAATAATGAGTAGCATTGGCTCCACTGGGGTATTTTGGTTTGAAAAAAGGAAGAATATGCTTGGAAAGCTCTCATTTTAAAAAAAATTTAAATCATACATCATCAATTAAAAATATCTTCTTGCCCACATTGAGACACCTATTGTATTTGACTGCTTTACAATCGCTCCAATGTAAGCCAAATAGGAAAATGAGGAAATGTTGTTTTTTATGTAAAAGATTACATTTAGCAATTTACATCCATAGGCCTTTTATTTAACATTGTATACATTCAAACAATGCTATTGCTTGATGAAACAAAAAAGGATATGTTCCAGGTGAGGCTTGAACTCACAACCTCGGCATAGCTTAGCACGTACTGCCATATAAGTACCGCGCGCTAACCGATTGCGCCACTGGAGCACATGCCTGTAATTTTTCTATGTTCTTGTTGCCCCAATTGTCCTCCAAATCTGCTCTTTTAATCTCTGACATCCAAGTTAGATCATTTTCTCTTTACTCCTTTTAACCCCTTTTCTTTTTTTTCTGCCTCAGATCTGTTTCATACTGTACATTGAATGTGGTTAACAAAAAGTATTTCTCGTCATTGTTCAAAAACCCAATAGCAGCAACATTTTACAAAGATAATGTTGTTTAAACAATGTGTACAAACAAGTCATGTATTTCTCTTTATGAAAATATTCTCAAGGTTATTTGGTTCATATTGGTCATCATTCAAAAGTGAGTGTTACCCATATCCACTCAAAAGCCATCTGTGTGACTGAATTCAGTGCTACCAGCTATGTAGTCATGGCCGAGTGGTTAAGGCGATGGACTAGAAATCCATTGGGGTTTCCCCGCGCAGGTTCAAATCCTGCTGACTACGTTGACTTTTTCAGTGGTTAAGTGTTATTAAACACTTCACTGCACTTTTCATTTTGTTTGTATCTGCTTGGCAAAGCAATCTTTACTTACTGGAATATGTGGCACATTAAAGAAGAAAACACTCTGAATTCTTCAAACATTTCCCAAGTTATACATTTTAGGGTGCTGATGGCTGTAAAACATTTAATAAAGGACTCCATTTCAATAAATGCATTGTCTTCTATTGATAAGTATCTCTATGCTGCAACATAGTGCTAAGAGGTCATTTGTGTGCAATACTTTGCACAACATAAAATAGAGGAGAAACGATTTACCCCTACAGAAAAAACTTAAGGTGACAGAGGATAATGAGCACTTTAGTGTGAGAGTGAGGGAATTCTTCCACTTTATATTTACAGATAATATTTGACTTCTTCATAATGACTGTGCTAAGTACTGCATGTATTGGGATGTGTACATTCTTTACAGTCTGCCAAAACTATATTGTTTAAATATAATGGGAATAATCAATGTTATAGTTCAACTGCTTATCACACTTCAGCACAAATAGCTTTTTGTTATGAAAAAACATTTGTAATGTTTTATTGTTTTCATTCACAAAAGCTAAGCAGAGATTTCTAAACCTGTTGAAGAAAAAAACAACTTAGCTTGAATTTTACTGAAAATGGTCATTAATGTATGTAATAATTGTACTATGACTTCCTGAAGTTTACAGAAAATTAAGACATTAATCAAATGTAAACTTTATGGAATCTTTTGTGAAACAGAATTATTCTCATTAAGAACAAATGTACTTCGTACTTTGATATTAAATTCAGAGACAGAACATTTTATATTAAAATCAGATTTAATGTTTTTGGGGCGTTCAATATGATCTTATAGGGGTTCTGTATGTTTTTGTCTTGCAGATAAAGAATATTGAATACCTAATTCTTGGACATGTTTATTTTGTTGATACTTTTGCCATAGTCTGCATATTCATAGTTCCCTCTAGATACCAAAGAGATCAATGTTGATATCCCTCCACCCTTTGTATGTCAAAATTGATCAAAAAACATGATTTTTTGTGTGAGTTGCAAAGTTCAAATGTGTTGGAATATTTTATTCTATGCTTAAGGCATTTAAAATATCTTTAATATTAACATCAAGCCTTGTTCCTTCATATTTACTTTCACTGTGTGTTACTCAAATATTCAATGTTGTTTTAGCATGTTATCCTTTAGCTTGCTATGTAATTGGCAAAAAAAAGAAGATTCTTTATTCCTCTTCTATGTTGTCATTTATGATTGCCCACTCTGATAAAGCATAAAGCATAAAGCACGTAAAACTGAAAGAAAAGATGGTCGTACATGCAAAACTTCTTTCAGCACTCTTGGTTTCTCCCACATACACGATCCACTCGCCTATAGCAATAAGATAATTTATTAAATTGAAGACTCTGGTGAAATACCATGGGGTTGTGCTACAGTGAGGATTAACTCTTAAGTGGAATTTATACTTGTTTGGATTTAAAAACGTAGAAAAACATAAACCGCGGGTGACGCCGGCATGAATGCAACATGAAAGCGGTATGAATGCGGCATGAACGTGGTGAAGTGCGGTGAAGTGCGTGGCATTCGCAAAAAATTCCCGAAAAAAGTTGGAGATGTTGGAGAATAAAAGGGGCTGCGGCTGTATAGCAAAAAGATAATTTATTAAATTGAAGACTGGTGAAATAGCATGGGGTTGTGCTACAGTGAGGATTAACTCTTAAGAGGGATTTATACTTGTTTGGATTTAAAAACAAAACGTAGAAAAACATCAACTGCGGATGACGCAGGCATGAATGCAACATGAAAGCGGTATGAATGTGGCATGAACGTGGTGAAGTGCGGTGAAGTGCGTGGCATTCGGAAAAAATTCCCGAAAAAAGTTGGAGATGTTGGAGAATAAAAGGGGCTGCGGCTGTATAGCAAAAAGATAATTTATTAAATTGAAGACTGGTGAAATAGCATGGGGTTGTGCTACAGTGAGGATTAACTCTTAAGAGGGATTTATACTTGTTTGGATTTAAAAACGTAGAAAAACATAAACCGCGGGTGACGCCGGCATGAATGCAACATGAAAGCGGTATGAATGCGGCATGAACGTGGTGAAGTGCGGTGAAGTGCGTGGCATTCGCAAAAAATTCCCGAAAAAAGTTGGAGATGTTGGAGAATAAAAGGGGCTGCGGCTGTATAGCAAAAAGATAATTTATTAAATTGAAGACTGGTGAAATAGCATGGGGTTGTGCTACAGTGAGGATTAACTCTTAAGAGGGATTTATACTTGTTTGGATTTAAAAACAAAACGTAGAAAAACATCAACTGCGGGTGACGCAGGCATGAATGCAACATGAAAGTGGTATGAATGCGGCATGAACGTGGTGAAGTGCGGTGAAGTGCGTGGCATTCGCAAAAAATTCCCGAAAAAAGTTGGAGATGTTGGGGCTGCGGCTGTATAGCAAAAAGATAATTTATTAAATTGAAGACTGGTGAAATAGCATGGGGTTGTGCTACAGTGAGGATTAACTCTTAAGAGGGATTTATACTTGTTTGGATTTAAAAACAAAACGTAGAAAGCTTTTGTTCCACCACCGCCATTCAGATGCAAATTGTGTTTGAAAAAATATTTCTGGCTTGATTGAAAAGTAGAATGTGGCTTTGCTAGGGTGAATTTTAACTCTTACTGGGGTTTTGTATTGAGTTCAGATTTGTTTATTAATCATTCTCAGGAGGTAGGTGGAGGAAATGTAATAACTACAGATTATGAGAGAGGTGAGAAGTGGATTACATATGGTGAGCAAGATATAAATGTGAGAGGTGAATAGTTGGGGTAAGAAGGGGGGATAGGCTGACCCTTACTTAGTACAGATAGACAGGGTGCTCATTAAAGATAGCCTTTTTAGGATATATAAATCTGGAAAAATATGTATCCTCTAGACCCAAATAATGAGTAGCATTGGCTCCACTGGGGTATTTTGGTTTGAAAAAAGGAAGAATATGCTTGGAAAGCTCTCATTTTTAAAATGTTTTTAAATCATACATCATCAATTACAAATATCTTCTTGCCCACATTGAGACACCTATTGTATTTGACTGCTTTACATTCGCTCCAATGTAAGCCAAATAGGAAAATGAGGAAATGTTGTTTTTTATGTAAAAGATTACATTTAGCAATTTACATCCATAGGCCTTTTATTTAACATTGTATACATTCAAACAATGCTATTGCTTGATGAAACAAAAAAGGATATGTTCCAGGTGAGGCTTGAACTCACAACCTGTTCCAGGTGAGGCATGAACCTCACCAGGTGAGGTGAGGATATGTTCCAGGTGAGGCATGAACTCACAACTGGCATAGCTTAGCACGTACTGCCATATAAGTACCGCGCGCTAACCGATTGCGCCACTGGAGCACATGCCTGTAATTTTTCTATGTTCTTGTTGCCCCAATTGTCCTCCAAATCTGCTCTTTTAATCTCTGACATCCAAGTTAGATCATTTTCTCTTTACTCCTTTTAACCCCTTTTCTTTTTTTTCTGCCTCAGATCTGTTTCATACTGTACATTGAATGTGGTTAACAAAAAGTATTTCTCGTCATTGTTCAAAAACCCAATAGCAGCAACATTTTACAAAGATAATGTTGTTTAAACAATGTGTACAAACAAGTCATGTATTTCTCTTTATGAAAATATTCTCAAGGTTATTTGGTTCATATTGGTCATCATTCAAAAGTGAGTGTTACCCATATCCACTCAAAAGCCATCTGTGTGACTGAATTCAGTGCTACCAGCTATGTAGTCATGGCCGAGTGGTTAAGGCGATGGACTAGAAATCCATTGGGGTTTCCCCGCGCAGGTTCAAATCCTGCTGACTACGTTGACTTTTTCAGTGGTTAAGTGTTATTAAACACTTCACTGCACTTTTCATTTTGTTTGTATCTGCTTGGCAAAGCAATCTTTACTTACTGGAATATGTGGCACATTAAAGAAGAAAACACTCTGAATTCTTCAAACATTTCCCAAGTTATACATTTTAGGGTGCTGATGGCTGTAAAACATTTAATAAAGGACTCCATTTCAATAAATGCATTGTCTTCTATTGATAAGTATCTCTATGCTGCAACATAGTGCTAAGAGGTCATTTGTGTGCAATACTTTGCACAACATAAAATAGAGGAGAAACGATTTACCCCTACAGAAAAAACTTAAGGTGACAGAGGATAATGAGCACTTTAGTGTGAGAGTGAGGGAATTCTTCCACTTTATATTTACAGATAATATTTGACTTCTTCATAATGACTGTGCTAAGTACTGCATGTATTGGGATGTGTACATTCTTTACAGTCTGCCAAAACTATATTGTTTAAATATAATGGGAATAATCAATGTTATAGTTCAACTGCTTATCACACTTCAGCACAAATAGCTTTTTGTTATGAAAAAACATTTGTAATGTTTTATTGTTTTCATTCACAAAAGCTAAGCAGGGATTTCTAAACCTGTTGAAGAAAAAAACAACTTAGCTTGAATTTTACTGAAAATGGTCATTAATGTATGTAATAATTGTACTATGACTTCCTGAAGTTTACAGAAAATTAAGACATTAATCAAATGTAAACTTTATGGAATCTTTTGTGAAACAGAATTATTCTCATTAAGAACAAATGTACTTCGTACTTTCATATTAAATTCAGAGACAGAACATTTTATATTAAAATCAGATTTAATGTTTTTGGGGCGTTCAATATGATCTTATAGGGGTTCTGTATGTTTTTGTCTTGCAGATAAAGAATATTGAATACCTAATTCTTGGACATGTTTATTTTGTTGATACTTTTGCCATAGTCTGCATATTCATAGTTCCCTCTAGATACCAAAGAGATCAATGTTGATATCCCTCCACCCTTTGTATGTCAAAATTGATCAAAAAACATGATTTTTTGAGTGAGTTGCAAAGTTCAAATGTGTTGGAATATTTTATTCTATGCTTAAGGCATTTAAAATATCTTTAATATTAACATCAAGCCTTGTTCCTTCATATTTACTTTCACTGTGTGTTACTCAAATATTCAATGTTGTTTTAGCATGGTATCCTTTAGCTTGCTATGTAATTGGCAAAAAAAAGAAGATTCTTTATTCCTCTTCTATGTTGTCATTTATGATTGCCCACTCTGATAAAGCATAAAGCATAAAGCACGTAAAACTGAAAGAAAAGATGGTCGTACATGCAAAACTTCTTTCAGCACTCTTGGTTTCTCCCACATACACGATCCACTCGCCTATAGCAATAAGATAATTTATTAAATTGAAGACTCTGGTGAAATAGCATGGGGTTGTGCTACAGTGAGGATTAACTCTTAAGTGGAATTTATACTTGTTTGGATTTAAAAACGTAGAAAAACATCAACTGCGGGTGACGCAGGCATGAATGCAACATGAAAGCGGTATGAATGCGGCATGAACGTGGTGAAGTGTGGTGAAGTGCGTGGCATTCGGAAAAAATTCCCGAAAAAAGTTGGAGATGTTGGAGAATAAAAGGGGCTGCGGCTGTATAGCAAAAAGATAATTTATTAAATTGAAGACTGGTGAAATAGCATGGGGTTGTGCTACAGTGAGGATTAACTCTTAAGAGGGATTTATACTTGTTTGGATTTAAAAACAAAATGTAGAAAGCTTTTGTTCCACCACCGCCATTCAGATGCAAATTGTGTTTGAAAAAATATTTCTGGCTTGATTGAAAAGTAGAATGTGGCTTTGCTAGGGTGAATTTTAACTCTTAATGGGGTTTTGTATTGTGTTCAGATTTGTTTATTAATCATTCTCAGGAGGTAGGTGGAGGAAATGTAATAACTACAGATTATGAGAGAGGTGAGAAGTGGATTACATATGGCGAGCAAGATATAAATGTGAGAGGTGAATAGTTGGGGTAAGAAGGGGGGATAGGCTGACCCTTACTTAGTACAGATAGACAGGGTGCTCATTAAAGATAGCCTTTTTAGGATATATAAATCTGGAAAAATATGTATCCTCTAGACCCAAATAATGAGTAGCATTGGCTCCACTGGGGTATTTTGCTTTGAAAAAAGGAAGAATATGCTTGGATAGCTCTCATTTTTTAATTTTTTTAAATCATACATCATCAATTACAAATATCTTTTTGCCCACATTGAGACACCTATTGTATTTGACTGCTTTACATTCGCTCCAATGTAAGCCAAATAGGAAAATGACGAAAAGTTGTTTTTTATGTAAAAGATTACATTTAGCAATTTACATCCATAGGCCTTTTATTTAACATTGTATACATTCAAACAATGCTATTGCTTGATGAAACAAAAAAGGATATGTTCCAGGTGAGGCTTGAACTCACAACCTCGGCATAGCTTAGCACGTACTGCCATATAAGTACCGCGCGCTAACCGATTGCGCCACTGGAGCACATGCCTGTAATTTTTCTATGTTCTTGTTGCCCCAATTGTCCTCCAAATCTGCTCTTTTAATCTCTGACATCCAAGTTAGATCATTTTCTCTTTACTCCTTTTAACCCCTTTTCTTTTTTTTCTGCCTCAGATCTGTTTCATACTGTACATTGAATGTGGTTAACAAAAAGTATTTCTCGTCATTGTTCAAAAACCCAATAGCAGCAACATTTTACAAAGATAATGTTGTTTAAACAATGTGTACAAACAAGTCATGTATTTCTCTTTATGAAAATATTCTCAAGGTTATTTGGTTCATATTGGTCATCATTCAAAAGTGAGTGTTACCCATATCCACTCAAAAGCCATCTGTGTGACTGAATTCAGTGCTACCAGCTATGTAGTCATGGCCGAGTGGTTAAGGCGATGGACTAGAAATCCATTGGGGTTTCCCCGCGCAGGTTCAAATCCTGCTGACTACGTTGACTTTTTCAGTGGTTAAGTGTTATTAAAAACTTCACTGCACTTTTCATTTTGTTTGTATCTGCTTGGCAAAGCAATCTTTACTTACTGGAATATGTGGCACATTAAAGAAGAAAACACTCTGAATTCTTCAAACATTTCCCAAGTTATACATTTTAGGGTGCTGATGGCTGTAAAACATTTAATAAAGGACTCCATTTCAATAAATGCATTGTCTTCTATTGATAAGTATCTCTATGCTGCAACATAGTGCTAAGAGGTCATTTGTGTGCAATACTTTGCACAACATAAAATAGAGGAGAAACGATTTACCCCTACAGAAAAAACTTAAGGTGACAGAGGATAATGAGCACTTTAGTGTGAGAGTGAGGGAATTCTTCCACTTTATATTTACAGATAATATTTGACTTCTTCATAATGACTGTGCTAAGTACTGCATGTATTGGGATGTGTACATTCTTTACAGTCTGCCAAAACTATATTGTTTAAATATAATGGGAATAATCAATGTTATAGTTCAACTGCTTATCACACTTCAGTATAAATAGCTTTTTGTTATGAAAAAACATTTGTAATGTTTTATTGTTATCATTCACAAAAGCTAAGCAGGGCTTTCTAAACCTGTTGAAGAAAAAAACAACTTAGCTTGAATTTTACTGAAAATGGTCATTAATGTATGTAATAATTGTACTATGACTTCCTGAAGTTTACAGAAAATTAAGACATTAATCAAATGTAAACTTTATGGAATCTTTTGTGAAACAGAATTATTCTCATTAAGAACAAATGTACTTCGTACTTTCATATTAAATTCAGAGACAGAACATTTTATATTAAAATCAGATTTAATGTTTTTGGGGCGTTCAATATGATCTTATAGGGGTTCTGTATGTTTTTGTCTTGCAGATAAAGAATATTGAATACCTAATTCTTGGACATGTTTATTTTGTTGATACTTTTGCCATAGTCTGCATATT
This sequence comes from Ascaphus truei, assembly GCF_040206685.1. Taxonomy (NCBI): domain Eukaryota; kingdom Metazoa; phylum Chordata; class Amphibia; order Anura; family Ascaphidae; genus Ascaphus; species Ascaphus truei. The sequence goes on from NC_134497.1 coordinate 53,911,919, forward strand.
CATAGTTCCCTCTAGATACCAAAGAGATCAATGTTGATATCCCTCCACCCTTTGTATGTCAAAATTGATCAAAAAACATGATTTTTTGTGTGAGTTGCAAAGTTCAAATGTGTTGGAATATTTTATTCTATGCTTAAGGCATTTAAAATATCTTTAATATTAACATCAAGCCTTGTTCCTTCATATTTACTTTCACTGTGTGTTACTCAAATATTCAGTGTTGTTTTAGCATGTTATCCTTTAGCTTGCTATGTAATTGGCAAAAAAAAGAAGATTCTTTATTCCTCTTCTATGTTGTCATTTATGATTGCCCACTCTGATAAAGCATAAAGCATAAAGCACGAAAAACTGAAAGAAAAGATGGTCGTACATGCAAAACTTCTTTCAGCACTCTTGGTTTCTCCCACATACAAGATCCACTCGCCTATAGCAATAAGATAATTTATTAAATTGAAGACTCTGGTGAAATAGCATGGGGTTGTGCTACAGTGAGGATTAACTCTTAAGTGGAATTTATACTTGTTTGGATTTAAAAACGTAGAAAAACATAAACCGCGGGTGACGCCGGCATGAATGCAACATGAAAGCGGTATGAATGCGGCATGAACGTGGTGAAGTGCGGTGAAGTGCGTGGCATTCGGAAAAAATTCCCGAAAAAAGTTGGAGATGTTGGAGAATAAAAGGGGCTGCGGCTGTATAGCAAAAAGATAATTTATTAAATTGAAGACTGGTGAAATAGCATGGGGTTGTGCTACAGTGAGGATTAACTCTTAAGAGGGATTTATACTTGTTTGGATTTAAAAACAAAACGTAGAAAAACATCAACTGCGGGTGACGCAGGCATGAATGCAACATGAAAGCGGTATGAATGCGGCATGAACGTGGTGAAGTGCGGTGAAGTGCGTGGCATTCGGAAAAAATTCCCGAAAAAAGTTGGAGATGTTGGAGAATAAAAGGGGCTGCGGCTGTATAGCAAAAAGATAATTTATTAAATTGAAGACTGGTGAAATAGCATGGGGTTGTGCTACAGTGAGGATTAACTCTTAAGAGGGATTTATACTTGTTTGGATTTAAAAACAAAACGTAGAAAGCTTTTGTTCCACCACCGCCATTCAGATGCAAATTGTGTTTGAAAAAATATTTCTGGCTTGATTGAAGAGTAGAATGTGGCTTTGCTAGGGTGAATTTTAACTCTTACTGGGGTTTTGTATTGAGTTCAGATTTGTTTATTAATCATTCTCAGGAGGTAGGTGGAGGAAATGTAATAACTACAGATTATGAGAGAGGTGAGAAGTGGATTACATATGGTGAGCAAGATATAAATGTGAGAGGTGAATAGTTGGGGTAAGAAGGGGGGATAGGCTGACCCTTACTTAGTACAGATAGACAGGGTGCTCATTAAAGATAGCCTTTTTAGGATATATAAATCTGGAAAAATATGTATCCTCTAGACCCAAATAATGAGTAGCATTGGCTCCACTGGGGTATTTTGGTTTGAAAAAAGGAAGAATATGCTTGGAAAGCTCTCATTTTTAAAATGTTTTTAAATCATACATCATCAATTACAAATATCTTCTTGCCCACATTGAGACACCTATTGTATTTGACTGCTTTACATTCGCTCCAATGTAAGCCAAATAGGAAAATGAGGAAATGTTGTTTTTTATGTAAAAGATTACATTTAGCAATTTACATCCATAGGCCTTTTTTTTAACATTGTATACATTCAAACAATGCTATTGCTTAATGAAACAAAAAAGGATATGTTCCAGGTGAGGCTTGAACTCACAACCTCGGTATAGCTTAGCACGTACTGCCATATAAGTACCGCGCGCTAACCGATTGCGCCACAGGAGCACATACCTGTAATTTTTCTATGTTCTTGTTGCCCCAATTGTCCTCCAAATCTGCTCTTTTAATCTCTGACATCCAAGTTAGATCATTTTCTCTTTACTCCTTTTAACCCCTTTTCTTTTTTTTCTGCCTCAGATCTGTTTCATACTGTACATTGAATGTGGTTAACAAAAAGTATTTCTCGTCATTGTTCAAAAACCCAATAGCAGCAACATTTTACAAAGATAATGTTGTTTAAACAATGTGTACAAACAAGTCATGTATTTCTCTTTATGAAAATATTCTCAAGGTTATTTGGTTCATATTGGTCATCATTCAAAAGTGAGTGTTACCCATATCCACTCAAAAGCCATCTGTGTGACTGAATTCAGTGCTACCAGCTATGTAGTCATGGCCGAGTGGTTAAGGCGATGGACTAGAAATCCATTGGGGTTTCTCCGCGCAGGTTCAAATCCTGCTGACTACGTTGACTTTTTCAGTGGTTAAGTGTTATTAAAAACTTCACTGCACTTTTCATTTTGTTTGTATCTGCTTGGCAAAGCAATCTTTACTTACTGGAATATGTGGCACATTAAAGAAGAAAACACTCTGAATTCTTCAAACATTTCCCAAGTTATACATTTTAGGGTGCTGATGGCTGTAAAACATTTAATAAAGGACTCCATTTCAATAAATGCATTGTCTTCTATTGATAAGTATCTCTATGCTGCAACATAGTGCTAAGAGGTCATTTGTGTGCAATACTTTGCACAACATAAAATAGAGGAGAAACGATTTACCCCTACAGAAAAAACTTAAGGTGACAGAGGATAATGAGCACTTTAGTGTGAGAGTGAGGGAATTCTTCCACTTTATATTTACAGATAATATTTGACTTCTTCATAATGACTGTGCTAAGTACTGCATGTATTGGGATGTGTACATTCTTTACAGTCTGCCAAAACTATATTGTTTAAATATAATGGGAATAATCAATGTTATAGTTCAACTGCTTATCACATAAATAGCTTTTTGTTATGAAAAAACATTTGTAATGTTTTATTGTTATCATTCACAAAAGCTAAGCAGGGATTTCTAAACCTGTTGAAGAAAAAAACAACTTAGCTTGAATTTTACTGAAAATGGTCATTAATGTATGTAATAATTGTACTATGACTTCCTGAAGTTTACAGAAAATTAAGACATTAATCAAATGTAAACTTTATGGAATCTTTTGTGAAACAGAATTATTCTCATTAAGAACAAATGTACTTCGTACTTTGATATTAAATTCAGAGACAGAACATTTTATATTAAAATCAGATTTAATGTTTTTGGGGCGTTCAATATGATCTTATAGGGGTTCTGTATGTTTTTGTCTTGCAGATAAAGAATATTGAATACCTAATTCTTGGACATGTTTATTTTGTTGATACTTTTGCCATAGTCTGCATATTCATAGTTCCCTCTAGATACCAAAGAGATCAATGTTGATATCCCTCCACCCTTTGTATGTCAAAATTGATCAAAAAACATGATTTTTTGAGTGAGTTGCAAAGTTCAAATGTGTTGGAATATTTTATTCTATGCTTAAGGCATTTAAAATATCTTTAATATTAACATCAAGCCTTGTTCCTTCATATTTACTTTCACTGTGTGTTACTCAAATATTCAATGTTGTTTTAGCATGTTATCCTTTAGCTTGCTATGTAATTGGCAAAAAAAAGAAGATTCTTTATTCCTCTTCTATGTTGTCATTTATGATTGCCCACTCTGATAAAGCATAATGCATAAAGCACGTAAAACTGAAAGAAAAGATGGTCGTACATGCAAAACTTCTTTCAGCACTCTTGGTTTCTCCCACATACAAGATCCACTCGCCAATAGCAATAAGATAATTTATTAAATTGAAGACTCTGGTGAAATAGCATGGGGTTGTGCTACAGTGAGGATTAACTCTTAAGTGGAATTTATACTTGTTTGGATTTAAAAACGTAGAAAAACATAAACCGCGGGTGACGCCGGCATGAATGCAACATGAAAGCGGTATGAATGCGGCATGAACGTGGTGAAGTGCGGTGAAGTGCGTGGCATTCGGAAAAAATTCCCGAAAAAAGTTGGAGATGTTGGAGAATAAAAGGGGCTGCGGCTGTATAGCAAAAAGATAATTTATTAAATTGAAGACTGGTGAAATAGCATGGGGTTGTGCTACAGTGAGGATTAACTCTTAAGAGGGATTTATACTTGTTTGGATTTAAAAACAAAACGTAGAAAAACATCAACTGCGGGTGACGCAGGCATGAATGCAACATGAAAACGGTATGAATGCGGCATGAACGTGGTGAAGTGCGGTGAAGTGCGTGGCATTCGGAAAAAATTCCCGAAAAAAGTTGGAGATGTTGGAGAATAAAAGGGGCTGCGGCTGTATAGCAAAAAGATAATTTATTAAATTGAAGACTGGTGAAATAGCATGGGGTTGTGCTACAGTGAGGATTAACTCTTAAGAGGGATTTATACTTGTTTGGATTTAAAAACAAAACGTAGAAAGCTTTTGTTCCACCACCGCCATTCAGATGCAAATTGTGTTTGAAAAAATATTTCTGGCTTGATTGAAGAGTAGAATGTGGCTTTGCTAGGGTGAATTTTAACTCTTACTGGGGTTTTGTATTGAGTTCAGATTTGTTTATTAATCATTCTCAGGAGGTAGGTGGAGGAAATGTAATAACTACAGATTATGAGAGAGGTGAGAAGTGGATTACATATGGTGAGCAAGATATAAATGTGAGAGGTGAATAGTTGGGGTAAGAAGGGGGGATAGGCTGACCCTTACTTAGTACAGATAGACAGGGTGCTCATTAAAGATAGCCTTTTTAGGATATATAAATCTGGAAAAATATGTATCCTCTAGACCCAAATAATGAGTAGCATTGGCTCCACTGGGGTATTTTGGTTTGAAAAAAGGAAGAATATGCTTGGAAAGCTCTCATTTTTAAAATGTTTTTAAATCATACATCATCAATTACAAATATCTTCTTGCCCACATTGAGACACCTATTGTATTTGACTGCTTTACATTCGCTCCAATGTAAGCCAAATAGGAAAATGAGGAAATGTTGTTTTTTATGTAAAAGATTACATTTAGCAATTTACATCCATAGGCCTTTTATTTAACAATGTATACATTCAAACAATGCTAGGATATGTTCCAGGTGAGGCTTGAACTCACAACCTCGGTATAGCTTAGCACGTACTGCCATATAAGTACCGCGCGCTAACCGATTGCGCCACTGGAGCACATACCTGTAATTTTTCTATGTTCTTGTTGCCCCAATTGTCCTCCAAATCTGCTCTTTTAATCTCTGACATCCAAGTTAGATCATTTTCTCTTTACTCCTTTTAACCCCTTTTCTTTTTTTTCTGCCTCAGATCTGTTTCATACTGTACATTGAATGTGGTTAACAAAAAGTATTTCTCGTCATTGTTCAAAAACCCAATAGCAGCAACATTTTACAAAGATAATGTTGTTTAAACAATGTGTACAAACAAGTCATGTATTTCTCTTTATGAAAATATTCTCAATGTTATTTGGTTCATATTGGTCATCATTCAAAAGTGAGTGTTACCCATATCCACTCAAAAGCCATCTGTGTGACTGAATTCAGTGCTACCAGCTATGTAGTCATGGCCGAGTGGTTAAGGCGATGGACTAGAAATCCATTGTGGTTTCCCCGCGCAGGTTCAAATCCTGCTGACTACGTTGACTTTTTCAGTGGTTAAGTGTTATTAAAAACTTCACTGCACTTTTCATTTTGTTTGTATCTGCTTGGCAAAGCAATCTTTACTTACTGGAATATGTGGCACATTAAAGAAGAAAACACTCTGAATTCTTCAAACATTTCCCAAGTTATACATTTTAGGGTGCTGATGGCTGTAAAACATTTAATAAAGGACTCCATTTCAATAAATGCATTGTCTTCTATTGATAAGTATCTCTATGCTGCAACATAGTGCTAAGAGGTCATTTGTGTGCAATACTTTGCACAACATAAAATAGAGGAGAAACGATTTACCCCTACAGAAAAACTTAAGGTGACAGAGGATAATGAGCACTTTAGTGTGAGAGTGAGGGAATTCTTCCACTTTATATTTACAGATAATATTTGACTTCTTCATAATGACTGTGCTAAGTACTGCATGTATTGGGATGTGTACATTCTTTACAGTCTGCCAAAACTATATTGTTTAAATATAATGGGAATAATCAATGTTATAGTTCAACTGCTTATCACACTTCAGTATAAATAGCTTTTTGTTATGAAAAAACATTTGTAATGTTTTATTGTTATCATTCACAAAAGCTAAGCAGGGCTTTCTAAACCTGTTGAAGAAAAAAACAACTTAGCTTGAATTTTACTGAAAATGGTCATTAATGTATGTAATAATTGTACTATGACTTCCTGAAGTTTACAGAAAATTAAGACATTAATCAAATGTAAACTTTATGGAATCTTTTGTGAAACAGAATTATTCTCATTAAGAACAAATGTACTTCGTACTTTGATATTAAATTCAGAGACAGAACATTTTATATTAAAATCAGATTTAATGTTTTTGGGGCGTTCAATATGATCTTATAGGGGTTCTGTATGTTTTTGTCTTGCAGATAAAGAATATTGAATACCTAATTCTTGGACATGTTTATTTTGTTGATACTTTTGCCATAGTCTGCATATTCATAGTTCCCTCTAGATACCAAAGAGATCAATGTTGATATCCCTCCACCCTTTGTATGTCAAAATTGATCAAAAAACATGATTTTTTGAGTGAGTTGCAAAGTTCAAATGTGTTGGAATATTTTATTCTATGCTTAAGGCATTTAAAATATCTTTAATATTAACATCAAGCCTTGTTCCTTCATATTTACTTTCACTGTGTGTTACTCAAATATTCAATGTTGTTTTAGCATGTTATCCTTTAGCTTGCTATGTAATTGGCAAAAAAAAGAAGATTCTTTATTCCTCTTCTATGTTGTCATTTATGATTGCCCACTCTGATAAAGCATAAAGCATAAAGCACGTAAAACTGAAAGAAAAGATGGTCGTACATGCAAAACTTCTTTCAGCACTCTTGGTTTCTCCCACATACAAGATCCACTCGCCTATAGCAATAAGATAATTTATTAAATTGAAGACTCTGGTGAAATAGCATGGGGTTGTGCTACAGTGAGGATTAACTCTTAAGTGGAATTTATACTTGTTTGGATTTAAAAACGTAGAAAAACATAAACCGCGGGTGACGCCGGCATGAATGCAACATGAAAGCGGTATGAATGCGGCATGAACGTGGTGAAGTGCGGTGAAGTGCGTGGCATTCGGAAAAAATTCCCGAAAAAAGTTGGAGATGTTGGAGAATAAAAGGGGCTGCGGCTGTATAGCAAAAAGATAATTTATTAAATTGAAGACTGGTGAAATAGCATGGGGTTGTGCTACAGTGAGGATTAACTCTTAAGAGGGATTTATACTTGTTTGGATTTAAAAACAAAACGTAGAAAGCTTTTGTTCCACCACCGCCATTCAGATGCAAATTGTGTTTGAAAAAATATTTCTGGCTTGATTGAAAAGTGGAATGTGGCTTTGCTAGGGTGAATTTTAACTCTTACTGGGGTTTTGTATTGAGTTCAGATTTGTTTATTAATCATTCTCAGGAGGTAGGTGGAGGAAATGTAATAACTACAGATTATGAGAGAGGTGAGAAGTGGATTACATATGGTGAGCAAGATATAAATGTGAGAGGTGAATAGTTGGGGTAAGAAGGGGGGATAGGCTGACCCTTACTTAGTACAGATAGACAGGGTGCTCATTAAAGATAGCCTTTTTAGGATATATAAATCTGGAAAAATATGTATCCTCTAGACCCAAATAATGAGTAGCATTGGCTCCACTGGGGTATTTTGGTTTGAAAAAAGGAAGAATATGCTTGGAAAGCTCTCATTTAAAAAAAAATTTAAATCATACATCATCAATTACAAATATCTTCTTGCCCACATTGAGACACCTATTGTATTTGACTGCATTACATTCGCTCCAATGTAAGCCAAATAGGAAAATGAGGAAATGTTGTTTTTTATGTAAAAGATTACATTTAGCAATTTACATCCATAGGCCTTTTATTTAACATTGTATACATTCAAACAATGTTATTGCTTGATGAAACAAAAAAGGATATGTTCCAGGTGAGGCTTGAACTCACAACCTCGGCATAGCTTAGCACGTACTGCCAGATAAGTACCGCGCATTAACCGATTGCGCCATTGGAGCACATGCCTGTAATTTTTCTATGTTCTTGTTGCCCCAATTGTCCTCCAAATCTGCTCTTTTAATCTCTGACATCCAAGTTAGATCATTTTCTCTTTACTCCTTTTAACCCCTTTTCTTTTTTTTCTGCCTCAGATCTGTTTCATACTGTACATTGAATGTGGTTAACAAAAAGTATTTCTCGTCATTGTTCAAAAACCCAATAGCAGCAACATTTTACAAAGATAATGTTGTTTAAACAATGTGTACAAACAAGTCATGTATTTCTCTTTATGAAAATATTCTCAAGGTTATTTGGTTCATATTGGTCATCATTCAAAAGTGAGTGTTACCCATATCCACTCAAAAGCCATCTGTGTGACTGAATTCAGTGCTACCAGCTATGTAGTCATGGCCGAGTGGTTAAGGCGATGGACTAGAAATCCATTGGGGTTTCCCCGCGCAGGTTCAAATCCTGCTGACTACGTTGACTTTTTCAGTGGTTAAGTGTTATTAAAAACTTCACTGCACTTTTCATTTTGTTTGTATCTGCTTGGCAAAGCAATCTTTACTTACTGGAATATGTGGCACATTAAAGAAGAAAACACTCTGAATTCTTCAAACATTTCCCAAGTTATACATTTTAGGGTGCTGATGGCTGTAAAACATTTAATAAAGGACTCCATTTCAATAAATGCATTGTCTTCTATTGATAAGTATCTCTATGCTGCAACATAGTGCTAAGAGGTCATTTGTGTGCAATACTTTGCACAACATAAAATAGAGGAGAAACGATTTACCCCTACAGAAAAAACTTAAGGTGACAGAGGATAATGAGCACTTTAGTGTGAGAGTGAGGGAATTCTTCCACTTTATATTTACAGATAATATTTGACTTCTTCATAATGACTGTGCTAAGTACTGCATGTATTGGGATGTGTACATTCTTTACAGTCTGCCAAAACTATATTGTTTAAATATAATGGGAATAATCAATTTTATAGTTCAACTGCTTATCACACTTCAGTATAAATAGCTTTTTGTTATGAAAAAACATTTGTAATGTTTTATTGTTATCATTCACAAAAGCTAAGCAGGGCTTTCTAAACCTGTTGAAGAAAAAAACAACTTAGCTTGAATTTTACTGAAAATGGTCATTAATGTATGTAATAATTGTACTATGACTTCCTGAAGTTTACAGAAAATTAAGACATTAATCAAATGTAAACTTTATGGAATCTTTTGTGAAACAGAATTATTCTCATTAAGAACAAATGTACTTCGTACTTTGATATTAAATTCAGAGACAGAACATTTTATATTAAAATTAGATTTAATGTTTTTGGGGCGTTCAATATGATCTTATAGGGGTTCTGTATGTTTTTGTCTTGCAGATAAAGAATATTGAATACCTAATTCTTGGACATGTTTATTTTGTTGATACTTTTGCCATAGTCTGCATATTCATAGTTCCCTCTAGATACCAAAGAGATCAATGTTGATATCCCTCCACCCTTTGTATGTCAAAATTGATCAAAAAACATGATTTTTTGAGTGAGTTGCAAAGTTCAAATGTGTTGGAATATTTTATTCTATGCTTAAGGCATTTAAAATATCTTTAATATTAACATCAAGCCTTGTTCCTTCATATTTACTTTCACTGTGTGTTACTCAAATATTCAATGTTGTTTTAGCATGTTATCCTTTAGCTTGCTATGTAATTGGCAAAAAAAAGAAGATTCTTTATTCCTCTTCTATGTTGTCATTTATGATTGCCCACTCTGATAAAGCATAAAGCATAAAGCACGTAAAACTGAAAGAAAAGATGGTCGTACATGCAAAACTTCTTTCAGCACTCTTGGTTTCTCCCACATACAAGATCCACTCGCCTATAGCAATAACATAATTTATTAAATTGAAGACTCTGGTGAAATAGCATGGGGTTGTGCTACAGTGAGGATTAACTCTTAAGTGGAATTTATACTTGTTTGGATTTAAAAACGTAGAAAAACATAAACCGCGGGTGACGCCGGCATGAATGCAACATGAAAGCGGTATGAATGCGGCATGAACGTGGTGAAGTGCGGTGAAGTGCGTGGCATTCGCAAAAAATTCCCGAAAAAAGTTGGAGATGTTGGAGAATAAAAGGGGCTGCGGCTGTATAGCAAAAAGATAATTTATTAAATTGAAGACTGGTGAAATAGCATGGGGTTGTGCTACAGTGAGGATTAACTCTTAAGAGGGATTTATACTTGTTTGGATTTAAAAACAAAACGTAGAAAGCTTTTGTTCCACCACCGCCATTCAGATGCAAATTGTGTTTGAAAAAATATTTCTGGCTTGATTGAAAAGTAGAATGTGGCTTTGCTAGGGTGAATTTTAACTCTTACTGGGGTTTTGTATTGAGTTCAGATTTGTTTATTAATCATTCTCAGGAGGTAGGTGGAGGAAATGTAATAACTACAGATTATGAGAGAGGTGAGAAGTGGATTACATATGGTGAGCAAGATATAAATGTTAGAGGTGAATAGTTGGGGTAAGAAGGGGGGATAGGCTGACCCTTACTTAGTACAGATAGACAGGGTGCTCATTAAAGATAGCCTTTTTAGGATATATAAATCTGGAAAAATATGTATCCTCTAGACCCAAATAATGAGTAGCATTGGCTCCACTGGGGTATTTTGGTTTGAAAAAAGGAAGAATATGCTTGGAAAGCTCTCATTTTTAAAATGTTTTTAAATCATACATCATCAATTACAAATATCTTCTTGCCCACATTGAGACACCTATTGTATTTGACTGCTTTACATTCGCTCCAATGTAAGCCAAATAGGAAAATGAGGAAATGTTGTTTTTTATGTAAAAGATTACATTTAGCAATTTACATCCATAGGCCTTTTATTTAACATTGTATACATTCAAACAATGCTATTGCTTGATGAAACAAAAAAGGATATGTTCCAGGTGAGGCTTGAACTCACAACCTCGGCATAGCTTAGCACGTACTGCCATATAATTACCGCGCGCTAACCGATTGCGCCACTGGAGCACATGCCTGTAATTTTTCTATGTTCTTGTTGCCCCAATTGTCCTCCAAATCTGCTCTTTTAATCTCTGACATCCAAGTTAGATCATTTTCTCTTTACTCCTTTTAACCCCTTTTCTTTTTTTTCTGCCTCAGATCTGTTTCATACTGTACATTGAATGTGGTTAACAAAAAGTATTTCTCGTCATTGTTCAAAAACCCAATAGCAGCAACATTTTACAAAGATAATGTTGTTTAAACAATGTGTACAAACAAGTCATGTATTTCTCTTTATGAAAATATTCTCAAGGTTATTTGGTTCATATTGGTCATCATTCAAAAGTGAGTGTTACCCATATCCACTCAAAAGCCATCTGTGTGACTGAATTCAGTGCTACCAGCTATGTAGTCATGGCCGAGTGGTTAAGGCGATGGACTAGAAATCCATTGGGGTTTCCCCGCGCAGGTTCAAATCCTGCTGACTACGTTGACTTTTTCAGTGGTTAAGTGTTATTAAAAACTTCACTGCACTTTTCATTTTGTTTGTATCTGCTTGGCAAAGCAATCTTTACTTACTGGAATATGTGGCACATTAAAGAAGAAAACACTCTGAATTCTTCAAACATTTCCCAAGTTATACATTTTAGGGTGCTGATGGCTGTAAAACATTTAATAAAGGACTCCATTTCAATAAATGCATTGTCTTCTATTGATAAGTATCTCTATGCTGCAACATAGTGCTAAGAGGTCATTTGTGTGCAATACTTTGCACAACATAAAATAGAGGAGAAACGATTTACCCCTACAGAAAAAACTTAAGGTGACAGAGGATAATGAGCACTTTAGTGTGAGAGTGAGGGAATTCTTCCACTTTATATTTACAGATAATATTTGACTTCTTCATAATGACTGTGCTAAGTACTGCATGTATTGGGATGTGTACATTCTTTACAGTCTGCCAAAACTATATTGTTTAAATATAATGGGAATAATCAATTTTATAGTTCAACTGCTTATCACACTTCAGTATAAATAGCTTTTTGTTATGAAAAAACATTTGTAATGTTTTATTGTTATCATTCACAAAAGCTAAGCAGGGCTTTCTAAACCTGTTGAAGAAAAAAACAACTTAGCTTGAATTTTACTGAAAATGGTCATTAATGTACGAAATAATTGTACTATGACTTCCTGAAGTTTACAGAAAATTAAGACATTAATCAAATGTAAACTTTATGGAATCTTTTGTGAAGCAGAATTATTCTCATTAAGAACAAATGTACTTCGTACTTTGATATTAAATTCAGAGACAGAACATTTTATATTAAAATCAGATTTAATGTTTTTGGGGCGTTCAATATGATCTTATAGGGGTTCTGTATGTTTTTGTCTTGCAGATAAAGAATATTGAATACCTAATTCTTGGACATGTTTATTTTGTTGATACTTTTGCCATAGTCTGCATATTCATAGTTCCCTCTAGATACCAAAGAGATCAATGTTGATATCCCTCCACCCTTTGTATGTCAAAATTGATCAAAAAACATGATTTTTTGAGTGAGTTGCAAAGTTCAAATGTGTTGGAATATTTTATTCTATGCTTAAGGCATTTAAAATATCTTTAATATTAACATCAAGCCTTGTTCCTTCATATTTACTTTCACTGTGTGTTACTCAAATATTCAATGTTGTTTTAGCATGTTATCCTTTAGCTTGCTATGTAATTGGCAAAAAAAAGAAGATTCTTTATTCCTCTTCTATGTTGTCATTTATGATTGCCCACTCTGATAAAGCATAAAGCATAAAGCACGTAAAACTGAAAGAAAAGATGGTCGTACATGCAAAACTTCTTTCAGCACTCTTGGTTTCTCCCACATACAAGATCCACTCGCCAATAGCAATAAGATAATTTATTAAATTGAAGACTCTGGTGAAATAGCATGGGGTTGTGCTACAGTGAGGATTAACTCTTAAGTGGAATTTATACTTGTTTGGATTTAAAAACGTAGAAAAACATAAACCGCGGGTGACGCCGGCATGAATGCAACATGAAAGCGGTATGAATGCGGCATGAACGTGGTGAAGTGCGGTGAAGTGCGTGGCATTCGGAAAAAAATCCCGAAAAAAGTTGGAGATGTTGGAGAATAAAAGGGGCTGCGGCTGTATAGCAAAAAGATAATTTATTAAATTGAAGACTGGTGAAATAGCATGGGGTTGTGCTACAGTGAGGATTAACTCTTAAGAGGGATTTATACTTGTTTGGATTTAAAAACAAAACGTAGAAAGCTTTTGTTCCACCACCGCCATTCAGATGCAAATTGTGTTTGAAAAAATATTTCTGGCTTGATTGAAAAGTAGAATGTGGCTTTGCTAGGGTGAATTTTAACTCTTACTGGGGTTTTGTATTGAGTTCAGATTTGTTTATTAATCATTCTCAGGAGGTAGGTGGAGGAAATGTAATAACTACAGATTATGAGAGAGGTGAGAAGTGGATTACATATGGTGAGCAAGATATAAATGTGAGAGGTGAATAGTTGGGGTAAGAAGGGGGGATAGGCTGACCCTTACTTAGTACAGATAGACAGGGTGCTCATTAAAGATAGCCTTTTTAGGATATATAAATCTGGAAAAATATGTATCCTCTAGACCCAAATAATGAGTAGCATTGGCTCCACTGGGGTATTTTGGTTTGAAAAAAGGAAGAATATGCTTGGAAAGCTCTCATTTTAAAAAAATTTTAAATCATACATCATCAATTACAAATATCTTCTTGCCCACATTGAGACACCTATTGTATTTGACTGCTTTACATTCGCTCCAATGTAAGCCAAATAGGAAAATGAGGAAATGTTGTTTTTTATGTAAAAGATTACATTTAGCAATTTACATCCATAGGCCTTTTATTTAACATTGTATACATTCAAACAATGCTATTGCTTGATGAAACATAAAAGGATATGTTCCAGGTGAGGCTTGAACTCACAACCTCGGCATAGCTTAGCACGTACTGCCATATAAGTACCGCGCGCTAACCGATTGCGCCACTGGAGCACATGCCTGTAATTTTTCTATGTTCTTGTTGCCCCAATTGTCCTCCAAATCTGCTCTTTTAATCTCTGACATCCAAGTTAGATCATTTTCTCTTTACTCCTTTTAACCCCTTTTCTTTTTTTTCTGCCTCAGATCTGTTTCATACTGTACATTGAATGTGGTTAACAAAAAGTATTTCTCGTCATTGTTCAAAACCCCAATAGCAGCAACATTTTACAAAGATAATGTTGTTTAAACAATGTGTACAAACAAGTCATGTATTTCTCTTTATGAAAATATTCTCAAGGTTATTTGGTTCATATTGGTCATCATTCAAAAGTGAGTGTTACCCATATCCACTCAAAAGCCATCTGTGTGACTGAATTCAGTGCTACCAGCTATGTAGTCATGGCCGAGTGGTTAAGGCGATGGACTAGAAATCCATTGGGGTTTCCCCGCGCAGGTTCAAATCCTGCTGACTACGTTGACTTTTTCAGTGGTTAAGTGTTATTAAAAACTTCACTGCACTTTTCATTTTGTTTGTATCTGCTTGGCAAAGCAATCTTTACTTACTGGAATATGTGGCACATTAAAGAAGAAAACACTCTGAATTCTTCAAACATTTCCCAAGTTATACATTTTAGGGTGCTGATGGCTGTAAAACATTTAATAAAGGACTCCATTTCAATAAATGCATTGTCTTCTCTTGATAAGTATCTCTATGCTGCAACATAGTGCTAAGAGGTCATTTGTGTGCAATACTTTGCACAACATAAAATAGAGGAGAAACGATTTACCCCTACAGAAAAAACTTAAGGTGACAGAGGATAATGAGCACTTTAGTGTGAGAGTGAGGGAATTCTTCCACTTTATATTTACAGATAATATTTGACTTCTTCATAATGACTGTGCTAAGTACTGCATGTATTGGGATGTGTACATTCTTTACAGTCTGCCAAAACTATATTGTTTAAATATAATGGGAATAATCAATGTTATAGTTCAACTGCTTATCACACTTCAGCACAAATAGCTTTTTGTTATGAAAAAACATTTGTAATGTTTTATTGTTTTCATTCACAAAAGCTAAGCAGGGATTTCTAAACCTGTTGAAGAAAAAAACAACTTAGCTTGAATTTTACTGAAAATGGTCATTAATGTATGTAATAATTGTACTATGACTTCCTGAAGTTTACAGAAAATTAAGACATTAATCAAATGTAAACTTTATGGAATCTTTTGTGAAACAGAATTATTCTCATTAAGAACAAATGTACTTCGTACTTTGATATTAAATTCAGAGACAGAACATTTTATATTAAAATCAGATTTAATGTTTTTGGGGCGTTCAATATGATCTTATAGGGGTTCTGTATGTTTTTGTCTTGCAGATAAAGAATATTGAATACCTAATTCTTGGACATGTTTATTTTGTTGATACTTTTGCCATAGTCTGCATATTCATAGTTCTCTCTAGATACCAAAGAGATCAATGTTGATATCCCTCCACCCTTTGTATGTCAAAATTGATCAAAAAACATGATTTTTTGTGTGAGTTGCAAAGTTCAAATGTGTTGGAATATTTTATTCTATGCTTAAGGCATTTAAAATATCTTTAATATTAACATCAAGCCTTGTTCCTTCATATTTACTTTCACTGTGTGTTACTCAAATATTCAATGTTGTTTTAGCATGTTATCCTTTAGCTTGCTATGTAATTGGCAAAAAAAAGAAGATTCTTTATTCCTCTTCTATGTTGTCATTTATGATTGCCCACTCTGATAAAGCATAAAGCATAAAGCACGTAAAACTGAAAGAAAAGATGGTCGTACATGCAAAACTTCTTTCAGCACTCTTGGTTTCTCCCACATACACGATCCACTCGCCTATAGCAATAAGATAATTTATTAAATTGAAGACTCTGGTGAAATAGCATGGGGTTGTGCTACAGTGAGGATTAACTCTTAAGTGGAATTTATACTTGTTTGGATTTAAAAACGTAGAAAAACATAAACCGCGGGTGACGCCGGCATGAATGCAACATGAAAGCGGTATGAATGCGGCATGAACGTGGTGAAGTGCGGTGAAGTGCGTGGCATTCGCAAAAAATTCCCGAAAAAAGTTGGAGATGTTGGAGAATAAAAGGGGCTGCGGCTGTATAGCAAAAAGATAATTTATTAAATTGAAGACTGGTGAAATAGCATGGGGTTGTGCTACAGTGAGGATTAACTCTTAAGAGGATAATGAGCACTTTAGTGTGAGAGTGAGGGAATTCTTCCACTTTATATTTACAGATAATATTTGACTTCTTCATAATGACTGTGCCATATACTGCATGTATTGGGATGTGTACATTCTTTACAGTCTGCCAAAACTATATTGTTTAAATATAATGGGAATAATCAATGTTATAGTTCAACTGCTTATCACACTTCAGCACAAATAGCTTTTTGTTATGAAAAAACATTTGTAATGTTTTATTGTTTTCATTCACAAAAGCTAAGCAGGGCTTTCTAAACCTGTTGAAGAAAAAAACAACTTAGCTTGAATTTTACTGAAAATGGTCATTAATGTATGTAATAATTGTACTATGACTTCCTGAAGTTTACAGAAAATTAAGACATTAATCAAATGTAAACTTTATGGAATATTTTGTGAAACAGAATTATTCTCATTAAGAACAAATGTACTTCGTACTTTCATATTAAATTCAGAGACAGAACATTTTATATTAAAATCAGATTTAATGTTTTTGGGGCGTTCAATATGATCTTATAGGGGTTCTGTATGTTTTTGTCTTGCAGATAAAGAATATTGAATACCTAATTCTTGGACATGTTTATTTTGTTGATACTTTTGCCATAGTCTGCATATTCATAGTTCCCTCTAGATACCAAAGAGATCAATGTTGATATCCCTCCACCCTTTGTATGTCAAAATTGATCAAAAAACATGATTTTTTTGAGTGAGTTGCAAAGTTCAAATGTGTTGGAATATTTTATTCTATGCTTAAGGCATTTAAAATATCTTTAATATTAACATCAAGCCTTGTTCCTTCATATTTACTTTCACTGTGTGTTACTCAAATATTCAATGTTGTTTTAGCATGTTATCCTTTAGCTTGCTATGTAATTGGCAAAAAAAAGAAGATTCTTTATTCCTCTTCTATGTTGTCATTTATGATTGCCCACTCTGATAAAGCATAAAGCATAAAGCACGTAAAACTGAAAGAAAAGATGGTCGTACATGCAAAACTTCTTTCAGCACTCTTGGTTTCTCCCACATACACGATCCACTCGCCTATAGCAATAAGATAATTTATTAAATTGAAGACTCTGGTGAAATACCATGGGGTTGTGCTACAGTGAGGATTAACTCTTAAGTGGAATTTATACTTGTTTGGATTTAAAAACATAGAAAAACATAAACCGCGGGTGACGCCGGCATGAATGCAACATGAAAGCGGTATGAATGCGGCATGAACGTGGTGAAGTGCGGTGAAGTGCGTGGCATTCGGAAAAAATTCCCGAAAAAAGTTGGAGATGTTGGAGAATAAAAGGGGCTGCGGCTGTATAGCAAAAAGATAATTTATTAAATTGAAGACTGGTGAAATAGCATGGGGTTGTGCTACAGTGAGGATTAACTCTTAAGAGGGATTTATACTTGTTTGGATTTAAAAACAAAATGTAGAAAGCTTTTGTTCCACCACCGCCATTCAGATGCAAATTGTGTTTGAAAAAATATTTCTGGCTTGATTGAAAAGTAGAATGTTTCTTTGCTAGGGTGAATTTTAACTCTTACTGGGGTTTTGTATTGAGTTCAGATTTGTTTATTAATCATTCTCAGGAGGTAGGTGGAGGAAATGTAATAACTACAGATTATGAGAGAGGTGAGAAGTGGATTGCATATGGTGAGCAAGATATAAATGTGAGAGGTGAATAGTTGGGGTAAGAAGGGGGGATAAGCTGACCCTTACTTAGTACAGATAGACAGGGTGCTCATTAAAGATAGCCTTTTTAGGATATATAAATCTGGAAAAATATGTATCCTCTAGACCCAAATAATGAGTAGCATTGGCTCCACTGGGGTATTTTGGTTTGAAAAAAGGAAGAATATGCTTGGAAAGCTCTCATTTTTAAAAAAAATTAAATCATACATCATCAATTACAAATATCTTCTTGCCCACATTGAGACACCTATTGTATTTGACTGCTTTACATTCGCTCCAATGTAAGCCAAATAGGAAAATGAGGAAATGTTGTTTTTTATGTAAAAGATTACATTTAGCAATTTACATCCATAGGCCTTTTATTTAACATTGTATACATTCAAACAATGCTATTGCTTGATGAAACAAAAAAGGATATGTTCCAGGTGAGGCTTGAACTCACAACCTCGGCATAGCTTAGCACGTTCTGCCATATAAGTACCGCGCGCTAACCGATTGCGCCACTGGAGCACACGATTTACCCCTACAGAAAAAACTTAAGGTGACAGAGGATAATGAGCACTTTAGTGTGAGATTGAGGGAAT
The DNA here is from genome assembly GCF_040206685.1 of Ascaphus truei. Taxonomy (NCBI): domain Eukaryota; kingdom Metazoa; phylum Chordata; class Amphibia; order Anura; family Ascaphidae; genus Ascaphus; species Ascaphus truei. The sequence continues at coordinate 53,930,630 of NC_134497.1, forward strand.
TCTTCCACTTTATATTTACAGATAATATTTGACTTCTTCATAATGACTGTGCTAAGTACTGCATGTATTGGGATGTGTACATTCTTTACAGTCTGCCAAAACTATATTGTTTAAATATAATGGGAATAATCAATGTTATAGTTCAACTGCTTATCACACTTCAGCACAAATAGCTTTTTGTTATGAAAAAACATTTGTAATGTTTTATTGTTTTCATTCACAAAAGCTAAGCAGGGATTTCTAAACCTGTTGAAGAAAAAAACAACTTAGCTTGAATTTTACTGAAAATGGTCATTAATGTATGTAATAATTGTACTATGACTTCCTGAAGTTTACAGAAAATTAAGACATTAATCAAATGTAAACTTTATGGAATCTTTTGTGAAACAGAATTATTCTCATTAAGAACAAATGTACTTCGTACTTTCATATTAAATTCAGAGACAGAACATTTTATATTAAAATCAGATTTAATGTTTTTGGGGCGTTCAATATGATCTTATAGGGGTTCTGTATGTTTTTGTCTTGCAGATAAAGAATATTGAATACCTAATTCTTGGACATGTTTATTTTGTTGATACTTTTGCCATAGTCTGCATATTCATAGTTCCCTCTAGATACCAAAGAGATCAATGTTGATATCCCTCCACCCTTTGTATGTCAAAATTGATCAAAAAACATGATTTTTTGAGTGAGTTGCAAAGTTCAAATGTGTTGGAATATTTTATTCTATGCTTAAGGCATTTAAAATATCTTTAATATTAACATCAAGCCTTGTTCCTTCATATTTACTTTCACTGTGTGTTACTCAAATATTCAATGTTGTTTTAGCATGGTATCCTTTAGCTTGCTATGTAATTGGCAAAAAAAAGAAGATTCTTTATTCCTCTTCTATGTTGTCATTTATGATTGCCCACTCTGATAAAGCATAAAGCATAAAGCACGTAAAACTGAAAGAAAAGATGGTCGTACATGCAAAACTTCTTTCAGCACTCTTGGTTTCTCCCACATACACGATCCACTCGCCTATAGCAATAAGATAATTTATTAAATTGAAGACTCTGGTGAAATAGCATGGGGTTGTGCTACAGTGAGGATTAACTCTTAAGAGGGATTTATACTTGTTTGGATTTAAAAACAAAATGTAGAAAGCTTTTGTTCCACCACCGCCATTCAGATGCAAATTGTGTTTGAAAAAATATTTCTGGCTTGATTGAAAAGTAGAATGTTTCTTTGCTAGGGTGAATTTTAACTCTTACTGGGGTTTTGTATTGAGTTCAGATTTGTTTATTAATCATTCTCAGGAGGTAGGTGGAGGAAATGTAATAACTACAGATTATGAGAGAGGTGAGAAGTGGATTACATATGGTGAGCAAGATATAAATGTGAGAGGTGAATAGTTGGGGTAAGAAGGGGGGATAAGCTGACCCTTACTTAGTACAGATAGACAGGGTGCTCATTAAAGATAGCCTTTTTAGGATATATAAATCTGGAAAAATATGTATCCTCTAGACCCAAATAATGAGTAGCATTGGCTCCACTGGGGTATTTTGGTTTGAAAAAAGGAAGAATATGCTTGGAAAGCTCTCATTTTTAAAAAAAATTAAATCATACATCATCAATTACAAATATCTTCTTGCCCACATTGAGACACCTATTGTATTTGACTGCTTTACATTCGCTCCAATGTAAGCCAAATAGGAAAATGAGGAAATGTTGTTTTTTATGTAAAAGATTACATTTAGCAATTTACATCCATAGGCCTTTTATTTAACATTGTATACATTCAAACAATGCTATTGCTTGATGAAACAAAAAAGGATATGTTCCAGGTGAGGCTTGAACTCACAACCTCGGCATAGCTTAGCACGTACTGCCATATAAGTACCGCGCGCTAACCGATTGCGCCACTGGAGCACACGATTTACCCCTACAGAAAAAACTTAAGGTGACAGAGGATAATGAGCACTTTAGTGTGAGATTGAGGGAATTCTTCCACTTTATATTTACAGATAATATTTGACTTCTTCATAATGACTGTGCTAAGTACTGCATGTATTGGGATGTGTACATTCTTTACAGTCTGCCAAAACTATATTGTTTAAATATAATGGGAATAATCAATGTTATAGTTCAACTGCTTATCACACTTCAGCACAAATAGCTTTTTGTTATGAAAAAACATTTGTAATGTTTTATTGTTTTCATTCACAAAAGCTAAGCAGGGATTTCTAAACCTGTTGAAGAAAAAAACAACTTAGCTTGAATTTTACTGAAAATGGTCATTAATGTATGTAATAATTGTACTATGACTTCCTGAAGTTTACAGAAAATTAAGACATTAATCAAATGTAAACTTTATGGAATCTTTTGTGAAACAGAATTATTCTCATTAAGAACAAATGTACTTCGTACTTTCATATTAAATTCAGAGACAGAACATTTTATATTAAAATCAGATTTAATGTTTTTGGGGCGTTCAATATGATCTTATAGGGGTTCTGTATGTTTTTGTCTTGCAGATAAAGAATATTGAATACCTAATTCTTGGACATGTTTATTTTGTTGATACTTTTGCCATAGTCTGCATATTCATAGTTCCCTCTAGATACCAAAGAGATCAATGTTGATATCCCTCCACCCTTTGTATGTCAAAATTGATCAAAAAACATGATTTTTTGAGTGAGTTGCAAAGTTCAAATGTGTTGGAATATTTTATTCTATGCTTAAGGCATTTAAAATATCTTTAATATTAACATCAAGCCTTGTTCCTTCATATTTACTTTCACTGTGTGTTACTCAAATATTCAATGTTGTTTTAGCATGGTATCCTTTAGCTTGCTATGTAATTGGCAAAAAAAAGAAGATTCTTTATTCCTCTTCTATGTTGTCATTTATGATTGCCCACTCTGATAAAGCATAAAGCATAAAGCACGTAAAACTGAAAGAAAAGATGGTCGTACATGCAAAACTTCTTTCAGCACTCTTGGTTTCTCCCACATACACGATCCACTCGCCGATAGCAATAAGATAATTTATTAAATTGAAGACTCTGGTGAAATAGCATGGGGTTGTGCTACAGTGAGGATTAACTCTTAAGTGGAATTTATACTTGTTTGGATTTAAAAACGTAGAAAAACATAAACCGCGGGTGATGCCGGCATGAATGCAACATGAAAGCGGTATGAATGCGGCATGAACGTGGTGAAGTGCGGTGAAGTGCGTGGCATTCGCAAAAAAATCCCGAAAAAAGTTGGAGATGTTGGAGAATAAAAGGGGCTGCGGCTGTATAGCAAAAAGATAATTTATTAAATTGAAGACTGGTGAAATAGCATGGGGTTGTGCTACAGTGAGGATTAACTCTTAAGAGGGATTTATACTTGTTTGGATTTAAAAACAAAACTTAGAAAAACATCAACTGCGGGTGACGCAGGCATGAATGCAACATGAAAGCGGTATGAATGCGGCATGAACGTGGTGAAGTGTGGTGAAGTGCGTGGCATTCGGAAAAAATTCCCGAAAAAAGTTGGAGATGTTGGAGAATAAAAGGGGCTGCGGCTGTATAGCAAAAAGATAATTTATTAAATTGAAGACTGGTGAAATAGCATGGGGTTGTGCTACAGTGAGGATTAACTCTTAAGAGGGATTTATACTTGTTTGGATTTAAAAACAAAATGTAGAAAGCTTTTGTTCCACCACCGCCATTCAGATGCAAATTGTGTTTGAAAAAATATTTCTGGCTTGATTGAAAAGTAGAATGTGGCTTTGCTAGGGTGAATTTTAACTCTTACTGGGGTTTTGTATTGAGTTCAGATTTGTTTATTAATCATTCTCAGGAGGTAGGTGGAGGAAATGTAATAACTACAGATTATGAGAGAGGTGAGAAGTGGATTACATATGGCGAGCAAGATATAAATGTGAGAGGTGAATAGTTGGGGTAAGAAGGGGGGATAGGCTGACCCTTACTTAGTACAGATAGACAGGGTGCTCATTAAAGATAGCCTTTTTAGGATATATAAATCTGGAAAAATATGTATCCTCTAGACCCAAATAATGAGTAGCATTGGCTCCACTGGGGTATTTTGCTTTGAAAAAAGGAAGAATATGCTTGGACAGCTCTCATTTTTTAATTTTTTTAAATCATACATCATCAATTACAAATATCTTTTTGCCCACATTGAGACACCTATTGTATTTGACTGCTTTACATTCGCTCCAATGTAAGCCAAATAGGAAAATGACGAAAAGTTGTTTTTTATGTAAAAGATTACATTTAGCAATTTACATCCATAGGCCTTTTATTTAACATTGTATACATTCAAACAATGCTATTGCTTGATGAAACAAAAAAGGATATGTTCCAGGTGAGGCTTGAACTCACAACCTCGGAATAGCTTAGCACGTACTGCCATATAAGTACCGCGCGCTAACCGATTGCGCCACTGGAGCACATGCCTGTAATTTTTCTATGTTCTTGTTGCCCCAATTGTCCTCCAAATCTGCTCTTTTAATCTCTGACATCCAAGTTAGATCATTTTCTCTTTACTCCTTTTAACCCCTTTTCTTTTTTTTCTGCCTCAGATCTGTTTCATACTGTACATTGAATGTGGTTAACAAAAAGTATTTCTCGTCATTGTTCAAAAACCCAATAGCAGCAACATTTTACAAAGATAATGTTGTTTAAACAATGTGTACAAACAAGTCATGTATTTCTCTTTATGAAAATATTCTCAAGGTTATTTGGTTCATATTGGTCATCATTCAAAAGTGAGTGTTACCCATATCCACTCAAAAGCCATCTGTGTGACTGAATTCAGTGCTACCAGCTATGTAGTCATGGCCGAGTGGTTAAGGCGATGGACTAGAAATCCATTGGGGTTTCCCCGCGCAGGTTCAAATCCTGCTGACTACGTTGACTTTTTCAGTGGTTAAGTGTTATTAAAAACTTCACTGCACTTTTCATTTTGTTTGTATCTGCTTGGCAAAGCAATCTTTACTTACTGGAATATGTGGCACATTAAAGAAGAAAACACTCTGAATTCTTCAAACATTTCCCAAGTTATACATTTTAGGGTACTGATGGCTGTAAAACATTTAATAAAGGACTCCATTTCAATAAATGCATTGTCTTCTATTGATAAGTATCTCTATGCTGCAACATAGTGCTAAGAGGTCATTTGTGTGCAATACTTTGCACAACATAAAATAGAGGAGAAACGATTTACCCCTACAGAAAAAACTTAAGGTGACAGAGGATAATGAGCACTTTAGTGTGAGAGTGAGGGAATTCTTCCACTTTATATTTACAGATAATATTTGACTTCTTCATAATGACTGTGCTAAGTACTGCATTTATTGGGATGTGTACATTCTTTACAGTCTGCCAAAACTATATTGTTTAAATATAATGGGAATAATCAATGTTATAGTTCAACTGCTTATCACACTTCAGTATAAATAGCTTTTTGTTATGAAAAAACATTTGTAATGTTTTATTGTTATCATTCACAAAAGCTAAGCAGGGCTTTCTAAACCTGTTGAAGAAAAAAACAACTTAGCTTGAATTTTACTGAAAATGGTCATTAATGTATGTAATAATTGTACTATGACTTCCTGAAGTTTACAGAAAATTAAGACATTAATCAAATGTAAACTTTATGGAATCTTTTGTGAAACAGAATTATTCTCATTAAGAACAAATGTACTTCGTACTTTCATATTAAATTCAGAGACAGAACATTTTATATTAAAATCAGATTTAATGTTTTTGGGGCGTTCAATATGATCTTATAGGGGTTCTGTATGTTTTTGTCTTGCAGATAAAGAATATTGAATACCTAATTCTTGGACATGTTTATTTTGTTGATACTTTTGCCATAGTCTGCATATTCATAGTTCCCTCTAGATACCAAAGAGATCAATGTTGATATCCCTCCACCCTTTGTATGTCAAAATTGATCAAAAAACATGATTTTTTGAGTGAGTTGCAAAGTTCAAATGTGTTGGAATATTTTATTCTATGCTTAAGGCATTTAAAATATCTTTAATATTAACATCAAGCCTTGTTCCTTCATATTTACTTTCACTGTGTGTTACTCAAATATTCAATGTTGTTTTAGCATGTTATCCTTTAGCTTGCTATGTAATTGGCAAAAAAAAGAAGATTCTTTATTCCTCTTCTATGTTGTCATTTATGATTGCCCACTCTGATAAAGCATAAAGCATAAAGCACGTAAAACTGAAAGAAAAGATGGTCGTACATGCAAAACTTCTTTCAGCACTCTTGGTTTCTCCCACATACAAGATCCACTCGCCTATAGCAATAAGATAATTTATTAAATTGAAGACTCTGGTGAAATAGCATGGGGTTGTGCTACAGTGAGGATTAACTCTTAAGTGGAATTTATACTTGTTTGGATTTAAAAACGTAGAAAAACATAAACCGCGGGTGACGCCGGCATGAATGCAACATGAAAGCGGTATGAATGCGGCATGAACGTGGTGAAGTGCGGTGAAGTGCGTGGCATTCGGAAAAAATTCCCGAAAAAAGTTGGAGATGTTGGAGAATAAAAGGGGCTGCGGCTGTATAGCAAAAAGATAATTTATTAAATTGAAGACTGGTGAAATAGCATGGGGTTGTGCTACAGTGAGGATTAACTCTTAAGAGGGATTTATACTTGTTTGGATTTAAAAACAAAACGTAGAAAAACATCAACTGTGGGTGACGCAGGCATGAATGCAACATGAAAGCGGTATGAATGCGGCATGAACGTGGTGAAGTGCGGTGAAGTGCGTGGCATTCGGAAAAAATTCCCGAAAAAAGTTGGAGATGTTGGAGAATAAAAGGGGCTGCGGCTGTATAGCAAAAAGATAATTTATTAAATTGAAGACTGGTGAAATAGCATGGGGTTGTGCTACAGTGAGGATTAACTCTTAAGAGGGATTTATACTTGTTTGGATTTAAAAACAAAACGTAGAAAGCTTTTGTTCCACCACCGCCATTCAGATGCAAATTGTGTTTGAAAAAATATTTCTGGCTTGATTGAAAAGTAGAATGTGGCTTTGCTAGGGTGAATTTTAACTCTTACTGGGGTTTTGTATTGAGTTCAGATTTGTTTATTAATCATTCTCAGGAGGTAGGTGGAGGAAATGTAATAACTACAGATTATGAGAGAGGTGAGAAGTGGATTACATATGGTGAGCAAGATATAAATGTGAGAGGTGAATAGTTGGGGTAAGAAGGGGGGATAGGCTGACCCTTACTTAGTACAGATAGACAGGGTGCTCATTAAAGATAGCCTTTTTAGGATATATAAATCTGGAAAAATATGTATCCTCTAGACCCAAATAATGAGTAGCATTGGCTCCACTGGGGTATTTTGGTTTGAAAAAAGGAAGAATATGCTTGGAAAGCTCTCATTTTAAAAAAAATTTAAATCATACATCATCAATTAAAAATATCTTCTTGCCCACATTGAGACACCTATTGTATTTGACTGCTTTACAATCGCTCCAATGTAAGCCAAATAGGAAAATGAGGAAATGTTGTTTTTAATGTAAAAGATTACATTTAGCAATTTACATCCATAGGCCTTTTATTTAACATTGTATACATTCAAACAATGCTATTGCTTGATGAAACAAAAAAGGATATGTTCCAGGTGAGGCTTGAACTCACAACCTCGGCATAGCTTAGCACGTACTGCCATATAAGTACCGCGCGCTAACCGATTGCGCCACTGGAGCACATAACTGTAATTTTTCTATGTTCTTGTTGCCCGAATTGTCCTCCAAATCTGCTCTTTTAATCTCTGACATCCAAGTTAGATCATTTTCTCTTTACTCCTTTTAACCCCTTTTCTTTTTTTTCTGCCTCAGATCTGTTTCATACTGTACATTGAATGTGGTTAACAAAAAGTATTTCTCGTCATTGTTCAAAAACCCAATAGCAGCAACATTTTACAAAGATAATGTTGTTTAAACAATGTGTACAAACAAGTCATGTATTTCTCTTTATGAAAATATTCTCAAGGTTATTTGGTTCATATTGGTCATCATTCAAAAGTGAGTGTTACCCATATCCACTCAAAAGCCATCTGTGTGACTGAATTCAGTGCTACCAGCTATGTAGTCATGGCCGAGTGGTTAAGGCGATGGACTAGAAATCCATTGGGGTTTTCCCGCGCAGGTTCAAATCCTGCTGACTACGTTGACTTTTTCAGTGGTTAAGTGTTATTAAAAACTTCACTGCACTTTTCATTTTGTTTGTATCTGCTTGGCAAAGCAATCTTTACTTACTGGAATATGTGGCACATTAAAGAAGAAAACACTCTGAATTCTTCAAACATTTCCCAAGTTATACATTTTAGGGTACTGATGGCTGTAAAACATTTAATAAAGGACTCCATTTCAATAAATGCATTGTCTTCTATTGATAAGTATCTCTATGCTGCAACATAGTGCTAAGAGGTCATTTGTGTGCAATACTTTGCACAACATAAAATAGAGGAGAAACGATTTACCCCTACAGAAAAAACTTAAGGTGACAGAGGATAATGAGCACTTTAGTGTGAGAGTGAGGGAATTCTTCCACTTTATATTTACAGATAATATTTGACTTCTTCATAATGACTGTGCTAAGTACTGCATGTATTGGGATGTGTACATTCTTTACAGTCTGCCAAAACTATATTGTTTAAATATAATGGGAATAATCAATGTTATAGTTCAACTGCTTATCACACTTCAGTATAAATAGCTTTTTGTTATGAAAAAACATTTGTAATGTTTTATTGTTATCATTCACAAAAGCTAAGCAGGGCTTTCTAAACCTGTTGAAGAAAAAAACAACTTAGCTTGAATTTTACTGAAAATGGTCATTAATGTATGTAATAATTGTACTATGACTTCCTGAAGTTTACAGAAAATTAAGACATTAATCAAATGTAAACTTTATGGAATCTTTTGTGAAACAGAATTATTCTCATTAAGAACAAATGTACTTCGTACTTTCATATTAAATTCAGAGACAGAACATTTTATATTAAAATCAGATTTAATGTTTTTGGGGCGTTCAATATGATCTTATAGGGGTTCTGTATGTTTTTGTCTTGCAGATAAAGAATATTGAATACCTAATTCTTGGACATGTTTATTTTGTTGATACTTTTGCCATAGTCTGCATATTCATAGTTCCCTCTAGATACCAAAGAGATCAATGTTGATATCCCTCCACCCTTTGTATGTCAAAATTGATCAAAAAACATGATTTTTTGAGTGAGTTGCAAAGTTCAAATGTGTTGGAATATTTTATTCTATGCTTAAGGCATTTAAAATATCTTTAATATTAACATCAAGCCTTGTTCCTTCATATTTACTTTCACTGTGTGTTACTCAAATATTCAATGTTGTTTTAGCACGTTATCCTTTAGCTTGCTATGTAATTGGCAAAAAAAAGAAGATTCTTTATTCCTCTTCTATGTTGTCATTTATGATTGCCCACTCTGATAAAGCATAAAGCATAAAGCACGTAAAACTGAAAGAAAAGATGGTCGTACATGCAAAACTTCTTTCAGCACTCTTGGTTTCTCCCACATACAAGATCCACTCGCCTATAGCAATAAGATAATTTATTAAATTGAAGACTCTGGTGAAATAGCATGGGGTTGTGCTACAGTGAGGATTAACTCTTAAGTGGAATTTATACTTGTTTGGATTTAAAAACGTAGAAAAACATAAACCGCGGGTGACGCCGGCATGAATGCAACATGAAAGCGGTATGAATGCGGCATGAACGTGGTGAAGTGCGGTGAAGTGCGTGGCATTCGGAAAAAATTCCCGAAAAAAGTTGGAGATGTTGGAGAATAAAAGGGGCTGCGGCTGTATAGCAAAAAGATAATTTATTAAATTGAAGACTGGTGAAATAGCATGGGGTTGTGCTACAGTGAGGATTAACTCTTAAGAGGGATTTATACTTGTTTGGATTTAAAAACAAAACGTAGAAAGCTTTTGTTCCACCACCGCCATTCAGATGCAAATTGTGTTTGAAAAAATATTTCTGGCTTGATTGAAAAGTAGAATGTGGCTTTGCTAGGGTGAATTTTAACTCTTACTGGGGTTTTGTATTGAGTTCAGATTTGTTTATTAATCATTCTCAGGAGGTAGGTGGAGGAAATGTAATAACTACAGATTATGAGAGAGGTGAGAAGTGGATTACATATGGTGAGCAAGATATAAATGTGAGAGGTGAATAGTTGGGGTAAGAAGGGGGGATAGGCTGACCCTTACTTAGTACAGATAGACAGGGTGCTCATTAAAGATAGCCTTTTTAGGATATATAAATCTGGAAAAATATGTATCCTCTAGACCCAAATAATGAGTAGCATTGGCTCCACTGGGGTATTTTGGTTTGAAAAAAGGAAGAATATGCTTGGAAAGCTCTCATTTTAAAAAATTTTTAAATCATACATCATCAATTAAAAATATCTTCTTGCCCACATTGAGACACCTATTGTATTTGACTGCTTTACAATCGCTCCAATGTAAGCCAAATAGGAAAATGAGGAAATGTTGTTTTTTATGTAAAAGATTACATTTAGCAATTTACATCCATAGGCCTTTTATTTAACATTGTATACATTCAAACAATGCTATTGCTTGATGAAACAAAAAAGGATATGTTCCAGGTGAGGCTTGAACTCACAACCTCGGCATAGCTTAGCACGTACTGCCATATAAGTACCGCGCGCTAACCGATTGCGCCACTGGAGCACATGCCTGTAATTTTTCTATGTTCTTGTTGCCCCAATTGTCCTCCAAATCTGCTCTTTTAATCTCTGACATCCAAGTTAGATCATTTTCTCTTTACTCCTTTTAACCCCTTTTCTTTTTTTTCTGCCTCAGATCTGTTTCATACTGTACATTGAATGTGGTTAACAAAAAGTATTTCTCGTCATTGTTCAAAAACCCAATAGCAGCAACATTTTACAAAGATAATGTTGTTTAAACAATGTGTACAAACAAGTCATGTATTTCTCTTTATGAAAATATTCTCAAGGTTATTTGGTTCATATTGGTCATCATTCAAAAGTGAGTGTTACCCATATCCACTCAAAAGCCATCTGTGTGACTGAATTCAGTGCTACCAGCTATGTAGTCATGGCCGAGTGGTTAAGGCGATGGACTAGAAATCCATTGGGGTTTCCCCGCGCAGGTTCAAATCCTGCTGACTACGTTGACTTTTTCAGTGGTTAAGTGTTATTAAAAACTTCACTGCACTTTTCATTTTGTTTGTATCTGCTTGGCAAAGCAATCTTTACTTACTGGAATATGTGGCACATTAAAGAAGAAAACACTCTGAATTCTTCAAACATTTCCCAAGTTATACATTTTAGGGTACTGATGGCTGTAAAACATTTAATAAAGGACTCCATTTCAATAAATGCATTGTCTTCTATTGATAAGTATCTCTATGCTGCAACATAGTGCTAAGAGGTCATTTGTGTGCAATACTTTGCACAACATAAAATAGAGGAGAAACGATTTACCCCTACAGAAAAAACTTAAGGTGACAGAGGATAATGAGCACTTTAGTGTGAGAGTGAGGGAATTCTTCCACTTTATATTTACAGATAATATTTGACTTCTTCATAATGACTGTGCTAAGTACTGCATTTATTGGGATGTGTACATTCTTTACAGTCTGCCAAAACTATATTGTTTAAATATAATGGGAATAATCAATGTTATAGTTCAACTGCTTATCACACTTCAGTATAAATAGCTTTTTGTTATGAAAAAACATTTGTAATGTTTTATTGTTATCATTCACAAAAGCTAAGCAGGGCTTTCTAAACCTGTTGAAGAAAAAAACAACTTAGCTTGAATTTTACTGAAAATGGTCATTAATGTATGTAATAATTGTACTATGACTTCCTGAAGTTTACAGAAAATTAAGACATTAATCAAATGTAAACTTTATGGAATCTTTTGTGAAACAGAATTATTCTCATTAAGAACAAATGTACTTCGTACTTTCATATTAAATTCAGAGACAGAACATTTTATATTAAAATCAGATTTAATGTTTTTGGGGCGTTCAATATGATCTTATAGGGGTTCTGTATGTTTTTGTCTTGCAGATAAAGAATATTGAATACCTAATTCTTGGACATGTTTATTTTGTTGATACTTTTGCCATAGTCTGCATATTCATAGTTCCCTCTAGATACCAAAGAGATCAATGTTGATATCCCTCCACCCTTTGTATGTCAAAATTGATCAAAAAACATGATTTTTTGAGTGAGTTGCAAAGTTCAAATGTGTTGGAATATTTTATTCTATGCTTAAGGCATTTAAAATATCTTTAATATTAACATCAAGCCTTGTTCCTTCATATTTACTTTCACTGTGTGTTACTCAAATATTCAATGTTGTTTTAGCATGTTATCCTTTAGCTTGCTATGTAATTGGCAAAAAAAAGAAGATTCTTTATTCCTCTTCTATGTTGTCATTTATGATTGCCCACTCTGATAAAGCATAAAGCATAAAGCACGTAAAACTGAAAGAAAAGATGGTCGTACATGCAAAACTTCTTTCAGCACTCTTGGTTTCTCCCACATACAAGATCCACTCGCCTATAGCAATAAGATAATTTATTAAATTGAAGACTCTGGTGAAATAGCATGGGGTTGTGCTACAGTGAGGATTAACTCTTAAGTGGAATTTATACTTGTTTGGATTTAAAAACGTAGAAAAACATAAACCGCGGGTGACGCCGGCATGAATGCAACATGAAAGCGGTATGAATGCGGCATGAACGTGGTGAAGTGCGGTGAAGTGCGTGGCATTCGGAAAAAATTCCCGAAAAAAGTTGGAGATGTTGGAGAATAAAAGGGGCTGCGGCTGTATAGCAAAAAGATAATTTATTAAATTGAAGACTGGTGAAATAGCATGGGGTTGTGCTACAGTGAGGATTAACTCTTAAGAGGGATTTATACTTGTTTGGATTTAAAAACAAAACGTAGAAAAACATCAACTGTGGGTGACGCAGGCATGAATGCAACATGAAAGCGGTATGAATGCGGCATGAACGTGGTGAAGTGCGGTGAAGTGCGTGGCATTCGGAAAAAATTCCCGAAAAAAGTTGGAGATGTTGGAGAATAAAAGGGGCTGCGGCTGTATAGCAAAAAGATAATTTATTAAATTGAAGACTGGTGAAATAGCATGGGGTTGTGCTACAGTGAGGATTAACTCTTAAGAGGGATTTATACTTGTTTGGATTTAAAAACAAAACGTAGAAAGCTTTTGTTCCACCACCGCCATTCAGATGCAAATTGTGTTTGAAAAAATATTTCTGGCTTGATTGAAAAGTAGAATGTGGCTTTGCTAGGGTGAATTTTAACTCTTACTGGGGTTTTGTATTGAGTTCAGATTTGTTTATTAATCATTCTCAGGAGGTAGGTGGAGGAAATGTAATAACTACAGATTATGAGAGAGGTGAGAAGTGGATTACATATGGTGAGCAAGATATAAATGTGAGAGGTGAATAGTTGGGGTAAGAAGGGGGGATAGGCTGACCCTTACTTAGTACAGATAGACAGGGTGCTCATTAAAGATAGCCTTTTTAGGATATATAAATCTGGAAAAATATGTATCCTCTAGACCCAAATAATGAGTAGCATTGGCTCCACTGGGGTATTTTGGTTTGAAAAAAGGAAGAATATGCTTGGAAAGCTCTCATTTTAAAAAAAATTTAAATCATACATCATCAATTAAAAATATCTTCTTGCCCACATTGAGACACCTATTGTATTTGACTGCTTTACAATCGCTCCAATGTAAGCCAAATAGGAAAATGAGGAAATGTTGTTTTTTATGTAAAAGATTACATTTAGCAATTTACATCCATAGGCCTTTTATTTAACATTGTATACATTCAAACAATGCTATTGCTTGATGAAACAAAAAAGGATATGTTCCAGGTGAGGCTTGAACTCACAACCTCGGCATAGCTTAGCACGTACTGCCATATAAGTACCGCGCGCTAACCGATTGCGCCACTGGAGCACATACCTGTAATTTTTCTATGTTCTTGTTGCCCGAATTGTCCTCCAAATCTGCTCTTTTAATCTCTGGCATCCAAGTTAGATCATTTTCTCTTTACTCCTTTTAACCCCTTTTCTTTTTTTTCTGCCTCAGATCTGTTTCATACTGTACATTGAATGTGGTTAACAAAAAGTATTTCTCGTCATTGTTCAAAAACCCAATAGCAGCAACATTTTACAAAGATAATGTTGTTTAAACAATGTGTACAAACAAGTCATGTATTTCTCTTTATGAAAATATTCTCAAGGTTATTTGGTTCATATTGGTCATCATTCAAAAGTGAGTGTTACCCATATCCACTCAAAAGCCATCTGTGTGACTGAATTCAGTGCTACCAGCTATGTAGTCATGGCCGAGTGGTTAAGGCGATGGACTAGAAATCCATTGGGGTTTTCCCGCGCAGGTTCAAATCCTGCTGACTACGTTGACTTTTTCAGTGGTTAAGTGTTATTAAAAACTTCACTGCACTTTTCATTTTGTTTGTATCTGCTTGGCAAAGCAATCTTTACTTACTGGAATATGTGGCACATTAAAGAAGAAAACACTCTGAATTCTTCAAACATTTCCCAAGTTATACATTTTAGGGTACTGATGGCTGTAAAACATTTAATAAAGGACTCCATTTCAATAAATGCATTGTCTTCTATTGATAAGTATCTCTATGCTGCAACATAGTGCTAAGAGGTCATTTGTGTGCAATACTTTGCACAACATAAAATAGAGGAGAAACGATTTACCCCTACAGAAAAAACTTAAGGTGACAGAGGATAATGAGCACTTTAGTGTGAGAGTGAGGGAATTCTTCCACTTTATATTTACAGATAATATTTGACTTCTTCATAATGACTGTGCTAAGTACTGCATGTATTGGGATGTGTACATTCTTTACAGTCTGCCAAAACTATATTGTTTAAATATAATGGGAATAATCAATGTTATAGTTCAACTGCTTATCACACTTCAGTATAAATAGCTTTTTGTTATGAAAAAACATTTGTAATGTTTTATTGTTATCATTCACAAAAGCTAAGCAGGGCTTTCTAAACCTGTTGAAGAAAAAAACAACTTAGCTTGAATTTTACTGAAAATGGTCATTAATGTATGTAATAATTGTACTATGACTTCCTGAAGTTTACAGAAAATTAAGACATTAATCAAATGTAAACTTTATGGAATCTTTTGTGAAACAGAATTATTCTCATTAAGAACAAATGTACTTCGTACTTTCATATTAAATTCAGAGACAGAACATTTTATATTAAAATCAGATTTAATGTTTTTGGGGCGTTCAATATGATCTTATAGGGGTTCTGTATGTTTTTGTCTTGCAGATAAAGAATATTGAATACCTAATTCTTGGACATGTTTATTTTGTTGATACTTTTGCCATAGTCTGCATATTCATAGTTCCCTCTAGATACCAAAGAGATCAATGTTGATATCCCTCCACCCTTTGTATGTCAAAATTGATCAAAAAACATGATTTTTTGAGTGAGTTGCAAAGTTCAAATGTGTTGGAATATTTTATTCTATGCTTAAGGCATTTAAAATATCTTTAATATTAACATCAAGCCTTGTTCCTTCATATTTACTTTCACTGTGTGTTACTCAAATATTCAATGTTGTTTTAGCACGTTATCCTTTAGCTTGCTATGTAATTGGCAAAAAAAAGAAGATTCTTTATTCCTCTTCTATGTTGTCATTTATGATTGCCCACTCTGATAAAGCATAAAGCATAAAGCACGTAAAACTGAAAGAAAAGATGGTCGTACATGCAAAACTTCTTTCAGCACTCTTGGTTTCTCCCACATACAAGATCCACTCGCCTATAGCAATAAGATAATTTATTAAATTGAAGACTCTGGTGAAATAGCATGGGGTTGTGCTACAGTGAGGATTAACTCTTAAGTGGAATTTATACTTGTTTGGATTTAAAAACGTAGAAAAACATAAACCGCGGGTGACGCCGGCATGAATGCAACATGAAAGCGGTATGAATGCGGCATGAACGTGGTGAAGTGCGGTGAAGTGCGTGGCATTCGGAAAAAATTCCCGAAAAAAGTTGGAGATGTTGGAGAATAAAAGGGGCTGCGGCTGTATAGCAAAAAGATAATTTATTAAATTGAAGACTGGTGAAATAGCATGGGGTTGTGCTACAGTGAGGATTAACTCTTAAGAGGGATTTATACTTGTTTGGATTTAAAAACAAAACGTAGAAAAACATCAACTGTGGGTGACGCAGGCATGAATGCAACATGAAAGCGGTATGAATGCGGCATGAACGTGGTGAAGTGCGGTGAAGTGCGTGGCATTCGGAAAAAATTCCCGAAAAAAGTTGGAGATGTTGGAGAATAAAAGGGGCTGCGGCTGTATAGCAAAAAGATAATTTATTAAATTGAAGACTGGTGAAATAGCATGGGGTTGTGCTACAGTGAGGATTAACTCTTAAGAGGGATTTATACTTGTTTGGATTTAAAAACAAAACGTAGAAAGCTTTTGTTCCACCACCGCCATTCAGATGCAAATTGTGTTTGAAAAAATATTTCTGGCTTGATTGAAAAGTAGAATGTGGCTTTGCTAGGGTGAATTTTAACTCTTACTGGGGTTTTGTATTGAGTTCAGATTTGTTTATTAATCATTCTCAGGAGGTAGGTGGAGGAAATGTAATAACTACAGATTATGAGAGAGGTGAGAAGTGGATTACATATGGTGAGCAAGATATAAATGTGAGAGGTGAATAGTTGGGGTAAGAAGGGGGGATAGGCTGACCCTTACTTAGTACAGATAGACAGGGTGCTCATTAAAGATAGCCTTTTTAGGATATATAAATCTGGAAAAATATGTATCCTCTAGACCCAAATAATGAGTAGCATTGGCTCCACTGGGGTATTTTGGTTTGAAAAAAGGAAGAATATGCTTGGAAAGCTCTCATTTTAAAAAAAATTTAAATCATACATCATCAATTAAAAATATCTTCTTGCCCACATTGAGACACCTATTGTATTTGACTGCTTTACAATCGCTCCAATGTAAGCCAAATAGGAAAATGAGGAAATGTTGTTTTTTATGTAAAAGATTACATTTAGCAATTTACATCCATAGGCCTTTTATTTAACATTGTATACATTCAAACAATGCTATTGCTTGATGAAACAAAAAAGGATATGTTCCAGGTGAGGCTTGAACTCACAACCTCGGCATAGCTTAGCACGTACTGCCATATAAGTACCGCGCGCTAACCGATTGCGCCACTGGAGCACATACCTGTAATTTTTCTATGTTCTTGTTGCCCGAATTGTCCTCCAAATCTGCTCTTTTAATCTCTGACATCCAAGTTAGATCATTTTCTCTTTACTCCTTTTAACCCCTTTTCTTTTTTTTCTGCCTCAGATCTGTTTCATACTGTACATTGAATGTGGTTAACAAAAAGTATTTCTCGTCATTGTTCAAAAACCCAATAGCAGCAACATTTTACAAAGATAATGTTGTTTAAACAATGTGTACAAACAAGTCATGTATTTCTCTTTATGAAAATATTCTCAAGGTTATTTGGTTCATATTGGTCATCATTCAAAAGTGAGTGTTACCCATATCCACTCAAAAGCCATCTGTGTGACTGAATTCAGTGCTACCAGCTATGTAGTCATGGCCGAGTGGTTAAGGCGATGGACTAGAAATCCATTGGGGTTTTCCCGCGCAGGTTCAAATCCTGCTGACTACGTTGACTTTTTCAGTGGTTAAGTGTTATTAAAAACTTCACTGCACTTTTCATTTTGTTTGTATCTGCTTGGCAAAGCAATCTTTACTTACTGGAATATGTGGCACATTAAAGAAGAAAACACTCTGAATTCTTCAAACATTTCCCAAGTTATACATTTTAGGGTACTGATGGCTGTAAAACATTTAATAAAGGACTCCATTTCAATAAATGCATTGTCTTCTATTGATAAGTATCTCTATGCTGCAACATAGTGCTAAGAGGTCATTTGTGTGCAATACTTTGCACAACATAAAATAGAGGAGAAACGATTTACCCCTACAGAAAAAACTTAAGGTGACAGAGGATAATGAGCACTTTAGTGTGAGAGTGAGGGAATTCTTCCACTTTATATTTACAGATAATATTTGACTTCTTCATAATGACTGTGCTAAGTACTGCATGTATTGGGATGTGTACATTCTTTACAGTCTGCCAAAACTATATTGTTTAAATATAATGGGAATAATCAATGTTATAGTTCAACTGCTTATCACACTTCAGTATAAATAGCTTTTTGTTATGAAAAAACATTTGTAATGTTTTATTGTTATCATTCACAAAAGCTAAGCAGGGCTTTCTAAACCTGTTGAAGAAAAAAACAACTTAGCTTGAATTTTACTGAAAATGGTCATTAATGTATGTAATAATTGTACTATGACTTCCTGAAGTTTACAGAAAATTAAGACATTAATCAAATGTAAACTTTATGGAATCTTTTGTGAAACAGAATTATTCTCATTAAGAACAAATGTACTTCGTACTTTCATATTAAATTCAGAGACAGAACATTTTATATTAAAATCAGATTTAATGTTTTTGGGGCGTTCAATATGATCTTATAGGGGTTCTGTATGTTTTTGTCTTGCAGATAAAGAATATTGAATACCTAATTCTTGGACATGTTTATTTTGTTGATACTTTTGCCATAGTCTGCATATTCATAGTTCCCTCTAGATACCAAAGAGATCAATGTTGATATCCCTCCACCCTTTGTATGTCAAAATTGATCAAAAAACATGATTTTTTGAGTGAGTTGCAAAGTTCAAATGTGTTGGAATATTTTATTCTATGCTTAAGGCATTTAAAATATCTTTAATATTAACATCAAGCCTTGTTCCTTCATATTTACTTTCACTGTGTGTTACTCAAATATTCAATGTTGTTTTAGCACGTTATCCTTTAGCTTGCTATGTAATTGGCAAAAAAAAGAAGATTCTTTATTCCTCTTCTATGTTGTCATTTATGATTGCCCACTCTGATAAAGCATAAAGCATAAAGCACGTAAAACTGAAAGAAAAGATGGTCGTACATGCAAAACTTCTTTCAGCACTCTTGGTTTCTCCCACATACAAGATCCACTCGCCTATAGCAATAAGATAATTTATTAAATTGAAGACTCTGGTGAAATAGCATGGGGTTGTGCTACAGTGAGGATTAACTCTTAAGTGGAATTTATACTTGTTTGGATTTAAAAACGTAGAAAAACATAAACCGCGGGTGACGCCGGCATGAATGCAACATGAAAGCGGTATGAATGCGGCATGAACGTGGTGAAGTGCGGTGAAGTGCGTGGCATTCGGAAAAAATTCCCGAAAAAAGTTGGAGATGTTGGAGAATAAAAGGGGCTGCGGCTGTATAGCAAAAAGATAATTTATTAAATTGAAGACTGGTGAAATAGCATGGGGTTGTGCTACAGTGAGGATTAACTCTTAAGAGGGATTTATACTTGTTTGGATTTAAAAACAAAACGTAGAAAGCTTTTGTTCCACCACCGCCATTCAGATGCAAATTGTGTTTGAAAAAATATTTCTGGCTTGATTGAAAAGTAGAATGTGGCTTTGCTAGGGTGAATTTTAACTCTTACTGGGGTTTTGTATTGAGTTCAGATTTGTTTATTAATCATTCTCAGGAGGTAGGTGGAGGAAATGTAATAACTACAGATTATGAGAGAGGTGAGAAGTGGATTACATATGGTGAGCAAGATATAAATGTGAGAGGTGAATAGTTGGGGTAAGAAGGGGGGATAGGCTGACCCTTACTTAGTACAGATAGACAGGGTGCTCATTAAAGATAGCCTTTTTAGGATATATAAATCTGGAAAAATATGTATCCTCTAGACCCAAATAATGAGTAGCATTGGCTCCACTGGGGTATTTTGGTTTGAAAAAAGGAAGAATATGCTTGGAAAGCTCTCATTTTAAAAAATTTTTAAATCATACATCATCAATTAAAAATATCTTCTTGCCCACATTGAGACACCTATTGTATTTGACTGCTTTACAATCGCTCCAATGTAAGCCAAATAGGAAAATGAGGAAATGTTGTTTTTTATGTAAAAGATTACATTTAGCAATTTACATCCATAGGCCTTTTATTTAACATTGTATACATTCAAACAATGCTATTGCTTGATGAAACAAAAAAGGATATGTTCCAGGTGAGGCTTGAACTCACAACCTCGGCATAGCTTAGCACGTACTGCCATATAAGTACCGCGCGCTAACCGATTGCGCCACTGGAGCACATGCCTGTAATTTTTCTATGTTCTTGTTGCCCCAATTGTCCTCCAAATCTGCTCTTTTAATCTCTGACATCCAAGTTAGATCATTTTCTCTTTACTCCTTTTAACCCCTTTTCTTTTTTTTCTGCCTCAGATCTGTTTCATACTGTACATTGAATGTGGTTAACAAAAAGTATTTCTCGTCATTGTTCAAAAACCCAATAGCAGCAACATTTTACAAAGATAATGTTGTTTAAACAATGTGTACAAACAAGTCATGTATTTCTCTTTATGAAAATATTCTCAAGGTTATTTGGTTCATATTGGTCATCATTCAAAAGTGAGTGTTACCCATATCCACTCAAAAGCCATCTGTGTGACTGAATTCAGTGCTACCAGCTATGTAGTCATGGCCGAGTGGTTAAGGCGATGGACTAGAAATCCATTGGGGTTTCCCCGCGCAGGTTCAAATCCTGCTGACTACGTTGACTTTTTCAGTGGTTAAGTGTTATTAAAAACTTCACTGCACTTTTCATTTTGTTTGTATCTGCTTGGCAAAGCAATCTTTACTTACTGGAATATGTGGCACATTAAAGAAGAAAACACTCTGAATTCTTCAAACATTTCCCAAGTTATACATTTTAGGGTGCTGATGGCTGTAAAACATTTAATAAAGGACTCCATTTCAATAAATGCATTGTCTTCTATTGATAAGTATCTCTATGCTGCAACATAGTGCTAAGAGGTCATTTGTGTGCAATACTTTGCACAACATAAAATAGAGGAGAAACGATTTACCCCTACAGAAAAAACTTAAGGTGACAGAGGATAATGAGCACTTTAGTGTGAGAGTGAGGGAATTCTTCCACTTTATATTTACAGATAATATTTGACTTCTTCATAATGACTGTGCTAAGTACTGCATGTATTGGGATGTGTACATTCTTTACAGTCTGCCAAAACTATATTGTTTAAATATAATGGGAATAATCAATGTTATAGTTCAACTGCTTATCACACTTCAGTATAAATAGCTTTTTGTTATGAAAAAACATTTGTAATGTTTTATTGTTATCATTCACAAAAGCTAAGCAGGGCTTTCTAAACCTGTTGAAGAAAAAAACAACTTAGCTTGAATTTTACTGAAAATGGTCATTAATGTATGTAATAATTGTACTATGACTTCCTGAAGTTTACAGAAAATTAAGACATTAATCAAATGTAAACTTTATGGAATCTTTTGTGAAACAGAATTATTCTCATTAAGAACAAATGTACTTCGTACTTTCATATTAAATTCAGAGACAGAACATTTTATATTAAAATCAGATTTAATGTTTTTGGGGCGTTCAATATGATCTTATAGGGGTTCTGTATGTTTTTGTCTTGCAGATAAAGAATATTGAATACCTAATTCTTGGACATGTTTATTTTGTTGATACTTTTGCCATAGTCTGCATATTCATAGTTCCCTCTAGATACCAAAGAGATCAATGTTGATATCCCTCCACCCTTTGTATGTCAAAATTGATCAAAAAACATGATTTTTTGAGTGAGTTGCAAAGTTCAAATGTGTTGGAATATTTTATTCTATGCTTAAGGCATTTAAAATATCTTTAATATTAACATCAAGCCTTGTTCCTTCATATTTACTTTCACTGTGTGTTACTCAAATATTCAATGTTGTTTTAGCACGTTATCCTTTAGCTTGCTATGTAATTGGCAAAAAAAAGAAGATTCTTTATTCCTCTTCTATGTTGTCATTTATGATTGCCCACTCTGATAAAGCATAAAGCATAAAGCACGTAAAACTGAAAGAAAAGATGGTCGTACATGCAAAACTTCTTTCAGCACTCTTGGTTTCTCCCACATACAAGATCCACTCGCCTATAGCAATAAGATAATTTATTAAATTGAAGACTCTGGTGAAATAGCATGGGGTTGTGCTACAGTGAGGATTAACTCTTAAGTGGAATTTATACTTGTTTGGATTTAAAAACGTAGAAAAACATAAACCGCGGGTGACGCCGGCATGAATGCAACATGAAAGCGGTATGAATGCGGCATGAACGTGGTGAAGTGCGGTGAAGTGCGTGGCATTCGGAAAAAATTCCCGAAAAAAGTTGGAGATGTTGGAGAATAAAAGGGGCTGCGGCTGTATAGCAAAAAGATAATTTATTAAATTGAAGACTGGTGAAATAGCATGGGGTTGTGCTACAGTGAGGATTAACTCTTAAGAGGGATTTATACTTGTTTGGATTTAAAAACAAAACGTAGAAAGCTTTTGTTCCACCACCGCCATTCAGATGCAAATTGTGTTTGAAAAAATATTTCTGGCTTGATTGAAAAGTAGAATGTGGCTTTGCTAGGGTGAATTTTAACTCTTACTGGGGTTTTGTATTGAGTTCAGATTTGTTTATTAATCATTCTCAGGAGGTAGGTGGAGGAAATGTAATAACTACAGATTATGAGAGAGGTGAGAAGTGGATTACATATGGTGAGCAAGATATAAATGTGAGAGGTGAATAGTTGGGGTAAGAAGGGGGGATAGGCTGACCCTTACTTAGTACAGATAGACAGGGTGCTCATTAAAGATAGCCTTTTTAGGATATATAAATCTGGAAAAATATGTATCCTCTAGACCCAAATAATGAGTAGCATTGGCTCCACTGGGGTATTTTGGTTTGAAAAAAGGAAGAATATGCTTGGAAAGCTCTCATTTTAAAAATTTTTTAAATCATACATCATCAATTAAAAATATCTTCTTGCCCACATTGAGACACCTATTGTATTTGACTGCTTTACAATCGCTCCAATGTAAGCCAAATAGGAAAATGAGGAAATGTTGTTTTTTATGTAAAAGATTACATTTAGCAATTTACATCCATAGGCCTTTTATTTAACATTGTATACATTCAAACAATGCTATTGCTTGATGAAACAAAAAAGGATATGTTCCAGGTGAGGCTTGAACTCACAACCTCGGCATAGCTTAGCACGTACTGCCATATAAGTACCGCGCGCTAACCGATTGCGCCACTGGAGCACATGCCTGTAATTTTTCTATGTTCTTGTTGCCCCAATTGTCCTCCAAATCTGCTCTTTTAATCTCTGACATCCAAGTTAGATCATTTTCTCTTTACTCCTTTTAACCCCTTTTCTTTTTTTTCTGCCTCAGATCTGTTTCATACTGTACATTGAATGTGGTTAACAAAAAGTATTTCTCGTCATTGTTCAAAAACCCAATAGCAGCAACATTTTACAAAGATAATGTTGTTTAAACAATGTGTACAAACAAGTCATGTATTTCTCTTTATGAAAATATTCTCAAGGTTATTTGGTTCATATTGGTCATCATTCAAAAGTGAGTGTTACCCATATCCACTCAAAAGCCATCTGTGTGACTGAATTCAGTGCTACCAGCTATGTAGTCATGGCCGAGTGGTTAAGGCGATGGACTAGAAATCCATTGGGGTTTCCCCGCGCAGGTTCAAATCCTGCTGACTACGTTGACTTTTTCAGTGGTTAAGTGTTATTAAAAACTTCACTGCACTTTTCATTTTGTTTGTATCTGCTTGGCAAAGCAATCTTTACTTACTGGAATATGTGGCACATTAAAGAAGAAAACACTCTGAATTCTTCAAACATTTCCCAAGTTATACATTTTAGGGTGCTGATGGCTGTAAAACATTTAATAAAGGACTCCATTTCAATAAATGCATTGTCTTCTATTGATAAGTATCTCTATGCTGCAACATAGTGCTAAGAGGTCATTTGTGTGCAATACTTTGCACAACATAAAATAGAGGAGAAACGATTTACCCCTACAGAAAAAACTTAAGGTGACAGAGGATAATGAGCACTTTAGTGTGAGAGTGAGGGAATTCTTCCACTTTATATTTACAGATAATATTTGACTTCTTCATAATGACTGTGCTAAGTACTGCATGTATTGGGATGTGTACATTCTTTACAGTCTGCCAAAACTATATTGTTTAAATATAATGGGAATAATCAATGTTATAGTTCAACTGCTTATCACACTTCAGTATAAATAGCTTTTTGTTATGAAAAAACATTTGTAATGTTTTATTGTTATCATTCACAAAAGCTAAGCAGGGCTTTCTAAACCTGTTGAAGAAAAAAACAACTTAGCTTGAATTTTACTGAAAATGGTCATTAATGTATGTAATAATTGTACTATGACTTCCTGAAGTTTACAGAAAATTAAGACATTAATCAAATGTAAACTTTATGGAATCTTTTGTGAAACAGAATTATTCTCATTAAGAACAAATGTACTTCGTACTTTGATATTAAATTCAGAGACAGAACATTTTATATTAAAATCAGATTTAATGTTTTTGGGGCGTTCAATATGATCTTATAGGGGTTCTGTATGTTTTTGTCTTGCTGATAAAGAATATTGAATACCTAATTCTTGGACATGTTTATTTTGTTGATACTTTTGCCATAGTCTGCATATTCATAGTTCCCTCTAGATACCAAAGAGATCAATGTTGATATCCCTCCACCCTTTGTATGTCAAAATTGATCAAAAAACATGATTTTTTGTGTGAGTTGCAAAGTTCAAATGTGTTGGAATATTTTATTCTATGCTTAAGGCATTTAAAATATCTTTAATATTAACATCAAGCCTTGTTCCTTCATATTTACTTTCACTGTGTGTTACTCAAATATTCAATGTTGTTTTAGCATGTTATCCTTTAGCTTGCTATGTAATTGGCAAAAAAAAGAAGATTCTTTATTCCTCTTCTATGTTGTCATTTATGATTGCCCACTCTGATAAAGCATAAAGCATAAAGCACGTAAAACTGAAAGAAAAGATGGTCGTACATGCAAAACTTCTTTCAGCACTCTTGGTTTCTCCCACATACACGATCCACTCGCCTATAGCAATAAGATAATTTATTAAATTGAAGACTCTGGTGAAATAGCATGGGGTTGTGCTACAGTGAGGATTAACTCTTAAGAGGGATTTAACCTTGTTTGGATTTAAAAACAAAACGTAGAAAAACATCAACTGCTGGTGACGCTGGCATGAATGCAACATGAAAGCGGTATGAATGCGGCATGAACGTGGTGAAGTGCGGTGAAGTGCGTGGCATTCGGAAAAAATTCCCGAAAAAAGTTGGAGATGTTGGAGAATAAAAGGGGCTGCGGCTGTATAGCAAAAAGATAATTTATTAAATTGAAGACTGGTGAAATAGCATGGGGTTGTGCTACAGTGAGGATTAACTCTTAAGAGGGATTTATACTTGTTTGGATTTAAAAACAAAACGTAGAAAGCTTTTGTTCCACCACCGCCATTCAGATGCAAATTGTGTTTGAAAAAATATTTCTGGCTTGATTGAAAAGTAGAATGTGGCTTTGCTAGGGTGAATTTTAACTCTTACTGGGGTTTTGTATTGAGTTCAGATTTGTTTATTAATCATTCTCAGGAGGTAGGTGGAGGAAATGTAATAACTACAGATTATGAGAGAGGTGAGAAGTGGATTACATATGGTGAGCAAGATATAAATGTGAGAGGTGAATAGTTGGGGTAAGAAGGGGGGATAGGCTGACCCTTACTTAGTACAGATAGACAGGGTGCTCATTAAAGATAGCCTTTTTAGGATATATAAATCTGGAAAAATATGTATCCTCTAGACCCAAATAATGAGTAGCATTGGCTCCACTGGGGTATTTTGGTTTGAAAAAAGGAAGAATATGCTTGGAAAGCTCTCATTTTTAAAATGTTTTTAAATCATACATCATCAATTACAAATATCTTCTTGCCCACATTGAGACACCTATTGTATTTGACTGCTTTACATTCGCTCCAATGTAAGCCAAATAGGAAAATGAGGAAATGTTGTTTTTTATGTAAAAGATTACATTTAGCAATTTACATCCATAGGCCTTTTATTTAACATTGTATACATTCAAACAATGCTATTGCTTGATGAAACAAAAAAGGATATGTTCCAGGTGAGGCTTGAACTCACAACCTCGGCATAGCTTAGCACGTACTGCCATATAAGTACCGCGCGCTAACCGATTGCGCCACTGGAGCACATGCCTGTAATTTTTCTATGTTCTTGTTGCCCCAATTGTCCTCCAAATCTGCTCTTTTAATCTCTGACATCCAAGTTAGATCATTTTCTCTTTACTCCTTTTAACCCCTTTTCTTTTTTTTCTGCCTCAGATCTGTTTCATACTGTACATTGAATGTGGTTAACAAAAAGTATTTCTCGTCATTGTTCAAAAACCCAATAGCAGCAACATTTTACAAAGATAATGTTGTTTAAACAATGTGTACAAACAAGTCATGTATTTCTCTTTATGAAAATATTCTCAAGGTTATTTGGTTCATATTGGTCATCATTCAAAAGTGAGTGTTACCCATATCCACTCAAAAGCCATCTGTGTGACTGAATTCAGTGCTACCAGCTATGTAGTCATGGCCGAGTGGTTAAGGCGATGGACTAGAAATCCATTGGGGTTTCCCCGCGCAGGTTCAAATCCTGCTGACTACGTTGACTTTTTCAGTGGTTAAGTGTTATTAAAAACTTCACTGCACTTTTCATTTTGTTTGTATCTGCTTGGCAAAGCAATCTTTACTTACTGGAATATGTGGCACATTAAAGAAGAAAACACTCTGAATTCTTCAAACATTTCCCAAGTTATACATTTTAGGGTGCTGATGGCTGTAAAACATTTAATAAAGGACTCCATTTCAATAAATGCATTGTCTTCTATTGATAAGTATCTCTATGCTGCAACATAGTGCTAAGTTGTCATTTGTGTGCAATACTTTGCACAACATAAAATAGAGGAGAAACGATTTACCCCTACAGAAAAAACTTAAGGTGACAGAGGATAATGAGCACTTTAGTGTGAGAGTGAGGGAATTCTTCCACTTTATATTTACAGATAATATTTGACTTCTTCATAATGACTGTGCTAAGTACTGCATGTATTGGGATGTGTACATTCTTTACAGTCTGCCAAAACTATATTGTTTAAATATAATGGGAATAATCAATGTTATAGTTCAACTGCTTATCACACTTCAGCACAAATAGCTTTTTGTTATGAAAAAACATTTGTAATGTTTTATTGTTTTCATTCACAAAAGCTAAGCAGGGATTTCTAAACCTGTTGAAGAAAAAAACAACTTAGCTTGAATTTTACTGAAAATGGTCATTAATGTATGTAATAATTGTACTATGACTTCCTGAAGTTTACAGAAAATTAAGACATTAATCAAATGTAAACTTTATGGAATCTTTTGTGAAACAGAATTATTCTCATTAAGAACAAATGTACTTCGTACTTTCATATTAAATTCAGAGACAGAACATTTTATATTAAAATCAGATTTAATGTTTTTGGGGCGTTCAATATGATCTTATAGGGGTTCTGTATGTTTTTGTCTTGCAGATAAAGAATATTGAATACCTAATTCTTGGACATGTTTATTTTGTTGATACTTTTGCCATAGTCTGCATATTCATAGTTCCCTCTAGATACCAAAGAGATCAATGTTGATATCCCTCCACCCTTTGTATGTCAAAATTGATCAAAAAACATGATTTTTTGAGTGAGTTGCAAAGTTCAAATGTGTTGGAATATTTTATTCTATGCTTAAGGCATTTAAAATATCTTTAATATTAACATCAAGCCTTGTTCCTTCATATTTACTTTCACTGTGTGTTACTCAAATATTCAATGTTGTTTTAGCATGTTATCCTTTAGCTTGCTATGTAATTGGCAAAAAAAAGAAGATTCTTTATTCCTCTTCTATGTTGTCATTTATGATTGCCCACTCTGATAAAGCATAAAGCATAAAGCACATAAAACTGAAAGAAAAGATGGTCGTACATGCAAAACTTCTTTCAGCACTCTTGGTTTCTCCCACATACACGATCCACTCGCCTATAGCAATAAGATAATTTATTAAATTGAAGACTCTGGTGAAATAGCATGGGGTTGTGCTACAGTGAGGATTAACTCTTAAGTGGAATTTATACTTGTTTGGATTTAAAAACGTAGAAAAACATAAACCGCGGGTGACGCCGGCATGAATGCAACATGAAAGCGGTATGAATGCGGCATGAACGTGGTGAAGTGCGGTGAAGTGCGTGGCATTCGGAAAAAAATCCCGAAAAAAGTTGGAGATGTTGGAGAATAAAAGGGGCTGCGGCTGTATAGCAAAAAGATAATTTATTAAATTGAAGACTGGTGAAATAGCATGGGGTTGTGCTACAGTGAGGATTAACTCTTAAGAGGGATTTATACTTGTTTGGATTTAAAAACAAAACGTAGAAAAACATCAACTGCGGGTGACGCAGGCATGAATGCAACATGAAAGCGGTATGAATGCGGCATGAACGTGGTGAAGTGCGGTGAAGTGCGTGGCATTCGGAAAAAATTCCCGAAAAAAGTTGGAGATGTTGGAGAATAAAAGGGGCTGCGGCTGTATAGCAAAAAGATAATTTATTAAATTGAAGACTGGTGAAATAGCATGGGGTTGTGCTACAGTGAGGATTAACTCTTAAGAGGGATTTATACTTGTTTGGATTTAAAAACAAAACGTAGAAAGCTTTTGTTCCACCACCGCCATTCAGATGCAAATTGTGTTTGAAAAAATATTTCTGGCTTGATTGAAAAGTAGAATGTGGCTTTGCTAGGGTGAATTTTAACTCTTACTGGGGTTTTGTATTGAGTTCAGATTTGTTTATTAATCATTCTCAGGAGGTAGGTGGAGGAAATGTAATAACTACAGATTATGAGAGAGGTGAGAAGTGGATTACATATGGTGAGCAAGATATAAATGTGAGAGGTGAATAGTTGGGGTAAGAAGGGGGGATAGGCTGACCCTTACTTAGTACAGATAGACAGGGTGCTCATTAAAGATAGCCTTTTTAGGATATATAAATCTGGAAAAATATGTATCCTCTAGACCCAAATAATGAGTAGCATTGGCTCCACTGGGGTATTTTGGTTTGAAAAAAGGAAGAATATGCTTGGAAAGCTCTCATTTTAAAAAATTTTTAAATCATACATCATCAATTACAAATATCTTCTTGCCCACATTGAGACACCTATTGTATTTGACTGCTTTACATTCGCTCCAATGTAAGCCA
The DNA here is from genome assembly GCF_040206685.1 of Ascaphus truei. Taxonomy (NCBI): domain Eukaryota; kingdom Metazoa; phylum Chordata; class Amphibia; order Anura; family Ascaphidae; genus Ascaphus; species Ascaphus truei. The sequence goes on from NC_134497.1 coordinate 53,960,148, forward strand.
AATAGGAAAATGAGGAAATGTTGTTTTTTATGTAAAAGATTACATTTAGCAATTTACATCCATAGGCCTTTTATTTAACATTGTATACATTCAAACAATGCTATTGCTTGATGAAACAAAAAAGGATATGTTCCAGGTGAGGCTTGAACTCACAACCTCGGCATAGCTTAGCACGTACTGCCATATAAGTACCGCGCGCTAACCGATTGCGCCACTGGAGCACATGCCTGTAATTTTTCTATGTTCTTGTTGCCCCAATTGTCCTCCAAATCTGCTCTTTTAATCTCTGACATCCAAGTTAGATCATTTTCTCTTTACTCCTTTTAACCCCTTTTCTTTTTTTTCTGCCTCAGATCTGTTTCATACTGTACATTGAATGTGGTTAACAAAAAGTATTTCTCGTCATTGTTCAAAAACCCAATAGAAGCAACATTTTACAAAGATAATGTTGTTTAAACAATGTGTACAAACAAGTCATGTATTTCTCTTTATGAAAATATTCTCAAGGTTATTAAAAACTTCACTGCACTTTTCATTTTGTTTGTATCTGCTTGGCAAAGCAATCTTTACTTACTGGAATATGTGGCACACTAAAGAAGAAAACACTCTGAATTCTTCAAACATTTTCCAAGTTATACATTTTAGGGTGCTGATGGCTGTAAAACATTTAATAAAGGACTCCATTTCAATAAATGCATTGTCTTCTATTGATAAGTATCTCTATGCTGCAACATAGTGCTAAGAGGTCATTTGTGTGCAATAATTTGCACAGCATAAAATAGAAGAGAAACGATTTACCCCTACAGAAAACTTAAGGTGACAGAGGATAATGAGCACTTTAGTGTGAGAGTGAAGGAATTCTTCCACTTTATATTTACAGATAATATTTGACTTCTTCATAATGACTGTGCTAAGTACTGCATGTATTGGGATGTGTACATTCTTTACAGTCTGCCAAAACTATATATTTTAAATATAATGGGAATAATCAATGTTATAGTTCAACTGCGTATCACACTTCAGCACAAATAGCTTTTTGTTATGAAAAAGCATTTGTAATGTTTTATTGTTATCATTCACAAAAGCTAAGCAGGGCTTTCTAAACCTGTTGAAGAAAAAAACAACTTAGCTTGAATTTTACTGAAAATGGTCATTAATGTATGTAATAATTGTACTATGACTTCCTGAAGTTTACAGAAAATTAATACATTAATCAAATGTAAACTTTATGGAATCTTTTGTGAAACAGAATTATTCTCAATAAGAACAAATGTACTTCGTACTTTGATATTAAATTTAGAGACAGAACATTTTATATTAAAATCAGATTTAATGTTTTTGGGGCGTTCAATATGATCTTATAGGGGTTCTGTATGTTTTTGTCTTGCAGATAAAGAATATTGAATACCTAATTCTTGGACATGTTTATTTTGTTGATACTTTTGCCATAGTCTGCATATTCATAGTTCCCTCTAGATACCAAAGAGATCAATGTTGATATCCCTCCACCCTTTGTATGTCAAAATTGATCAAAAAACATGATTTTTTGAGTGAGTTGCAAAGTTCAAATGTGTTGGAATATTTTATTCTATGCTTAAGGCATTTAAAATATCTTTAATATTAACATCAAGCCTTGTTCCTTCATATTTACTTTCACTGTGTGTTACTCAAATATTCAATGTTGTTTTAGCATGTTATCCTTTATCTTGCTATGTAATTGGCAAAAAAAAGAAGATTCTTTATTCCTCTTCTATGTTGTCATTTATGATTGCCCACTCTGATAAAGCATAAAGCATAAAGCACGTAAAACTGAAAGAAAAGATGGTCGTACATGCAAAACTTCTTTCAGCACTCTTGGTTTCTCCCACATACAAGATCCACTCGCCTATAGCAATAAGATAATTTATTAAATTGAAGACTCTGGTGAAATAGCATGGGGTTGTGCTACAGTGAGGATTAACTCTTAAGAGGGATTTATACTTGTTTGGATTTAAAAACAAAACGTAGAAAGCTTTTGTTCCACCACCGCCATTCAGATGCAAATTGTGTTTGAATTTTTTTTTCTGGCTTGATTGAAAAGTAGAATGTGGCTTTGCTAGGGTGAATTTTAAATCTTAATGGAGTTTTGTATTGAGTTCAGATTTGTTTATTAATCATTCTCAGGAGGTAGGTGGAGGAAATGTAATAACTACAGATTATGAGAGAGGTGAGAAGTGGATTACATATGGTGAGCAAGATATAAATGTGAGAGGTGAATAGTTGGGGTAAGAAGGGGGGATAGGCTGACCCTTACTAAGTACAGATAGACACGATGCTCATTAAAGATAGCCTTTTTAGGATATATAAATCTGGAAATATGTATCCTCTAGACCTCAGGAACTGCAATTGGCATTAGATAGTGAGGCAGTTAAAGTGAGGTTTTTAAGTGATAAATACAGTTAGACTACAGTTTGACTAGAGGTGACTGGGGACTGCTTCTTTCTGCAAACTCTTAACTCAAGACAACAAACGATTCACCATGATCCAAAGGACAACACGCCCCCTCTGAGTGTGTTTCCGGAGACAGCTTGACGGACAGTTCCAGGAGAGCCGACGAGTCGCTTGGTGTGAAACGCTTCCGGTCACGGAGCGGAGGAGAGCCCTGGATGTCAGAAGTTTGAACGGAGCTGCAGCCGGTTACCAACCACTATTAAACCCCTGCTCATGATCTGTGGCAGTCCTGTAAGTAGGATTCCGGTTTTACCCACCGGATCCCACGTCTGCTACCTCATTGTTATTGTGTTTAATAAATTTATCTATTAGTAATAGTCAGCCTTGCTTGTTATATGTAGTGTTTGTTTTGTCTTGTTGGTCCTGCATGTTTAGTATTTGCATATTGCACTATTATGTGTACTTTTTGTTTATGCATTATGTTGACGGAGTCCACCTACTGAAGTCAAGCGGGGAAGATACCTCTATAGCTATCTACTATTTGAGACTCTTTCAGTGTTGGACATTTATTCCCATCTTTGGACTTATCGGCGCCGGTCTGTATTGTTTAATAATTAAAAATTAACATGGCATACTTCTGGGGTAAACCAGTACTCATCACCCTATACTTCTCCCTGAGTGCCGGTTGCAGCTCACGCAGGATGATGTCGGGCACCGTATCGATGCAAGCATATGTAGGTTGGGTTCTGGGAGCGGGTGTCCTTCTGTGAGCAGGTGTGCTTGTGGCGGTGGGCGAGGGTAGGTTGTCTGGGAGGAAGCTTTCCTCCTGTCTTGGTCGCCGTGTTGTCTCCTGGCGTGGTCTTGACGGGGTTGTCATGTTATCTTCCTCCTCAACGACATACATGTACACAAATTCTTCTGGTGGAGGGGGTGCACTTGGTGTTGGAAGGTGGTCGAAGGTCCCATTCATCACATCCATGCCACCCTCCTGCTCTGGCGTCGGGGATACAGGGGCATGAACACTGAGCAAATTATGTATCCCTGCTATGTCAGTCTCTATCTTCTCCATCCGTCGATCCATCATCTCCATCCGATGATACATCTTCTGCATCTGTTGATCCATATTTAGCATGGTCTCCAGAAGCAGATCTGTCTTTACCAGCACAGTAGAGTTCCTGGGGATATCCACACTTAAACCATTCAGCATGCGCCCCTCCCCCATGCACACACACAAGGCTCGCTCAAGGATTTGAAACTCTTATCGACAGACACCTCTCCAGAGTCATTCCGTTTCTAAAGCTTGCCATTGTGTTTTTAATCTGTCCCTAGCCGAGCATCACCTCTCTGTGCCTGCATGTAATCCTCTTTGGGATGGGAGCTACAGTACATAGCTGATGATTACTGCGCATGCATCTGTAAGTTCACCACAGCTTGCTTGCGAAGTTCAAGAGTGCGTGACCAAAAAAATATATATATATTTTTTTCTCCTCATTTCTTATTTTTATTTTCTCCACAAGCCTGCCTAAACCATCTTGATATTACGATATTCAATCTGTGCTGTAGCTTTTGACTGCGACACTGTGCGTTTGACTGCACATGGTTGATTTGTGTGTTTTTATGTATTTGGGGGTATAGGGATCAAATTATTATGATGACCTGCCTTTTGAAAATATGCCATTTCTTTGAACTGCAGTACAGCTAATCCTTCATGCAGCTGTACCCTGTACCACACTTCCCCACGCACACACACACAAGGCTCGCTCAAGGATTTGAACCTCTTATCGACAGACACCTCTCCAGAATCCATTCCGTTTCTAAAGCTTGCCATTGTGTTTTTAATCGTCAGTCCCTTGTCGAGCATCACCTCTCTGCGCCTGCGTGTCTAATTTTCCTATTGTTGGCTTTGAGTCACCTCTCTGTTAACCTCTTTGGGAAGGGAGCTAGCTGATGATTACTGCGCATGGCTCACCCATCCACCCCCCCAACCCTTTGAGGCTTTGTTACTGTAACGCTTTTAATAATCCCTTCTCGAATTTGATATGTAAATATGATTTGCACAGCACTGTGAAATTGAGAGTTAAAAAATCCATTATCTGATTCATGTTGTTGATGCAGTAAATTACCACCTTCTGGTGTAGGTGTGTGCAGGGGTTGGGGGGTTGTCAATGATTATGATTATCATGAATGTAAAGAAATATTTATTTTATTTTATCAGGGACAAAAAATACAAATATACAAATAATCATGAATAATTCAAAATGCAGTCTTTATTCAGTTCTTCTGTCAGATGGAAATTGAAGGGCGGTGGATAATCATGAATAATGCACATTGAAAATAATATTAATTAATAATATATAATATATAATAATATATATATATAATAATATAATTTTTTTCCGTCTTTATCTTCTTACTCATTCTGTGTACAGTACAGTAGTTCATTGAGTGAGGAGAGGTTTTGTGTACATTATGACTGCAGTTTAGATACTGAACACTTAACTGTACAAATAGTTAACAAACTTTACACGATACCCCCCCTCTCCACCAGTCCATCCTTTTTTTCTGAAAAGAAAAGAAAAATTAGTGCAGTTATGTGCATACTGTATTATGGCATTGTGTGCTGTATAATAATGTCAAACTAGTCTATACTGGAACTACTGTATACTGTGACGACTATTAAATACTTTGTAACCAGATGGCTGGTGCTGCTCTCTCAGGAAAGAAAAAAATTGAGCAGTTAGGTGCATACTGTGTTATGGCATTGTGTACTGTATAGCTACTCCATATTGGACAACATTATGCAGTTAGTACTGTCAAACCAATCTATACTGGAACTACTGTATACTGTGACTACTGTTAAATACTTTGTAACCAGATGGCTGGTGCTGCTCTCTCAGTGAAAAAAAAATCTGTGCCATACTTACCTGTACAGTACTATACTACCTTCCTGATGCTTGCCCATTACGCACGATCACAATGGGCAACACAGTCGCAATATGGTCAATATATTTATTGCATCGTTACACGGTGGGTACATCGTTCCAAAAACTCAGTATGCCTTGCGCCAACTCATTCTTTTTGGAGGGTTTCACGACTTTCGGATATGGTCCTTCAGCTGATGCAAGACCATTTCGATAGGATTGAAGTCTGGTGATCTGTCATTGGAGGGGGAAAAAAAGGACAATTAGTTAAAGAGGTAGAGTACACAGTAAAAACAGTGGGAAAAAATGAAACACGGTTACCGCACTTACTCCGCTGGCGTCTTCACCCAGTTGATACCGTGCTCAAGGATATGCGCTGTTGACGCGGTATGCTTCGGATCGTTGTCCTGGTAGAAACGGTGACCATCCGGGAACTCACTTGTGATGTATTCCACAATCTCAGGCACAATTTTCACTTGGAAGAAAGCTTTATTCATGATTCCTATAACAAGAAAAGAAAAGTGCTCAAAAAACTGCACACTAGTACAGTACAGTGCATAAGGCAAAAGCGTGTGACATACATTTTACTGTACTTTCAAAGATGACGATGCATCCTGGTCCACGCCTAGAGATGGCACCCCACACATGTATCTTCACTGGGTGTTTTGGATGCGGCTTCATAGATATGCAACCTTTTTTGTGGAATGCAAATTTTGCAAATCTCTCCAGCGAAACAGTAGACTCGTCAGTGAAGATGCAATCCTGGAAAGTTTCTCCGCTGTCGATCCATGCCTGGGCCTGGACCACTCTCTTGATCTTGTTAACGTCCCTTATCATAGGGTATGCTTTGTAATGACAAGGAATCATTTTATAGGTACAGTACAGTTTCTTAAACAACACTTTAACCTCCTGTACTGTCCAGTACTAACCTCACATGTCCATATTTCCATCCAATTCTGCGTTTAATCTTCTTTATGCTGGTCTCGGATACAGTGAGATTGTGATTTTGCTGCATTGTGTATTTGACCCTTAAGTCACTCATCTCATCATTCTCTTCACTTATTTTGTCGACCAGAAGAGTTGTCTCCCTACAATGTACAGAAAAACAACAATCCGGTAAGTTACAGTGCAGTAGGCCACAAGTACAGCACATCATTATAGTAAAAATAGTATAAAATGAGATAGATCTACACAATATATAGTTCTATTAATATGCAGCAATTTAAACAATAGATATACTGTATTAAATACTGTAGTTATATAAATATACCGAAATAACTATAAAATGAGATAGATCTACGCAATATATAGTTCTATTAATATGCAGCAATATAAACAATAGATATACTGTATTAAATACTGTAGTTATATAAATATACCGAAATAACTATAAAATGAGATAGATCTACACAATATATAGTTCTATTAATATGCAGCAATATAAACAATAGATATACTGTATTAAATACTGTAGTTATATAAATATACCGAAATAACTATAAAATGAGATAGATCTACACAATATATAGTTCTATTAATTAGTTACCGTTGGTGTACTCGTGCGTTGTTTGGTTTTTCCGTGTGCATGATAGCATACAGTGGTTGATGGCACAACTAGGCCAGAAGGAGCTAACCAGCGTTTGATATCTGCAATTCGTTGTCCGCTCGTGTACATTTCCTTAATTCCCATGCTGAGATCCTTTGAAATCTTTTTAACAGGCATTTCTGCGAGTAGAAAGAAATACAAACACAAGAATGTATATTACATGTTTAGTCGATGTGTATTCAATGTGCAGTGAATCCACAAAATGGAGGGTGTATTTATACGTTAATTACTCACATTAGAGTACGCTGACTTTCAACACCTGTACCTCGTCGCCATGCATAAAATGTTACACACTTTGCATAGCCCAACACTCGATGAACTTTATCGGAACTTGCCCTTGTCCAGATACTGCATTGTGCCATCTGCATTCCATGGATCAACCCCGATTCCATGGACGCAAGAAGCCACTCGCCTCTGCCGTGCCTATCACACAGAAAAAGCGAAAGGCGGCAGCCGTTTCCAAGCCAAGGGCAAAGCGACAGGCTAAGGACAATAAAGAAAACCTTCTGCTGACCCCAAAGGCTAAGGGTTTTAATACACCTTATTATGTCAAGAAGAAATTCGGTGATATACACTCAACGCAAAACAAATGGCAGCCAACCCATCTAACCCGCAGGCCACTTCCTCGTTTATGCTTCGACAACTCTGCCGCAGCTCTCCCGGAAATCTACAGCCATACTTCTCCACTACTCATCCACGACGCTGCCGCCGCTCTCCCGGAAACCCACAGCCCATCTTCGCCACTGGTCTTCGACGACGCTGCCACTGGTGCCCCTAAAATCCACGGGTCACTTTCTCCATTACGCTTAGATGAATCTGCCGCTTCTCGCCCGGAAATCCACAGGTCGCTTTCTCCATCCCTCTTCGACGACCCTGCCGCATCTCTCCCGGAAATCCACAGGTCACCTCTTCCATCCTTCTTCGATGACGCTGCCGCTTCTCTCCATTGAACACCCATCTCATCCTCCGTAGCACCCATCCACCCATTTTCCACAAAACGCCATGCACAAGAACCAGCTCGTTAGACCGCATGCTGAATGGGTTAAGTGTGGATATCCCCAGGAACTCTACTGTGCTGGTAAAGATAGATCTGCTTTTAGAGACTATGCTAAATATGGATCAACGGATGCAGAAGATGGATCAACGGATGGAGAAGATGGATCGACGGATGGAAAAGATAGAGACTGAAATAGCGGGGATACATAATTTGCTCGGTGTTCATGCCCCTGTATCCCCGACACCGGAGCAGGTGGGTGGCATGGATGTGATGAATGGGACCTTCGACCACCTTCCAACACCAAGTGCACCCCCTCCACCAGAAGAATTTGTGTACATGTATTCCGTTGAGGAGGAGGATAACATGACAACCCCGTCAAGACACGCCAGGAGACAGCACGGCGACCAAGACAGGAGGAAAGCTTCCTCCCAGATAACCTACCCTTGCTCGCCGCCACAAGCACACCCGCTCACAGAAGAACACCCGATTCCAGAACCCAACCTACATACGCTTGCATCGATACGGTGCCCGACATCATCCTGCGCGAGCTGCAACCGACACTCAGGGAGAAGTATAGGGTGATGAGTGCTGGTTTACCCCAGAAAAATACAATGTTAATTTTTAAGCACCACATGTCCTACTTGGTATTCTGCGGGTGGGTCTACAATGTAAACTACGAAGGAAATCGCGAAAAAAGGGCGCTTCCTGAAAATTTAAGAAGGACTATTGTGGAGGAATTGCGGCGCTATATTTCAATAACAGATCCTTTAATGAAAATCATTCGAGACTCCATTAATGGCATTTTGCGCCATACAAGGCATCGGCCCTGGAAGGACAATCTGGTGGGGATCGAATTTGCGTGACTGTTCAACTGTTGTTTATTTTTTGTAAATGTTTTTGTAAATGTTTTGACTTTCTGTACTTTAATAAAGGAGATGTTGCGTTTTTTAACTTGTATTAATAAAGAAATGTTTTTCCTTACTGTACACAGGACCTGCACAATTCCAGTCCCAGAGGTCCTCAAACAGGCCCGTTTTTCAAGGTGGTCCTTAAAACCAGGGCTGTTTGTGGCCCTCGAGGACTGGAGTTGTGCAGGCTTGACTGACTGTTCTGTACACCATCCTACTGTAAATGTTTTGACTTTCTGTACTTTAATAAAGGAGATGTTGCGTGTTTTGACTTGTATTAATAAAGAAATGTTTTTCCTTACTGTACACAGGACCTGCACAATTCCAGTCCCCGAGGGCCGCAAACAGGCCTTAAAACTGGGGCTGTTTGCGGCCCTCGAGGACTGTAGTTGTGTGCAGGCCTGACTGACTGTAAATGTTTTGACTTTCTGTACATAAATGTTTTCACTTGCAGTAAACCATACACCTGTTGATGTTTTGAATTGCTGTACACTTAAAATGTTTTTACATTGTATTTGTAAATAAATGTTTTTGTTCTTACTCCACCAATAAAAGAAAATGTTGATTTGTTTTAAATTGTTCCATTGTCTCCTTTTATTCTGTAACAAAATACAGTGTTTCTAGAACATACTGTACAGTACTGTCCAGGCATACTGTACTGTATACTGTAGGCATGCTCAGTACTGTACATCACAAGAGTATTAAAACAATACATGCTGTACGGGTATAGAATACACATATGTACTGGAATATATGTACTGTAGAATAAATGCATACTTTTTATTTTTCAGGTTTATTATACAGTATATATAAAAAAAGTATTGTATATGGTCTGAAAACAACAGCATACTGTTTCAGGTATTCTATACTAATCAATAACAATGGACACTAAACTGTAGACTCCGGTACTTGTTTTTTTTACTCAGATTCAGCAATGTGCAGGCATTGTAACACAAAGCGATATTATCTATCGAAATCCCTCCATTTGCCATTTTCCGCATGAGATGACACAGTTTTCTTTTCTGAGGAACAAAAAAAAAGTAAAAGTTTTACTGTAATGGTCAGTCAGTCCCCTAAAGAAGTTCCCACAGTCAGTTACACCAATAATTTTCTTGGGGGGTACCTCCTGTTCACATGCGCATGCGCCTACGGTCGATGTGATGACACGCATATGCGTTTCAAGAAGGTTCCAATGCGCATGCACCTAGCTTTTCACCAATTGTGCAGTATCTACTGTAGAAGCTGCTCAGCCAATGATATTGCTTACAGAAGAATCGCTTGACTTTTGAATCGCATTGATATTGATATTTCAAAAACAGAATAAAATACGGCAACATTACTCACCATAGACTTTGCCAATCAGCTGGCACGGAGCCACTGCCAGTCCCGTATTCTTGATCATACACGTTGTTGACAGGTGACAGCAGTACTACTACACCTGTAGTCAGCTGATGAGGCTGGAAATCGCTTAGGTATATGCAAGCTTGCTCGAATCTGTACGCGAAATCCGGCTCAGGCTGCAGGTATCCGGGCGGGGACAGACAGCAAGGGTTGCCGGTCACCAGGTTTTCACTGACGGTCGGACCGTTATTGGAAGCTGTCGCTGTCGCTGTCGCTCTCGCATTGCTTGCCAGCGACTGACATTTCTTAGTTGGTTTTAACACGACCTTTCTCCTTTTGCAGTCTCCATGATCATAGATACGGGAAAAACCCAGTGATACACACCAATAAAACAGATAATGCGCTCATTAGTGGTATATAAATGTTGAGTGATATTGTGAACAAATTAATATACAACCTTAATAGGGAGGTTTTATGCTGCAGTTTCTGGGGGATGGCTCAGCTGTCCAACTAATACAGAAAAAAGAAAAAAACAGCGCAAAAAAACCTCATGGTGTAGTATTTAAAGAATATTTATAGAATAAAAAAGGTGATTATTGCACGTACATCAGGATAAAGCATATAACAACAGGACATGTTTTGGACATGTTACCACTCTAGGAAACTGCTCCGTGTAGGCTCACTGTCTCTCTGGATGGTCCTCTTATCTTCAGTAACCGTCCCAGCAAGGGGTGCGCACCTCATTAGGAATTCACCCCACAGTGTGAGTCTCTGGTCTCCAGCGGGTCACTCGGCGGGAAGTTCAAACCTTTGTGAGGGATCTCCCGTCAGCTGTGATTGCAACAAGCGCTGTGTTCACACAGGCCGTTCCGGGTTGAGCTGCAGTCGTCCTGACGTCATCAGACGGCGTCCTTGTATCACTCCCGCCTGCTCGCGGATGGTGTAGGCGGTGAAAGTCCAAAAACATGTGCAGGAAATATGCTATATGTATAGACCACAATGGGTATTGATAAGAATAAAGATGGAACGCGCCCTCTCCTACGCGTTTCGTAATCGATACTTCTTCAGGGAACTTCCATGACTCGGCCATGACTCGGTCATGACTCGGCCATGACTCGGCCATGACTCGGCCATGACTCGGCAGCACCAAATTCAGTCACACAGATGGATCTTGAGCGGATATGTGTAAAAATCACATTTGAATGATGACAAATATGAACTATCAATATGTGGACTATGGCATAAGTATCAACGAAATAAACATGTCCAGGAATGAGGTATTCAATATTGTTAATCTGCATGAGAAACAAAGCAATACCAGGAGTGGGGTTTGAACTCTTGCAAGGTGTTGGATTTAAGAAGTCCATTGGATTTCTTAAGTCCAACACCTTAACCACTCGGCCATCCTGGTGGTGATTTAGAGATTTGATCATCTGGATTAAATGGACTTCAGCAATGTACAATGTGTCCTTAAAAGTCATATATGAAGAATGAGAACAACATAGCTAAGTGACTGTGCTTTCTGCAGCCTTTTCACCTGTTCCTGGAAATGCTAGAGTTTTTTTGCAGCAAGATTATGCTGAACAGGATTACATATTTACTTTTTGTAAAAGAGTGATCCCATATCATAAATGGAGTCAAAATGTCTAGCTTTCTTCTACTTAGTCAGGGGAAGTGCATTATACATTTATCACAATTTGCGCCTCCTAACCCATTTTTTAATCTTCTTGATTATTATAGATAGTTTTCCTTCATGGAGCATTTCACGGTGAGTAATCTCATAAAGTTAGGATATTTTTCAAGGCCATGGTTGACTTCCAATGAATAATGTATGACATTGAATGTGAAAGTCTAGGCAATAATATACATATTGTTAGTCTTTTTAGATAGATTGAATGTTATAACACTGCACTGATTAGTTCCACTTTCAAAGCCTACTCTTCCTTACCATATATATATATATATATATATCAAACATACAGGATATATTTTCCTGTATGAGAAAGGCGGGGATGGCTACATACAGTATATAGCAGTAACTGAAGAAGTAGTTACGTATAGATAAAAAGATGACTTTGTCCTTTGACATAATATTGCTGCCTGTATAAACCTAGGTTATGCAAATATACAATGTATTCCAATACTGATATCTTATTGTCTAGCCAAATGTCACGGGAGACCAGCACTTTTAACACCTTCTATACCTTTCAGGGATCTTTCAATAGGCAAAACAAGATAGTGGAATAAAATGGGGTTTATTTGAGTGAAACTCGTGGACAACAATGAATATAAAAAATACAGAAGAAATACAGACTTACTTCTGGACTGGGGTCGAAAACTAGTCTCAAATACGTGCAGGGCGCCTACTTTGATAGGCTTACTCTGACTGGGAAGTCCTCCCTGGCTTCCTGGTACTCTTTTCAGGTTAAATACCAAACCGTGACAGCCACCTTCTATTTTCAGAACTTGGTCCCAGCGTCTGACTCTGACTATGCAGAGAGCTCCGATAAATCAGTTCTCGCCAGGTTTCCTCCAAAAGTGCCTCTAGCTATTCAGGAAGCTGCGGTAACCTGGCGAAAAGAATCAAATTCGCCATTTATTTTTGGCGTACAAAAAAATCCGCCAACCGTTTTGCGAGAAGCCCTTTTTCGCATTGCATCGCCAGTATCTAAAACTCGTGCGATTCTAGGAGCCCCGATCAGCTTCTTGTTGCTGTTTGGGGCTCTAGAATGGCAAATTTACCTCCAAATTGACCCCGCCGCAAAAAGTTGGAAACAAATTGGGGATGAGCGGATCCGCCAATACTGCACTTAGTAAAAATGTGGAATTCATTACCCATGGAGACTGTGATGGCAGATAAAATATATTTGTTCACAAACAGGTTGACATCTTTTTAGATAGGAAAGGTATATATACCAAATAAGTATACTTGGGAAGGATGTTGATCCAAGGATTCATCCGATTGACAATTCTTGGAGTCAGGAAGGAATTTATTTTTCCCCTTATGAGATATCATTGGATTATATGACTCTGGGTTTTCTTTGTTGCCTTCCTGTGGATCAATAAGTAAGTATAGATATAGGATAAAGTATCTGTTGTCTAAATTGAGCATAGGTTAAACTTGATGGACGTACGTCTTTTTTAAACCTCATCTACTATGTAACTATGAAAAAGGAGTAAAGGGAAAATGATCTAACTTGGATGTCAGAGATTAGAAGAGCAGAGTAGGAGGGCAATTGGGGCAAGAAGAACAAGGACAAACCAGTTTCCACCAAAAAGTTATCAATTTTATTATTTTGTTTTGTCAAGACAATTTATTACTACTTTATTACTACTGTTTCGCTGGAGAGATTTGCCACCTTTGCATTCCACAAAAAAGGTTGCATATCTATGAAGCCGCGTCCAAGATACCCTGTGAAGATGCATGTGTGGGGTGCCATCTCTAGGCATGGACCAGGATGCATCGTCATCTTTGAAGGTACAGTAAAATGTATGTCACACGCTTTTGCCTTACGCACTGTACTGTACTAGTGTGCAGTTTTTTGAGCACTTTTCTTTTCTTGTTATAGGAATCATGAATAAAGCTTTCTTCCAAGAGAAAATTGTGCCTGAGATTGTGGAATACATCTCACGTGAGTTCCCGGATGGTCACCGTTTCTACCAGGACAACGATTTGAAGCAAACGCGTCAACAGTGCATATCCTTGAGCGCGGTATCAACTGGGTGAAGACGCCAGCGGAGTAAGTGCGGTAACCGTGTCTCATTTTTTTCCACTGTTTTTACTGTGTACTGTATTTCTTTAACTAATTGTCCTTTATCCCCTCTCCAATGACAGATCGCCAGACTTCAATCCTATCGAAATAGTCTGGCATCAGCTGAAGGACCATATCCGAAAGGTCGTGAAACCCTCCAAAAAGGATGAGTTGGCGCAAGGCATACTGAGTTTTTGGAACGATGTACTCACCGTGGAACGATGCAATAAATATATTGGCCATAGTGCGACTGTGTTGCCCATTGTGATCGTGCGTAATGGGCAAGCATCAGGAAGGTAGTATAGTACTGTACTGTAGTATTGTAAGTACAGTATTATACAGGTAAGTATGGCACCGATTTTTTCTTTCCTAGTAGTCAGAGTATACAGTAGTTGCAGTATAGAGTAATTTGACAGTACTATACAGCATACAATGCCATAATACAGTATGCACATAACTGCACTCATTTTTTGTTTTCTTGTTTTTTCAGAAAAAAAGGATGTACTGGGGGTGAGGGGGGGGGGTATTGTTTAAAGTTTGTGAACAGTTTGTATAGTTAAGTTTACAGTATCTAAACTGCAGTCATGATGTACACAAAACCTCTCCTCTCTCAATAAACTACTGTACTGTACACATAATGAGGAAGAAGATAAAGACGGATTTTTTTTATTAATATATATATATTATTATATATTATATATTATTAATTAATATTATTATCAATGTGCATTATTCATGATAATCCACGGGCCCTCAATTTCCATCTGACAGAAGAACTGAATAAAGACTGCATTTTGTATAATTCATGATTATTTTATATTTGTTTTTTGTTCCTGATAATATAAAAGAAATATTTCTTTACATTCATGATAATCATAATCATTGACAGCCCCCCCCCCACACCTACACCAAAGAAAAAGAATGACAAAAAGTGGTAATTTACTGCATCAACAACATGAATCAGATAATGTTTTTTTTAACTCTCAATTTCACAGTCCTGTGCAAATCAGATTTCCATATCAAATTCGAGAAGGGATTTTCAAAAGCGTTAACGTAAACAAAGCCTCATAGGGTTGGGGGGGTGGATGGGTGAGTCATGTGCAGTAATCATCAGCTAGCTCCCTTCCCAAAGAGGATTACAGAGAGGTGACTCTAAAACAACAATAGGAAAATTAGGCATGCAGGCGCAGAGAGGTGATGCTCGGTTAGGGACGGATTAAAAACACAATTGCAAGCTTTAGAAACAGAATGGCTCTGGAGAGGTGTCTGTCGATAAGAGTTTCAAATCCTTGAGCAAGCCTTGTGTGTGCGGGGGGGAGGGGGGTACAGTGTACAGCTGCATGAAAGATTAGCTATACTGCAATTCAAAGAAATGGCATATTTTCAAAAGGCAGGTCATCATAATAATTTGATCCCTACACCCCCAAATACAGTACATAAAAAGCACACAAATCAACCATGTGCAGTCAAACGCACAGTGTCACAGTCAAAAGCTACAGCACAGATTGAATATCGTCATATCAAGATGGTTTAGGCAGGCTTGTGGAGAAAATAAAAATAAAAAATCACTCTTGAACTTCGCAAGCAAGCAGGAATGTGATTGAAACCACAAAGAAACACATTCAAAGAAATGGTGTGGGAGAGGTGTACTGCACTGTAGAGAAGATAAGAAGTTGAAATACCCAGCAGTGCAGTAAATTATCCTGTGTGTGTGCGGGGGCGAGCGAGGGGAGAGAGCTGTATATGACAAAATGTGATACTGTTACAGTACTGTACACGCCTATGCGTTTCAACAATTTTCAAATGAGACATATACAGCACTGCAAATGCATGTATAAATATGCAAATTTACAATTACTGCACGTGCACACGCAGACTGTGTACTGACAAAGGTTGAACTGCTAAAGTATTAGACTTCGAAGACAACAGATCGCGAATGCCCCCCTGAGTTTTTAGACGGTATTGCAGTATTGCAGACAGCGATAATAAAATGCTAATATTACAAGCGCTAAAATACCGCAATACACTCCGGACAAAAAAAAAAGAAAATGCGTCTGTCCGCGGTTATCAGAGTTGAGCCGCTACAGCCGCACGAGGCTAAAGGCAGCTTCCACTGTATCTGTAATTAAAAAGTGGAAGAATTCCCTCACTCTCACACTAAAGTGCTCACTATCCTTTGTCACCTTAAGTTATTTCTGTAGGGGTAAACCGTTTCTCCTCTATTTTATGTTGTGCAAAGTATTGCACACAAATGACCTCTTAGCACTGTGTTGCAGCATAGAGATACTTATCAATAGAAGACAATGCATTTATTGAAATGGAGTCCTTTATTAAATGTTTGTCCACCTTAGCGCTCTCTCTACCTCTTCTAGTTGTATTTTTTTGAGCTCCATTCGAGCTCTTTCTAATAATTTATATAGTTTTTTTGAGGGGTTCTGTTTGTGCTTTTGTTCGATATTGGCCAAATTGTCCTCTGCCACTTTATATTGTTTTATTTTTTCTTTTCTTTTTTATGCTGCGATAGAAATAAGGTCCCCTCTAATTGAGGCCTTGTGTGCCTCCCAGAGCGTTGTCAGGGAGGACACTGAGCCTTTGTTTAGTCGAAAATATTCTTTGAGTTTTTGTTTAATTACGCTCTTTGTTTCTAGCGAATTTAACAGAGAGTCGTTTAATTTCCAGGGATATTTACTGTTTTTGCTAAAGGGCAGGGAGAGCGCTAATTCGATAGGGGCATGGTCCGACCAGGATATAGATCCTATGTTAGACTGGGCGGATGCCTGGAGAATATTTTTGGTACCCAAGAAATAGTCAATCCTCGAATAGGACTGATGAGGGGCTGAGAAAAACGTATATGAGGGGCCGAGAAAACCGCTGACCTGGGTGCTGGGCTCTCCATATGTCTAACAGGGAGAAGCTTTGCATTATTTCTTTAAACTCCTTCGCTTCTTTGAGAGTAGTTCTGGAGTGTCCAGACTCCGAGGGGTCTGATTTATCCACTTCCGGGATACTTGACATATTAAAATCTCCTGCTACAATCAGTGAGGAGAGGGATAGCAGGTCCAAAGACTCCAGGACCTCTGTCAAAAATTCAGTTTGGTGGTCATTCGGAGCATACATGTTACATAGGGTTACAGGAGATCCTGAGAGGGAACCCTGAATCACAAGGAACCTGCCTCCCGGGTCTTTGACTATTTTTTCCATTATAAAGGGAGTATTATGTTTGAATAGGATAGCTAAAAGTATATAAGTATATCCCCCTTGGTTTTTTTCAGCTCCTGAAGGGCTAGTTTCCTTTTCCTGTGTGAGTTGAGCCCCTTGACATTCATAGATATTAATTTTATTGAATCTAGGGAAGCCATGTATGTCTATGTTTGTGAGCACGTATGGGCTTATCCACTTTCCCAGGGTGGAGGCTCGATTGTCGTAGTTCTCTTTTTACGCTGGGGTTTCCATTCCTTCTTTTTAGAGTCCCGCTAGTGGTAGACATGAATGCCTGGGGGGGAGGGGAGGGAGGAGGCTGGGAGCAAGTGGGGGGAGGGGAGAGATGGGGAGCAGAATGAAAATGGGTTCCTTACAAACCCAGTGTTGGTATCCTCCATCACTCTAGTGAGGAGGTGTTTGGGCCTATTGCCCATGTGAGAGCTTCCTAGGTGGTCCGCACAGGTGTAAGTCAAGGGAGACGTCCCTGACCCCTGCAGATTTATAAAGTGATTAAAATCATTTAAGCTTTCTTGGAGAGAGTATTTTTAACTCTTGAATCCTAAACCTTATAGGGATTTGGCAGGACATTGGGGTGTAGGGGGAGGGGGGAGGCAAGCCAAAACCGCGGGGGGGGGAAAGGGGTCAGATGGGGGGGCATAAGAAAGCCAGGGGGGTGGGGAAGTGGGGCAGGGAAGTGCGAGGGGGGGTGGAGACATCGGGGATGGGGGGTCAGGGGGTTATTATGAAATTCCTAGGGCATTCACAGTATACCTTGCAAATAGTAATATCATACATTTTGTTATTATTAATACTTTTATGTACGTTAGTATTCTGTGGACACGTGAGGGGAGTAGGGAGGGGGGAAGGGGGGAGAAGGGAGGGGGGAAGAGAAACCCGTTTTCATTTATATCAGTCTTCAACAGATAAACTTAATACTTTAGCTATGTCAACAGAGAAAGTTATATACAAGTAAGCAGTTTACTTCCATTTTATATTCATTCCCGCAGCTTCTGTGTACATCATCCCCTCCCCTCAACTATCCCCTCCGGGGGTGATCTTAATAAAACCTACTATCCTCGTCGGGTAGGGAGGAGGAGAGAGGAGGTAGGGGGGTGGGAAAGGGATGGAAGGGGGGTGGGAAAGGGATGGAGGGGGGGGTGGGAAAGGGATGGAGGAGTGGGGTGGGAAAAGGATGAAGGGGGGGGGAGGAGAAGAAACCCATTTTCCTTTATCTCAGTCTTCAGCAGATACATTTATTACTTTAGCTATGTCAGCAGAGGAGGTTATATACAAGTAAACAGTTTACTTCCATTTTATACACATTCCCACAGCTTCTGTGTACATCATCCCCTCCCCTCAACTATCCCCTCCGGTGGGGATCTTAATAAAAACTACTGTCCTCGTTGGGAGGGAGGGAGGGGGGGAAGGAAGGGAGAGAGGGGGGAGGAAGGGGTAGAGGGGGGAAGGAAGGGTGAGAGGGGGAAGGAAGGGGGAGAGGGGGGAAGGAAGGGGGGAAGGAAGGGGGGGAAGGAAGGGTTGGAATGGGGGGAAGGAACAGGGGAGGGGGAAGGAAGGGGGGCAGGGGGGGGAAGGAAGGGGGGAGGGGGGGGGAAGGAAGGGCAGGGGGGAAGGAAGGGGGAGGGGGGAAGGAACGGGGTAGGGGGGAAGGAAGGGGAGGAGGGGGGAAGGAAAGGGGAGGAAGGGGGGAAGGAAAGATGGGGGAAGAAAGGGGGGAAGGAAGGGGGGATGGGGGGGAAGGAAAGTGAGGGAAGGAAGGGGAGGAAGGAAGGGGGGAAGGAAGGGCGGGAGGGGGGAAGGAAGTGGGGGAGGGGGGGAAGGAAGGTGGGGGAGAAGGAAGGGGAGGAGTGGGAGGAATCACCTCATCCTTTTTTGTTTCATCAACCAATAGCATTGTTTGAATGTATACAATGTTAAATAAAAGGCCTATGGATGTAAATTGCTAAATGTAATCTTTTACATAAAAAACAACATTTCCTCATTTTCCTATTTGGCTTACATTGCAGAGAATGTAAAGCAGTCAAATACAATAGGTGTCTCAATGTGGGCAAGAAGATATTGGTAATTGATGATGTATGATTAAAAAAAATTAAAAAATGAGAGCTGTCCAAGCATATTCTTCCTTTTTTCAAACCAAAATACACCAGTGGAGCCAATGCTACTCATTATTTGGGTGTAGAGGATACATATATTTCCAGATTTATATATCCTAAAAAGGCAATCTTTAATGAGCATAGTGTCTATCTGTACTAAGTAAGGTTCAGCCTATCCCCCCTTCTTATCCCAACTATTCACCTCGCACATTCATATCTTGCTCACCATATGTAATCCACTTCTCACCTCTCTCATAATCTGTAGTTATTACATTTCCTCCACCTACCTCCTGAGAATGATTAATAAACAAATCTGAACTCAATACAAAACCCCATTAAGAGTTAAAATTCACCCTAGCAAAGCCACATTCTACTTTTCAATCAAGCCAGAAATATTTTTTCAAACACAATTTGCATCTGAATGGCGGTGGTGGAACAAAAGCTTTCTATTTTTTGTTTTTAAATCCAAACAAGTATAAATCCCTCTTAAGAGTTAATCCTCACTGTAGCACAACCCCATGCTATTTCACCAGTCTTCAATTTAATAAATTATCTTTTTGCTATACAGCCGCAGCCCCTTTTATTCTCCAACATCTCCAACTTTTTTCGGGAATTTTTTCCGAATGCCACGCACTTCACCGCACTTCACCACGTTCATGCCGCATTCATACCGCTTTCATGTTGCATTCATGCCGGCGTCACCCGCGGTTTATGTTTTTCTACGTTTTTAAATCCAAACAAGTATAAATTCCACTTAAGAGTTAATCCTCACTGTAGCACAACCCCATGCTATTTCACCAGAGTCTTCAATTTAATAAATTATCTTATTGCTATAGGCGAGTGGATCTTGTATGTGGGAGAAACCAAGAGTGCTGAAAGAAGTTTTGCATGTACGACCATCTTTTCTTTCAGTTTTACGTGCTTTATGCTTTATGCTTTATCAGAGTGGGCAATCATAAATGACAACATAGAAGAGGAATAAAGATTCTTCTTTTTTTTGCCAATTACATAGCAAGCTAAAGGATAACATGCTAAAACAACATTGAATATTTGAGTAACACACAGTGAAAGTAAATATGAAGGAACAAGGCTTGATGTTAATATTAAAGATATTTTAAATGCCTTAAGCATAGAATAAAATATTCCAACACATTTGAACTTTGCAACTCGATCAATTTTTACATACAAAGGGTGGAGGGATACCAATATTGATCTTTTGGTTATCTAGAGGGAACTATGAATATGCAGACTATGGCAAAAGTATCAACAAAATAAACATGTCCAAGAATTAGGTATTCAATATTCTTAATCTGCAAGACAAAAACATACAGAATCCCTATAAGATCATATTGAACGCCCCAAAAACATTAAATCTGATTTTAATATAAAATGTTCTGTCTCTGAATTTAATATCAAAGTATGAAGTACATTTGTTCTTAATGAGAATAATTCTGTTTCACAAAAGATTCCATAAAGTTTACATTTGATTAATGTCTTAATTTTCTGTAAACTTCAGGAAGTCACAGTACAATTATTAGATACATTAATGACCATTTTCAGTAAAATTCAAGCTAAGTTGTTTTTTTCTTCAACAGGTTTAGAAAGCCCTGCTTAGCTTTTGTGAATGATAACAATAAAACATTACAAATGCTTTTTCATAACAAAAAGCTATTTGTGCTGAAGTGTGATAAGCAGTTGAACTATAACATTGATTATTCCCACTATATTTAAACAATATAGTTTTGGCAGATTGTAAAGAATGTTCACATCCCAATACATGCAGTATTTAGCACAGTCATTAAGATGAAGTCAAATATTATCTGTAAATATAAAGTGGAAGAATTCCCTCACTCTCACACTAAAGTGCTCATTATCCTCTGTCACCTTAAGTTTTTCTGTAGGGGTAAACCGTTTCTCCTCTATTTTATGTTGTGCAAAGTATTGCACACAAATGACCGCTTAGCACTATGTTGCAGCATAGAGATACTTATCAATAGAAAACAATGCATTTATTGAAATGGAGTCCTTTATTAAATGTTTTACAGCCAGCAGCACCCTAAAATGTATAACTTGGAAAATGTTTGATGAATTCAGAGTGTTTTCTTCTTTAGTGTTCCACATATTTCAGTAAGTAAAGACTGCATTGCCAAGCAGATACAAACAAAATGAAAAGTGCAGTGAAGTTTTTAATAACACTTAACCACTGAAAAAGTCAACGTAATCAGCACGATTTGAACCTGCGCGGGAAACACCAATGAATTTCTTGTCCAACGCCTTAACCACTCAGCCATGACTACATAGCTGGTAGCACTGTATTCAGTCACACAGATGGCTCTTGAGCGTATATGGGTAACACACACTAATGATTGATAACCAATATGAACCAAATAACCTTGAGAACATTTTCATATAGAGAAATACATGACTTGTTTGTACACATTGTTTAAACAACATTATCTTTGTAAAATGTTGTTGCTATTGGGTTTTTGAACAATGACGAGAAATACTTTTTGTTAACCACATTCAATGTACAGTATGAAACAGATCTGAGGCTGAAAAAAAAGAAAAGGGGTTAAAAGGAGTAAAGGGAAAATGATCTAACTTGGATGTCAGAGATTAAAGAGCAGATTTTGAGGACAATTGGGGCAAGAAGAACATAGATCATTACAGGCATGTGCTCCAGTCAGTCGGTCATCTGTCTCAAATAATGTCCCAGCGGTTCTATTGCTAGGTTAAATAACAGCATGGACAGCGGGCATCCTTGTCTCATCCCTCTATGGAGCGAGAAGGATTCTGATATACAGCGGGCCAATATAATCTTGGGTTTTGGTTTGTTATATAGGGTTTTCAAGACCGAGGTGATGTTCCCACTAAAACCAAACTTATCTAACACAAAGTGGACGTCGTCCAGAGTATGTTATCGAACGCCTTCTCGGCGTCTATAGCGACCACGGCAGCATTTTTTATCTTGAGCTTTTGTGCCCAAAGGATAGTCGAAATTACATTTCTAATATTTTTAACTCATGATCTTCCCTTTATAAATCCTGATTGGTCTGGGTGTATGATAGATGGTAGTATTTTTGACAATCTATCTGCTATTATTTTTGTAAATATCTTATTATCCTGGTTTATCAGGGATTTTGGCTTACAGTGGCGGCCAGCTTTATTCTAAAGCGGCTGCCACCACGGGAATTTTTAACCCGCGGATGGCACGTGGCTCTTTTCGGATCTTTTCGGACAGTTTCCAGTGCCTCGGGCGCTTTCAATGATAAGCGCCATTAGCGCTTATCTTTTGAAGCGGCCGCCTCGCGGAAAACTGTGGGAAACTCTGTTCAAATCGGAGAAAAGCACCGCATTTATCCCGGCAAGCTTTAGAATAAAGCTGGCCGGGACAGTATATGACTGTGGCAGAAGGGGGTCTTTCCCGGGCTTATAAATAATTTTTATATGGGCCATTTCACTTGAAGGTAGGGCGCCTTTCCCTTCTAGGATTAACTGGAATGTTGTTTTCAGTGGATTATTTATTTCTTCCTTGAGTATTTTATAGTACTCCCATGACAGACCGTCCGGTCCTGGGGCCTTAAAAGTCTTCAAATTACATATTGTGTCTTCAAGTTCTTTGGGTGTAATGGGGGCATTGATGCTCGCTAGTTGGTCTGCATTGATTTTTGGGATTGTAAGTTTCTCGAAGAACCTTTTTCTATTAGCTATATTGATAGATCCCTTCTTGTACAGTTTTTCATAATATTTTTTAAAAATGAAGCTTATTTTTTCTGCGTCTGTAGTTATTGCTCCCTTTAAATCTTTTATTTGCACAATAGGTTTTATGTTATTATACCCTCTCATGAGGTTCCCCAAGAGTCTTCCAGATTTGTTCCCGTGATTAAAGAATGTGGTATCTCTGATTGTGTTTTTCCTGATTTCTTGTTTTTCTATCCACATTTCACATGCCGCTTTCTTCTGCCAGTAGCTTTCTCTATTAATTTGGGAGTCCTTTGTCTTAAGCATTTTATAAGCTTGCCCTATCTCCTTACTTTCCAGATTGAAGCCTTTGTTGGCCTCCCTCTTGAACCTGCTGACGTATGAGATAACTTGGCCCCTCATGACTGCTTTAGAGGCTTCCCAAAACAATATTGGATCGGTTTGTGGGCTTCATTATCAATTTCAAACTCTCTCCACTTATTTTGTAGGAATTCCCTGAATTTTTCACTTTTTGCTAAATAGTTTGGTAATCTCCAAATGTTTGGGCTTCTCATGTCTATTATCATTATCCTTTGTCACCTTAAGTTATTTCTGTAGGGCTAAACCGTTTCACCACTATTTTATGTTGTACAAGTATTGCACACAAATGACCTCTTAGCACTATGTTGCAGCATAGAGATACTTATCAATAGAAGACAATGCATTTATTGTCCTTTATTAAATGTTTTACAGTCAGCAGCACCCTAAAATGTATAACTTGGAAAATGTTTGAAGAATTCAGAGTGTTTTCTTCTTTAGTGTGCCACATATTCCAGTAAGTAAAGATTGCTTTGCCAAGAAGATACAAACAAAATGAAAAGTGCTGTGAAGTTTTTAATAACACTTTACCACTGAAAAAGTCAACATAGTCAGCAGGATTTGAATCTGCACGGGAAAACCCCAATGGATTTCGAATCCATCGCCTAACCACTCGGCCATGACTACATAGTTGGTAGCACCGAATTCAGTCACACAGATGGCTTTTGAGTGATATGGGTAACACTCACTAATGAATGATGACCAATATGAACCAAATAACCTTGAGAATATTTTCATAAAGAGAAATACATGACTTGTTTGTACACATTGTTTAAACATCATTATATTTGTAAAATGTTGCTGCTATTGGGTTTTGGAACAATGACGAGAAAAACTTTTTGTTATCCACATTCAATGTACAGTATGAAACAGAACTGAGACAGAAAAAAAAGAAAAGGGGTTAAAAGGAGTAAAGGGAAAATGATCTAACTTGGATGTTAGAGATTAAAAGAGCAGATTTGGAGTACAATTGGGGCAAGAAGAACAAGAAACATTACAGGCATGTGATCCAGTGGCGCAATCGGTTAGCGTGCGGTACTTATATGTCAGTATGTGAAAACTATGCCGAGGTTGTGAGTTCAAGCCTTACCTGGAGCATATCCTTTTTTTGTTTCATCAACCAATAGCATTGTTTGAATGTATACAATTTTAAATAAAAGGCCTATGAATGTAAATTGTAAAATATAATCTTTTACTTAAAAAACAACATTTCCTCATTGATTAATAAACAAATCTAAACTCAATACAAACCCCCATTAAGAGTTAAAATTCACCATAGCAAAGAAACATTCTACCTTTCAATCAAGCCTGAAATATTTTTTCAAACATAATTTGCACCTGAATGGTGGGTGGAACAAAAGCTTTCTACTTTTTGGTTTTAAATCCAAAGAAGTATAAAACCCTCTTAAGAGTTGATCCGCACTGTTGCACAACCCCATGCTATTTCACCAGAGTCTTGAATTTAATAAATTATCTTATTGCTATAGGCGAGTGGATCTTGTATGTGGGGGAAACCAAGAGTGCTGAAAGAAGTTTTGCATGTACGACCACCTTTTCTTTCAGTTTTACTTGCTTTATGCTTTATCAGAGTGGGCAATCATAAATGACAACATAGAAGAGGAATAAAGAATCTTCTTTGTTTTGCCAATTAAAGCTAAAGGAAAACATGCTAAAACAACATTGAATATTTGAGTAACACACAGTTAAAGTAAATATGAAGGAACAAGGCTTGATGTTAATATTAAATATATTTTAAATGCCTTAGGTATGGAATAAAATATTCCAACACATTTGAACTTTGCAACTCACTCCACAAATCATGTTTTTGATCAATTTTGACATACAAAGGGTGGAGGGATACCAACATTGATCTCTTGGGTATCTAGAGGGACATTGATCTCTTGGGTATCTATAAGGACAAAGCAGTTTCAACCAAAAAGTCATAATTTTTATTATTTTGATTTGTCAAGACCATTTATTAAAATATTGAAGAAAGAGAAGGAGCAGAAGAAAAGTTCCACTGGTAACATGCAGTGCATGGTGTTAATTCTATTTACATGGAAAAAAATAGATAGCTTTTTCCTGATTTTTGTCAAAATCTCGTAAACCAATAGAAAATGACACCATCTTTAATTTAAAGAATTAACAAGTGTCTGGTCTTTTACACAAAACTCTCTTAATTATAGTGTAGGTACAGAGGAACATATAGTTTTTGTACTTCTTGCTAAACTGTAATTAAAAGCAATGAAGTGATTGTTTTCATAATCATTTTATTCATTCAGGTGAAGATTTGAATGGTTACCAATAATAATTTATATGGCAGATATACTAGCAGAAAGTACATTTGTTCGGATTTAATTGGTTGGAATTCTTCGCGTATCCGCCAGATGGCAGCTATTCATGAATTGTAATGCGCATGCGCTTCAGTAATGTGTCGACTTGCAGGTATTTAAAAATACCACAGTGGTCTATTGTAAATTGGCCTTGGGACTGAAGGAAGAAGTTACAATAATGTATCAATTTAGACTTTTCATATTAAAAAAAGACAAGCACACTTTCTGGTCTGGTTATTGTCCTGAGAATCCCGCCATGAGTGCAGAACTGCAGTCCATGTTCCAAAAACCCGACAGAACGTACGCTTATTTAATATGGGCCGCGATTAACGCAACAGATAATAAGATGGCAACAGTTGTTCAAATTTATCAGTATTTTATTGAAAACTATGACTTTTACAAAATTTCGCCAGATGCTCATATGTGGAAGCATAAAATAAGTAAAAAGTTATGTAGCATCCATGTTTTTTTCGTATTGTTCCCGATTTTATTGGAGGGTATTGGTGTGTATCACCGAGTTTTTCCCGTATCTATGATCATGGAGACGGCAAAAGGTGAAAGCTCGTGTTAAAACCAACTAAGCAACATCAGTCGCTGGCAAGCAATGCGACAGCGACAGCTTCCAATAACGGTCCGACCGTCAGTGAAAACCTGGTGACCGGCAACCCTTGCTGTCTGTCCTTGCCCGTATATCTGCAGCCTGAGCCGGATTTCGCGTACAGTTTCGAGCAAGCTTGCATGTACCTAAGCGATTTCCAGCCTAATCAGCTGACTACAGGTGTAGTAGTCCCACTGTCACCTGTCAATGACGTGTATGATCAAGAATACGGGACTGGCAGTGGCTCCGTGCCAGCTGATTGGCAAAGTCTATGGTGAGTAATGTTGCCGTATTTTATTCTGTTTTTAAAATATCAATATCAATGCGATTCAAAAGTCAAGCGATTCTTCTGTAAGCAATATCATTGGCTGAGCGGCTTCTAGAGTAGATACAGCACAATTGGTGACAAGGTAGGCGCATGCGCATTGGAACCTTCTTGAAACGCATATGCGTGTCATCACATCGATGGTAGGCGCATGCACATGTGAACAGGAGACGCCCCCGAGAAAATTATTGGTGGGACTGACTGTGAGAACTTCTTTAGGGGACTGACTCACTGACCATTACAGTAAAACTTTTACTTTTTTTTTGTTCCTCAGAAAAGAAAACTTTGTCATCTCATGTGGAAAACGGCAAATGGAGGGATTTCGATGGATAATATCGCTTTGTATTACAATACCTGCACATTGCTGAATCTGAGTAAAAAAAAAAACACGTACCGGAGTCTACAGTTTAGTGGCCGTTGTTATTGATTAGGATAGAATACCTGAAACAGTATGCTGATGTTTTCAGACCGTATACAATACTTTTTTATATATTCTGTATAATAAACCCGTAAAAATGAAAAGTATGCATTTATTCTACATGTATTATGTTAATATGGATTACAGTCAGCACAACAGTATGGTGTTATTAAAAAAAAATCTTTATTCATAAAATTTAAAAAATGCAACATCTCCTTTATTAAAGTACAGAAAGTCAAAACATTTACAGTAGGATGGTGTACAGAACAGTCAGTCAGGCCTGCACAACTCCAGTCCTCGAGGGCCGCAAACAGGCCCAGTTTTCAGGATAACCTTGAAATCTGGGCCTGTTTGCGGCCTTCGGTGACTGGAATTGTGCAGGTCCTGTGTACAGTAAGTAAAAACATTTATTAATTAATACAAGTTAAAACACGCAACATCTCCTTTATTAAAGAACAGAAAGTCAAAACATTTACAAAAACATTTACAAAAAATAAACAACAGTTGAACAGTCACGCAAATTCGATCCCCACCAGATTGTCCTTCCAGGGCCGATGCCTTGTATGGCGCAAAATGCCATTAATGGAGTCTCGAACGATTTTCATCCTATACTTCTCCCTGAGTGTCGGTTGCAGCTCGCGCAGGATGATGTCGGGCACCGTATCGATGCAAGCGTATGTAGGTTGGGTTCTGGAAGCGGGTGTTCTTCTGTGAGCGGGTGAGCTCGTGGCGGCGAGCGAGGGTAGATTGTCTGGGAGGAAGCTTTCCTCCTGTCTTGGTCGCCGTGTTGTCTCCTGGCGTGGTCTTGACGGGGTTGTCATGTTATCCTCCTCCTCAACGGCATACATGTACACAAATTCTTCTGGTGGAGGGGGTGCGCTTGGTGTTGGAAGGTGGTCGAAGGTCTCATTCATCACATCCATGCCATCCTCCTGCTCCGGCGTCAGGGATACAGGGGCATGAACACTAAGCAAATTATGTATCCCTGCTATGCCAGTCTCTATCTTCTCCATCCGTCGATCCATCTTCTCCATCAGATGATCCATCTTCTGCATCCGTTGATCCATATTTAGCATGGTCTCCAGAAGCAGATCTATCTTTACCAGCACAGTAGAGTTCCTGGGGCTATCCACACTTAACCCATTCAGCACAATTCCAGTCCCAGAGGGCCTCAAACAGGCCCATTTTTCAAGGTTGTCCTTAAAACCGGGGCTGTTTGCGGCCCTCGAGGACTGGAGTTGTGCAGGCCTGACTGTTCTGTACACCATCCTACTGTAAATATTGTATACGGTCTGAAAACAACAGCATACTGTTTCAGGTATTCTATCCTAATCAATAACAACGGCCACTAAACTGTAGACTCCGGTACTTGTTTTTTTTTACTCAGATTCAGCAATGTGCAGGCATTGTAACCAAAGCGATATTATCCATCGAAATCCCTCCATTTGCCGTTTTCCGCATGAGATGACAAAGTTTTCTTTTCTGAGGAACAAAAAAAAAGTAAATGTTTTACTGTAATGGTCAGTCAGTCCCCTAAAGAAGTTCCCACAGTCAGTTCCACCAATAATTTTCTTGGGGGGTATCTCCTGTTCACATGTGCATGTGCCTACCGTCGATGTGATGACACGCATATGCGTTTCAAGAAGGTTCCATGCACCTAGCTTTTCACCAATTGTGCAGTATCTACTGTAGAAGCTGCTCAGCCAATGATATTGCTTACAGGAGAATCGCTTGACTTTTGAATCGCATTGATATTGATATTTCAAAAACATAAACATATTGTACACAAATTACCTCTTAGCACTATGTTGTAGCATAGTGACATTTATCAATAGAAGACAATTCATCTATTGAAATTGAGTCCTTTATTAAATGTTTTATAGCCAGCAGCACCCTAAAATGTATAACTTGGAAAATGTTTGAAGAATTCAGTTTTTTCTTCTTTAGTGTGCCACATATTCCAGTAAGTAAAGATTGCTTTGCCAAGCAGATATAAACCAAATGGAAAGTGCTGTGAAGTTTTTAATAACACTTTACCACTGAAAAAGTCAACATAGTCAGCAGGATTTGAATCTGCACGGGGAAACCCCAATGGATTTCGAATCCATCGCCTTAACCACTCGGCCATGACTACATAGTTGGTAGCACCGAATTCAGTCACACAGATGGCTTTTGAGTGATATGGTGAACACTCACTAATGAATGATGACCAATATGAACCAAATAACCTTGAGAATATTTTCATAAAGAGAAATACATGACTTGTTTGTACACATTGTTTAAACATCATTATATTTGTAAAATGTTGCTGCTATTGGGTTTTGGAACAATGACGAGAAAAACTTTTTGTTATCCACATTCAATGTACAGTATGAAACAGAACTGAGACAGAAAAAAAAGAAAAGGGGTTAAAAGGAGTAAAGGGAAAATGATCTAACTTGGATGTTAGAGATTAAAAGAGCAGATTTGGAGTACAATTGGGGCAAGAAGAACAAGAAACATTACAGGCATGTGATCCAGTGGCGCAATCGGTTAGCGTGCGGTACTTATATGTCAGTATGTGAAAACTATGCCGAGGTTGTGAGTTCAAGCCTTACCTGGAGCATATCCTTTTTTTGTTTCATCAACCAATAGCATTGTTTGAATGTATACAATTTTAAATAAAAGGCCTATGAATGTAAATTGTAAAATATAATCTTTTACTTAAAAAACAACATTTCCTCATTGATTAATAAACAAATCTAAACTCAATACAAACCCCCATTAAGAGTTAAAATTCACCATAGCAAAGAAACATTCTACCTTTCAATCAAGCCTGAAATATTTTTTCAAACATAATTTGCACCTGAATGGTGGGTGGAACAAAAGCTTTCTACTTTTTGGTTTTAAATCCAAAGAAGTATAAAACCCTCTTAAGAGTTGATCCGCACTGTTGCACAACCCCATGCTATTTCACCAGAGTCTTGAATTTAATAAATTATCTTATTGCTATAGGCGAGTGGATCTTGTATGTGGGGGAAACCAAGAGTGCTGAAAGAAGTTTTGCATGTACGACCACCTTTTCTTTCAGTTTTACTTGCTTTATGCTTTATCAGAGTGGGCAATCATAAATGACAACATAGAAGAGGAATAAAGAATCTTCTTTGTTTTGCCAATTAAAGCTAAAGGAAAACATGCTAAAACAACATTGAATATTTGAGTAACACACAGTTAAAGTAAATATGAAGGAACAAGGCTTGATGTTAATATTAAATATATTTTAAATGCCTTAGGTATGGAATAAAATATTCCAACACATTTGAACTTTGCAACTCACTTCACAAATCATGTTTTTGATCAATTTTGACATACAAAGGGTGGAGGGATACCAACATTGATCTCTTGGGTATCTAGAGGGACATTGATCTCTTGGGTATCTATAAGGACAAAGCAGTTTCAACCAAAAAGTCATAATTTTTATTATTTTGATTTGTCAAGACCATTTATTAAAATATTGAAGAAAGAGAAGGAGCAGAAGAAAAGTTCCACTGGTAACATGCAGTGCATGGTGTTAATTCTATTTACATGGAAAAAAATAGATAGCTTTTTCCTGATTTTTGTCAAAATCTCGTAAACCAATAGAAAATGACACCATCTTTAATTTAAAGAATTAACAAGTGTCTGGTCTTTTACACAAAACTCTCTTAATTATAGTGTAGGTACAGAGGAACATATAGTTTTTGTACTTCTTGCTAAACTGTAATTAAAAGCAATGAAGTGATTGTTTTCATAATCATTTTATTCATTCAGGTGAAGATTTGAATGGTTACCAATAATAATTTATATGGCAGATATACTAGCAGAAAGTACATTTGTTCGGATTTAATTGGTTGGAATTCTTCGCGTATCCGCCAGATGGCAGCTATTCATGAATTGTAATGCGCATGCGCTTCAGTAATGTGTCGACTTGCAGGTATTTAAAAATACCACAGTGGTCTATTGTAAATTGGCCTTGGGACTGAAGGAAGAAGTTACAATAATGTATCAATTTAGACTTTTCATATTAAAAAAAGACAAGCACACTTTCTGGTCTGGTTATTGTCCTGAGAATCCCGCCATGAGTGCAGAACTGCAGTCCATGTTCCAAAAACCCGACAGAACGTACGCTTATTTAATATGGGCCGCGATTAACGCAACAGATAATAAGATGGCAACAGTTGTTCAAATTTATCAGTATTTTATTGAAAACTATGACTTTTACAAAATTTCGCCAGATGCTCATGTGTGGAAGCATAAAATAAGTAAAAAGTTATGTAGCATCCATGTTTTTTTCGTATTGTTCCCGATTTTATTGGAGGGTATTGGTGTGTATCACCGAGTTTTTCCCGTATCTATGATCATGGAGACGGCAAAAGGTGAAAGCTCGTGTTAAAACCAACTAAGAAACATCAGTCGCTGGCAAGCAATGCGACAGCGACAGCTTCCAATAACGGTCCGACCGTCAGTGAAAACCTGGTGACCGGCAACCCTTGCTGTCTGTCCTTGCCCGTATATCTGCAGCCTGAGCCGGATTTCGCGTACAGTTTCGAGCAAGCTTGCATGTACCTAAGCGATTTCCAGCCTAATCAGCTGACTACAGGTGTAGTAGTCCCACTGTCACCTGTCAATGACGTGTATGATCAAGAATACGGGACTGGCAGTGGCTCCGTGCCAGCTGATTGGCAAAGTCTATGGTGAGTAATGTTGCCGTATTTTATTCTGTTTTTAAAATATCAATATCAATGCGATTCAAAAGTCAAGCGATTCTTCTGTAAGCAATATCATTGGCTGAGCGGCTTCTAGAGTAGATACAGCACAATTGGTGACAAGGTAGGCGCATGCGCATTGGAACCTTCTTGAAACGCATATGCGTGTCATCACATCGATGGTAGGCGCATGCACATGTGAACAGGAGACGCCCCCCGAGAAAATTATTGGTGGGACTGACTGTGAGAACTTCTTTAGGGGACTGACTCACTGACCATTACAGTAAAACTTTTACTTTTTTTTTGTTCCTCAGAAAAGAAAACTTTGTCATCTCATGTGGAAAACGGCAAATGGAGGGATTTCGATGGATAATATCGCTTTGTATTACAATACCTGCAAATTGCTGAATCTGAGTAAAAAAAAAAACACTTACCGGAGTCTACAGTTTAGTGGCCGTTGTTATTGATTAGGATAGAATACCTGAAACAGTATGCTGATGTTTTCAGACCGTATACAATACTTTTTTATATATTCTGTATAATAAACCCGTAAAAATGAAAAGTATGCATTTATTCTACATGTATTATGTTAATATGGATTACAGTCAGCACAACAGTATGGTGTTATTAAAAAAAAATCTTTATTCATAAAATTTAAAAAATGCAACATCTCCTTTATTAAAGTACAGAAAGTCAAAACATTTACAGTAGGATGGTGTACAGAACAGTCAGTCAGGCCTGCACAACTCCAGTCCTCGAGGGCCGCAAACAGGCCCAGTTTTCAGGATAACCTTGAAATCTGGGCCTGTTTGCGGCCTTCGGTGACTGGAATTGTGCAGGTCCTGTGTACAGTAAGTAAAAACATTTATTAATTAATACAAGTTAAAACACGCAACATCTCCTTTATTAAAGAACAGAAAGTCAAAACATTTACAAAAACATTTACAAAAAATAAACAACAGTTGAACAGTCACGCAAATTCGATCCCCACCAGATTGTCCTTCCAGGGCCGATGCCTTGTATGGCGCAAAATGCCATTAATGGAGTCTCGAACGATTTTCATCCTATACTTCTCCCTGAGTGTCGGTTGCAGCTCGCGCAGGATGATGTCGGGCACCGTATCGATGCAAGCGTATGTAGGTTGGGTTCTGGAAGCGGGTGTTCTTCTGTGAGCGGGTGAGCTCGTGGCGGCGAGCGAGGGTAGATTGTCTGGGAGGAAGCTTTCCTCCTGTCTTGGTCGCCGTGTTGTCTCCTGGCGTGGTCTTGACGGGGTTGTCATGTTATCCTCCTCCTCAACGGCATACATGTACACAAATTCTTCTGGTGGAGGGGGTGCGCTTGGTGTTGGAAGGTGGTCGAAGGTCTCATTCATCACATCCATGCCATCCTCCTGCTCCGGCGTCAGGGATACAGGGGCATGAACACTAAGCAAATTATGTATCCCTGCTATGCCAGTCTCTATCTTCTCCATCCGTCGATCCATCTTCTCCATCAGATGATCCATCTTCTGCATCCGTTGATCCATATTTAGCATGGTCTCCAGAAGCAGATCTATCTTTACCAGCACAGTAGAGTTCCTGGGGCTATCCACACTTAACCCATTCAGCACAATTCCAGTCCCAGAGGGCCTCAAACAGGCCCATTTTTCAAGGTTGTCCTTAAAACCGGGGCTGTTTGCGGCCCTCGAGGACTGGAGTTGTGCAGGCCTGACTGTTCTGTACACCATCCTACTGTAAATATTGTATACGGTCTGAAAACAACAGCATACTGTTTCAGGTATTCTATCCTAATCAATAACAACGGCCACTAAACTGTAGACTCCGGTACTTGTTTTTTTTTACTCAGATTCAGCAATGTGCAGGCATTGTAACCAAAGCGATATTATCCATCGAAATCCCTCCATTTGCCGTTTTCCGCATGAGATGACAAAGTTTTCTTTTCTGAGGAACAAAAAAAAAGTAAAAGTTTTACTGTAATGGTCAGTCAGTCCCCTAAAGAAGTTCCCACAGTCAGTTCCACCAATAATTTTCTTGGGGGGTATCTCCTGTTCACATGCGCATGTGCCTACCGTCGATGTGATGACACGCATATGCGTTTCAAGAAGGTTCCATGCACCTAGCTTTTCACCAATTGTGCAGTATCTACTGTAGAAGCTGCTCAGCCAATGATATTGCTTACAGGAGAATCGCTTGACTTTTGTATCGCATTGATATTGATATTTCAAAAACATAAACATATTGTACACAAATTACCTCTTAGCACTATGTTGTAGCATAGTGACATTTATCAATAGAAGACAATGCATCTATTGAAATTGAGTCCTTTATTAAATGTTTTATAGCCAGCAGCACCCTAAAATGTATAACTTGGAAAATGTTTGAAGAATTCAGTTTTTTCTTCTTTAGTGTGCCACATATTCCAGTAAGTAAAGATTGCTTTGCCAAGCAGATATAAACCAAATGGAAAGTGCAGTGAAGTTTTTAATAACACTTTACCACTGAAATAGTCAACATAGTCAGCTGGATTTGAACCTGAGCGGGGAAACCCCAATGGATTTTTAGTCCATGGCCTTAACCACTCGGCCATGACTACATAGCTGGTAGCACCGAATTCAGTCACACAGATGGCTCTTGAGCGGATATGGGTAACACTCACTTTTGAATGATGGCAAATATGAACTATCAATATGGGGACTATGGCAAAAGTATCAATAAAATAAACATGTCCAGGAATGACGTATTCAATATTGTTAATCTGCAAGACAAACAAAGCAATACCAGGAGTGGGGTTTGAACCCACGCAGACATATGTCCAACACCTTAACCACTCGGCCATCCTGGTGGTGACTTAGAGCTTTGATAATCTAGATAAAATGGACTTCAGCAATGTACAGTATGTCCTTAAAAATCATATATGAAGAATGAGAACAACATAGCTAAGTGACTGTGCTTTCTGCAGCCTTTTCACCTGTTCCTGGAAACGCTAGAGTTTTTTTGCAGCAAGATTATGCTGAACATGATTACATATTTACTTATTGTAAAAGAGTGATCCCATATCATAAATGGAGTCAAAATGTCTAGCTTTCTTCTACTTAGTCAGGGGAAGTGCATTATACATTTATTACAATTTGCGCCTCCTAACCCATTTTTTAATCTTCTTGATTATTATAGATAGTTTTCCTTCATGGAGCATTTCACGGTGAGTTATCTTATAAAGTTGGGATATTTTTCAAGGCCATGGTTGACTTCCAATGAATAATGTATGACATTGAATGTGAAAGTCTAGGCAATAATATACATATTGTTAGTCTTTTTAAATAGATTGAATGTTATAACACTGCACTAGAATTATGATTTCCCTAAGCACTGATTAGTTCCACTTTCCAAGTCTACTCTTCCTTACCATATATATATATATATCAAACATACAGGATATATTTTATGCTACATTGAAGAAGTAGTTACGTATAGATAGAAAGATGACTTTGACATAATATTGCTGCCTGTATAAACCTAGGTTATGCAAATATACAATGTATTCCAGTACTGATATCTTATTGTCTAGCCAAATGTCACGGGAGCCCAGCACTTTTAACACCTTCTATACCTTTCAGGGATCATTCAATAGGCAAAACAAGATAGTGGAATAAAATGGGGTTTATTTGAGTGAAACTCGCTGACAACAATGAAAATGCAAAATAAAGAAGAAATACACACTTACTTGGGGACTGGGGTCTAAAACTAGTCTCAAATACGTGCAGGGCGCCTACTTTGAAAGGCTTACTCTGACTGGGAAGTCCTCCCTGGCTTCCTGGTACTCTTTTCAGGTAGAATACCAAACCGTGACTGCCACCTTCTATTTTCAGAACTTGGTCCCAGCGTCTGACTCTGACTAAGCAGAGAGCTCCGATAAATCATTTCTCGCCAGGTTTCCACCAAAAGTGCCTCTAGATATTAAGGAAGCTGCGGTAACCTGGTGAAAATAATCAAATTCGCCATTTATTTTAGCGTACAAAAAAATTCGCCAACCGTTTGGCGAGAAGCCCTTTTTTGCAGTGCATCGCCAGTATCTCAAACTCGTGCGATTCTAGGAGCCCCGATCAGCTTCTTGCTGCTGTTTGGGGCTCTAGAATGGCGAATTTACCTCCAAATTGCCCCGCTGCAAAAAGTTGGAACTAAACTGGGGATGAGCGGAACCACCAATACTGCACTTAGTAAAATTTTGTAATTCATTACCCATGGAGACTGTGATGGCAGATAAAATATATTTGTTCACAAACAGGTTGACATCTTTTTAGATAGGAAAGGTATATATACCAAATAAGTATACTTGGGAAGGATGTTGATCCAAGGATTCATCCGATTGACAATTCTTGGAGTCAGGAAGGAATTTATTTTTCCCTTTATGAGATATCATTGGATTATATGACTCTGGGTTTTCTTTGTTGCCTTCCTGTGGATCAATAAGTAAGAATAGATATAGGATAAAGTATCTGTTATCTAAATTTAGCATAGGTTAAACTTGATGGACGTACGTCTTTTTTCAACCTCATCTACTATGTAAGTATGTAACTATGTAAAAGGAGTAAAGGGAAAATGATCTAACTTGGATGTCAGAGATTAGAAGAGCAGAGTAGGAGGGCAATTGGGGCAAGAAGAACAAGGACAAACAAGTTTCCACCAAAAAGTCATCATTTTTATTATTTTGTTTTGTCAAGACAATTTATTACTACTTCATTACTACTGTTTCGCTTGAGAGATTTGCCACCTTTGCATTCCACAAAAAAGGTTGCATATCTATGATGCCGTGTACAAAACACCCAGTGAAGATGCATGTGTGGGGTGCCATCTCTAGGCATGGCCCAGGATGCATCATCATCTTTGAAGGTACAGTAAAATGTATGTCACACGCTTTTGCCTTATGCACTGTACAGTACGAGTGTGCAGTTTTTTGAGCACTTTTCTTTTCTTGTTATAGGAATCATGAATAAAGCTTTCTTCCAAGAGAAAATTGTGCCTGAGATTGTGGAATACATCACACGTGAGTTCCCGGATGGTCACTGTTTCTACCAGGACAACGATTTGAAGCACACGCGTCAACAGCGCATATCCTTGAGCATGGTATCAACTGGGTGAAGACGCCAGCGGAGTAAGTGCGGTAACCGTGTCTCATTTTTTTCCACTGTTTTTACTGTGTACTGTATTTCTTTAACTAATTGTCCTTTTTTCCCCTCTCCAATGACAGATCGCCATACTTCAATCCTTTAGAAATGGTCTGGCATCAGCTGAAGGACCATATCCAAAAAGTCGTGAAACCCTCAAAAAGGATGAGTTGGCGCAAGGCATACTAAGTTTTTGGAACGATGTACTCACCGTGGAACGATGCAATAAATATATTGACCATAGTGCGACTGTGTTGCCCATTGTGATCGTGCGTAATGGGCAAGCATCAGGAAGGTAGTATGGTATAGTACTGTACTGTAGTATTGTAAGTACAGTATGATACAGGTAAGTATGGCACCGATTTTTTCTTTCCTTGTAGTCAGAGTATACAGTAGTTCCAGTATAGAGTAATTTGACAGTACTATACAGCACACAATGCCATAATACAGTATGCACATAACTGCACTCATTTTTTTTTTGTCTTTTCAGAAAAAAAGGATGTACTGGGGGAGAGGGGGTGGTATCGTTTAAAGTTTTTGAACTGTTTGTACAGTTAAGTGTACAGTATCTAAACTGCAGTCATGATGTACACTAAACCTCTCCTCTCTCAATAAAGTACTGTACTGTACACAGAATGAGGAAGTAGATAAAGATGTAAAAAATTATATTACTGCACCGACACACTTTATTCGAGCAAATACCCAGTATGTACCTGGCAGATACCTGGAATGCGCCGCTCCTCACCTCTGACAAGCCCCGTTGCGTTTGCCTTCCCAGCCTGGGTTCATGCCTGGCTGACGGGCGGCTGATCTGTGAAATGATAATGATTAGGATTTAATAGGCTGCAATGCTTCGCGTGTCTACCAGATGGCATAAATTCATGAATTGTAATGCAGTATATATATATATACTGTGCAGTATTGCAGCCAGCGGGAATAAAATGCTTCAATCCCTGCCTGGAAAATACCTCAATGCACTCGGGCAGAAAACAGTCACAAACCTCAATACACCCGGGTATACCCGAATTCGTGGGACTAGCCGAGCTCGAATAAAGTGTGTCGCCAGTGTACTATATATATATATTATTATATATTATATATTATTAATTAATATTATTATCAATGTGCATTATTCATGATTATCCACCGGCCCTCAATTTCCATCTGACAGAAGACCTGAATAAAGACTGCATTTTGTATAATTAATAATTATTTTTATATTTGCTTTTTGTTCCTGATAAAATAAAAGAAATATTTCTTTACATTCATGATAATCATAATCATTGACAACCCCCCCCCCACACCTACACCAAAGAAAAAGAAAGAATGATAAAAAGTGGTAATTTACTGCATCAACAGCATGAATCAGATAATGTTTTTTTTAACTCTCAATTTCACAGTGCTGTGCAAATCAGATTTACATATCAAATTCGAGAAGGGATTTTCAAAAGCGTTACCGTAAATAAGCCTCACAGGGTTGGGGTGTTGGATGGGTGAGTCATGCGCAGTAATCATCAGCTAGCTCCCTTCCCAAAGAGGATTACAGAGAGGTGACTCTAAGACAACAATAGGAAAATTAGGCACGCAGGCGCAGAGAGGTGATACTCGGCTAAGGACGGATTAAAAACACAATGGCAAGCTTTATAAACGGAATGGCTCTGGAGAGGTGTCTGTCGATAATAGTTTCAAATCCTTGAGCGAACATTGTGTGTGTGCGTGGGAGAGGGGGGTACAGGGTACAGCTGCATGAAGGATTAGCTGTACTGCAGTTCAAAGAAATGGCATATTTCCAAAAGGCAGGTCATCATAATAATTTGACCCCTACTCCCCCAAATTCAGTACATAAAAAGCACACAAATCAACCATGTGCAGTCAAACGCACAGTGTCGCAGTCAAAAGCTACAGCACACATTGAATATCGTAATATCAAGATGGTTTATGCAGGCTTGTAGTGAAAATAAAAATAAAAAATGAGGTGAATTTTTTTTTTTTTTGGTCACTCACTCTTGAATTTCGCAAGCAAGCAGTGGCGAACTTACAGACGCATGCGCAGTAATCATCAGCTATTTACTGTAGCTCCCATCCCAAACAGGATTACACGCAGGCGCAGAGAGGTGATGTTTGGCTAGGGACGGATTAAAAACACAATGGCAAGCTTTAGAAACAGAATGGCTCTGGAGAGGTGTCTGTCGATAAGAGTTTCAAATCCTTGAGTGAGCCTTGTGTGTGTGCGGGGGGAGGGGGGTACAGGGTACAGCTGCATGAATGATTAGCTGTACTGCAGTTCAAAGAAATGGCATATTTTCAAAAGGCAGGTCATGATAATAATTTGATCCCTACACCCCCAAATACAGTACATAAAAAGCACACAAATCAACCATGTGCAGTCAAACGCACAGTGTCGCAGTCAAAAGCTACAGCACAGATTGAATATCGTCATATCAAGATGGTTTAGGCAGGCTTGTGGAGAAAATAAAAATAAAAAATCACTCTTGAACTTCGCAAGCAAGCAGGAATGTGATTGAAACCACAAAGAAACACATTCAAAGGAATGGTGTGGGAGAGGTGTACTGCACTGTAGAGAAGATATGAAGTTGAAATACCCTGCAGTGCAGCAAATTATCCTGAGTGTGTGCAGGGGCGAGCGAGGGGAGAGCGCTGTATATGCCAAAATGTGATACTGTTACAGTACTGTAAACGCGTATGCGTTTCAACAATTTTCAAATGAGACACACAGCACTGAAAATGCAAACGCCTCCCTGAATTTTTAGACGGTATTGCAGTATTGCAGAAAGCGATAATAAAATGCTAATATTACGAGCGCTAAAATACCGCAATACACTCCGGACAAAAAAAAAAGAAAATGCATCTTTCCGCGGTTATCAGAGTTGCACCGCTACAGCGGCACGAGGCTAAAGGCAGCTGCCACTGTATCTGTAATTATAAAGTGGAAGTATTCCCTCACTCTCACACTAAAGTGCTCATTATCCTTTGTCACCTTAAGTTATTTCTGTAGGGGTAAATCGTTTCTCTATTTTATGTTGTGCAAAGTATTACACACAAATGACCTCTTAGCACTATGTTGCAGCATAGAGATACTTATCAATAGAAGACAATGCATCTATTGAAATTGAGTCCTTTATTAAATGTTTTACAGCCTGCAGCACCCTAAAATGTATAACTTGGAAAATGTTTAAAGAATTCAGAGTGTTTTCTTCTTTAGTGTGCCTCATATTCCAGTAAGTAAAGATTGCTTTGCGAAGCAGATACAAACAAATTGAAAAGTGCAGTGAAGGTTTTTTTTTGTTTAAATCTTTTTTATTGTTTTCACAATACAGTAACATCTCTTTAAACATTGACTTACGTATCACAAGACTGTTGTTCAACTAAGCATTTGTGGATTTTTAACATAAAATACAGCATTTCTAGAACAAAGCGAGTACCATATCGATTTTGTAATTCAATCATGTGAGTCGTGCTTATGTACCTATGAAATAGGTAGATCTTGAGAAAAGGTAGAGAGAGAAGGAAGAGGGGAAGGCAAAGAGGGGGGATGGATGGGGGGGAGAGGGGAGGGGGTTTAAGTCTGTCTACTTGGGGTTCCTAAGTTTATGGAAGGAGTGTTTCCTTTCAGTATTGTGGTTGTTTTAGTCTAGGGACCAGGGTTCCCATATCTTATCAAATTTGTCAAGGGTGTGGTTTAATTGGACTGATAGTTTTTCCATTAGTTTAACGTAGTTAACTCTTAATATGACTGTACGTCTATATGGGCGGTGTATGTTTTTCCATGCAGCTGCTATGGATCATCGAGCCGCCGTTAATATAAATGATATAAGTTTGCTTACTGGAGATTGATGTTCCTCTATTGGTTTTGCTAACAGGAATGTCAGCGGGTCTATAGGCACTCTCAGTTCCGTGCTCTCGAGAATCAGGCCTTGTACCATGGTCCAGAATATCTGAATTCATGGGCAGTTCCACCAGATATGGACCATATCCCCTCTCATACCCCATCCTCTCCAGCAGAGATCTGGAGTTCCTGGGAAGATCTGGTTCAGTCTACTTGGGGTTAGGTACCATTGGAACAAAATTTTGTATATGTTTTCTTTTGTGACTGTGCAAATTGATGTTTTAGCTGCCGATTCCCAGATATCCCTCCAGTCTTCCCTATCTATGTCTATGTTTAGGTCTTCAGCCCATTTCTG
Organism: Ascaphus truei; assembly: GCF_040206685.1. NCBI lineage: Eukaryota > Metazoa > Chordata > Amphibia > Anura > Ascaphidae > Ascaphus > Ascaphus truei. The sequence continues at coordinate 54,001,235 of NC_134497.1, forward strand.
CATATAATTGTGAGATTGGGGAGTTGCATGAGATGCTATCCCCGTTTATATCTCCGAGATCAAACCTCCTCTGTAAGGGCCTTCCATACATAATTTCTCAAAGTTCGTTAAGGTAGTAAATTTGTTTTTCTGAGACACCGTTTGGAGAAAGTGTCGGATCTGTAGATACAGTACCGACACACTTTATTGCAGTGTGGTCGGTACCGCAAGCCGGGAGATTTCCCGGCTTGCTAGTGGCCGCCCCTCGGCGTGCCGCGCGTCATAGACGCGCGGTCACGCGTCTTCGGGAGCCTGCGCCCCCTGCACGCGCGTCCAGGGCTCTCCGAGGGAGCCCTGGTGTCCCGCGATCTGCGGGACGGCGGCAGGGGGTTCCGGGGGACCCGGCGGACCCGGCAGCGGTAGGGAGAGCGCCCCGATCGGAGGGCGCTCTTCCGCTGCTTCGGCGCGTGCCCGTCACACTCGGGCGCGCGCCAGGCTACTGCTGCGGCCAAGAACGGGCAAATGCTCGAATAAACTTGGCCGCAGCAGTAGCTATATATTGGGAGGTTCTGTCTGTGGGGCTTTTGCTTTAACTCCTGACAGGAGAGGATCTCTCCTTCTTTAATGAGGTCTTTTGCTGCCAGTATGTCCATATTTCTGAGTTGCTCCACATATTTGGGGGAACACCCCGGCGGGAATCCAGGATGATGGACTATCGGGATCAGGCTTGAGGGGTGGTTGGAGAGGTCATATCTTTTTTTGCTTTTGGACCAAATGTCCCATGTGCACCTCATCGCCCCAAGTTTAAATCTTCCCGCTGGGCTCTCCCCTTCCCCGGAGCTCCATAGCTCCACCGCTAGAGTGGAAGGGCCCACATAGGAGGACTCGATCCCCAGCCAACCGCAAGTTGTTGGTTCACAGTTCCACATTACTGCTTGTTTTAGGTGGGCCGCATGGTAGTATTTGATGATATCTGGTACCCCCATCCCCCTCCCGATCTCAGTGCTAGCATTACCGATCTTGCAACCCGCGGTCTTTTGTGCTTCCAGATAAATTGAAAGATTCTATTTTGAATATTTTTGAGCTCCCTGATCGGAACTTTTATCGGGAGAGTTTGGAAGAAGTATAACAGCCTGGGCAAGATATTAATTTTTACTGCTTGTAGGCGGACGCTCACAGAGGTATGCAAGGGAGACTGATTATAGTGAAATTAAATAAGCCTTTTATTGCGTCTGTTTCCTTAACATCAGGAAACCATCCAAACAAGGGGTAAACAAAGCTTCTATTCACTTGGGAGTATTTCTAGTGAAATACTATGCAGTTCACAACTCCCTTAGATAAGCATGTCTCCCAGCCCCAAACATATAGCATGAATTAAGCAGATATAAGAAGTCTCATAAATGAAAGTCTTATCTGTTCCTTGTAGTTTGGAGGGAAAATCTTCTCTGTCCCTGGTTAAGCTCCCTTTTCCTCAGGGTGTGTCAGCATTCAGGTTTAGAAGTTTACCCTGTGTCTTGAAAGCAGCTCTGCTGTTTCTTCTGGCAGGGCTCAAGACTGTTTGTCTCCAAGTTCAGCTCAGGTGTGAGCTAAGGAGTCTCACTTTCTGTCTCAAAAGACAGGCTTTTCTAAGCCATCTAATCAGGCAGGTGGTGTTTGTTAATTGACTACCAGCAGTTAACCACCACACTGCTGGATTAGAGGTACATTACCTGAACAGGGATAACTCCCCTGTTACATACCTCCCCTGTTTGTGGGAAGCTTGGGCTTGCCACGGCCAAAGCCCATCCTTCCACTCTCATTCTTGTTATTTCTGTGACTTGAATGAGAGTGGATGGAGGAAGAGAACCCTCAGTCCTTCTGGGATTGGAGCCCTTTCTCCAGTTTATTCGTGTCTCCTCCTGAAGGTGCTTGAGATCAGCACTCCTCAGTCGCTCGAGGAGGATTTTTTCTAAGTATAGTCTTCTTACTATGTGCGCGGTCATGAGATTTCCCTCGCGTCGGTTGCTGGTCTTATTGTAGGCATACTGTATGGCAGCAGTTGCAGAGCGTTTAAAAACAGCCCTTTGAGTTTTCCGCTCTTGAAGCTGTCTCTCTGCCCTTTTCCCACTCAATGGGGTTGCTAGTTCAGCCTCTTTGGGGTTAAGTTGCAATTCCACACCCACTTCCAGAGAATGTCCCATCTTTTCAGCTTCATCAGCTAAGGATTCTTCTGGTTTTGATTCAGCACGTGTACCTTCTTTTGTTGCCTGTTGGGTGGCTGAAGGTTTTGCTAGTGCTTGTTTAGGTGGTTCAAATTTTGCAACCTTGTCTCTCAGATGAGCGGTATTCCCAGCTCTCACTGTACCCTTGTCTTCATGGGTTTTTGAGGCTGTGGGATACTGACGCTTAGTCAGGGTCAATACTTGTCCTTGTAGGACTGTAATCTCATCCGCGAGAGATCCCTGTTTTTTGAATGCGTCTTGCAAGTCTCTTCTCAGGGAATTTATCTGCACGCTTTGCTTTCTCTGAGCTTGCTTCCACATTTTTATTGCATTGTGAAGCACTATGAATTTCTTTGCTCGTGCCACAGTTACTTGTTTTAGTTTCTGGACCTTCTTGTGCTCCCTTTTGTGCCGGGTCACCTGGGTTCTAAGCTTGGCCTCTAGCGATGCTTTGGTGACGCTCAGGGTAGCCTTCAGTTTCTCATGCTGCTTTGCGGGGACATACTGGGTCATCAGACATTCCTGCAGCACTTGAATTTCTTTAACAGCCTGCAGATTTTCTTCCTGCAGAGTTCGCTGCTTCTCCTCGAGGTGCGTACGCAGACCTTGCAGTTGGTTCTGCAGTCGGTGCTCTGCTTCAAACTTCTCACCTTCCAAAAGTCTATTTATTTCCTTAAGCTCGTGCAGCTTTTCATTCTTTTCCTTGACTTGGTCTGTCAACTGAAAATGTTCTTCTTTCAGTTTTAAGTTCTCTCTTTTTTATCTTGAATTTTCTCCTTTTTCAGTCTCTGTACTATTCAGAGCCTATTTGCAGTCCTCCTTCCATTTATGCACATCTGCTTTGAGAATGACAGTCTCCTGGCGTGAGACTTCCTTCTCTAGGTTGAGGGTCTGAAGCTCCTTCTGAGAGACTTTGAGATCTGTATCAAGATTGACAATAGTTTCTTTAGATATGTTCAGCTCCTCAGTGAGACTGTGTAGTTCCTTTCTGGAAACTTCCAGATCTGTGCGGCAGCTGTTGGTCTCATGATGTGAGGCATCCAGTGCTCTGGTGAGTGTCTGAAACTCTTTCTGAGATACGTCCACCTCTGTCCGGACATTGTTGACCTCCTGTTGTGAGGCATTCAGCTCTATGCGAAGAGTGTGAACCTCTTGCTGAAAGACTGTCATCTGCTTTAGTGCCTCCTCATAGCTCCGCTTCAGCTGAGTCATCATTTTATCAGATTGGCTCTGCTTTTCATCCATGGCGGAAATAGTAGCATTTGCAGTATCTAGCTCAGTCTTGAGATCGTCCAATTCTGTCCTGGCTGCAGAGTACATTGCGAGCACATGTTCCTGTAGCTTCACGTTATTTTTCAGTAGCTCCGCGTAACCATCTTTCTTTTGTTTCAATTGTTCACGGAGTATATCACAGTCACACCTGGCATTTTTCAGGACATCCTCAGGGCTGGTCAAAAGATCGACACTAACTGTTTCTGGCTCCGCTTCCCTGGGATGGTTGGTTGAGGGTTCCTCACTGTTGGCACCGGACAGACACTTCTTTGGGGTACACGAATTCTGCTTTGGGCCCTCTGGATATTCGGTTAACCGCGGGACGAATTCTCCATTTTCTCTAGGCTGCAGGGCAACTCGGCCCCCCGTTTCCTCCACAGGATATGCGGACATGTCTGTTCCTTCCACGGTACGTGAAGAACCGCTTTTCTTTTTCCGCCTTTTTGATTTGGATGACACCGTCCCTTCAGGGATACTGGGGTCTCCATCTTCAATTGAAATGTTAGCAGCGTCACTGGATCCACCCAGCTTTTCTTGCAACTTTAATAGCTGACGGAAATATACGGTGATCCATTGCTCCCGCTCTTTCTCCTGCTGATCATATTCATCATCAAAGTGAGCGGTCTTTTCGGTTCGTGCCGAGTTCAGGCACCCCCACCTTTCTTGGGGTGTTTTGTGGGTGTGACTCGGTTTGGGTTCCCTGTGAGAGATGTCTTCCTCTTTATTAGACTGGAAGGGCCACTATTCCGTGGGGTAAGGTTCATTACAGGAACGCTGCATCTTGTCCTCCATTTTTAGGCTATCAGGTGTAATTTTTTTCCTGACCTCAGGAGGCGCTATTGCAGCTGTTGCCACTGTATTTGCTAGAACCCCCAATTGTGGTAGTCCTACAGGTGGGCATATTTTGCTTGTAGAGGTCGTAGCTCTCACAGGCATCTCTGTAGACTTTTTCTTTCTTGGGTAAGTTTTACAATATCAGCAGCACTGTGCATGCATTTTCTCTTATCAGGTATACAAGATGTGCAGTTGCTAGGTAAAAACATCTATTTGCTTTACACCATTTACTTGCTAGATTTAATCTCTCATTAGGTATGCTGAATGTGTAGTTGCTAGGTAAAAACTTCTGTTTGCTTTACACCATTTACTTGCTAGGTGCAATCTCTCTGCTTCAGCCAAATAATGTGATTTTCTGTTTGAGTTCAGTCTCAACTTTGGGTATTATGACATTCACTCTTCACACTTTCAGCAATTCCTTTTTTTCTAGTAGGCAATTTTACCCTCAGCACTTGTTTACTGAAAATTCCCCTGCTTCAGCACAGTCTTGCATCAATTTTCACATTTTCTGCATATACTCCATTCACAACTGGTAGTCCTATGCGGTGTGGCAGCCTTTACTTGCAGAATCAGTACCGCTCATGGGTCACCATCTGTATTCACTGCTTCAGCTAAACATTTGAAAATAACAAACGACTATCCCTTTCAAGGGCTAACTCACTTCTTGAACCCTGACTATGGCTGGAAGGCAAACCCCCTATTTCAATGACCATATTACACTTTATTGTGATAGGCAAATAAGGTTTTACCTGCTTCTGCAGTCTCTCTCTCCTCTTGGGATTGGGGAAAAGAGTCCATCCGTGGTTTTGTAAGTTTCAGTGCAGTGGTGTGTATCACTTTAACTCTGATCTCTGCTGCATGAGATTTTTTTTTTTTTTTTAAAGTTGCTCAGACTGTTTGTAGGCAAAAAGCATAACAAAATTTCACAGAACAAATCTCCGGTCCTTTCTAACTTCAAAGTTCCTCTCGTCCCACTTCGGACACCATATGTAGGTGGACGCTCACAGAGGTATGCAAGGGAGACTGATTATAGTGAAATTAAATAAGCCTTTTATTGCGCCTGTTTCCTTAACATCAGGAAACCATCCAACCAAGGGGTAAACAAAGCTTCTATTCTCTTGGGAGTATTTCTAGTGAAATACTATGCAGTTCACAACTCCCTTAGATAAGCATGTCTCCCAGCCCCAAACATATAACATGAATTAAGCAGATATAAGAAGTTTCATAAATGAAAGTCTTATCTGTTCCTTGTGGTTTGGAGGGAAAATCTTCTCTGTCCCTGGATCAGCTCCCTTTTCCTCAGGGTGTGTCAGCATTCAGGTTTAGAAGTTTCCCCTGTGTCTTGAAAGCAGCTCTGCTTTTTCTTCTGGCAGGGCTCAAGACTGTTTGTCTCCAAGTTCAGCTCAGGTGTGTGCTAAAGAGTCTCACTTCCTGTCTCAAAAGACAGGCTTTTCTAAGGCATCTAATCCGGCAGGTGGTGTTTGTTAATTGACTAGCAGCAGTTAACCACCACACTGCTGGATTAGATATACATTACCTGAACTGGGATAACTCCACTGTTACACTGCTGTTATCCTTCCGATCCAGGATATTTGATAGTCGGTCCAGGTCTGAAGATCTTTTTTTATTTTTTCAAATAGAGGTGGGTAGTTATATTGGTATAATAAATTGTATGTGTTTGTTATGTATATTCCTAAATATTTGATGTGTGTTTGGGACCATTTATATTTAAAGTTTGCTTGTAAGAGCTTGACCTCTTGGGCAGGGAGCGTTAAATTTAGTGCTTCAGACTTGTCATTGTTTATTTTGTATCCTGAGACCTGGCCAAAGTAGTCTAGTTGAGATTGTAAATTTGGAAGAGATATCAGTGGGTTAGCTAGTGATAGTATTATATCATCAGCAAATAGTGAGATCATGCAGTTTTTATCTCCTATCTGGATACCCTGGATATTTATATCGTCTCTGATTATTGCCAGCAGGGGTTCGATCGATAATGCGAAGAGGAGAGGGGACAGTGGGCATCCTTGCCTAGTAACATTTTTCATTTTGATGGGATCCGAGTCTCCTCCTGGGAGTTAACATAGGCAGTGGGCGTCCTGTAGAGGGCTCTAATGCCATCTCGGAATGGGCCATAGAAGCCAAATTGTAACATTGCCTGATCTAAAAATGCCCACTTTATTCTATCAAACACCTTTTCAGCGTCTAAACTTAATAGAATCGCTTTTGATCCGGTCTGGTGCACATGGTCCACGATATCTATGACCTTACGGGTGTTGTCCGAGGCTTGTCTGCCTGAGACAAAGCCCACTTGGTCCAAATGTATAAGCTTTGGGAGGATTGGAGTAAGTCTATTCGCTATAATTTTGCTGAAGATTTTAAAATCTGAGTTTAACAGAGATATGGGTCTATAACTCCCACATTGAAGAGGATCTCTGCCCTCTTTATGAATAATCGCTAGGTTGGCCATTGAGAGTGAGGTTGGGAATTCCCCACCTTCCAGAAAGGTGTTGAACATTTCAAGGATAAACGGGGACAGCACCGTTTTGAACTTTTTGTAGTACAGGTTGGAAAAGCCGTCTGGGCCTCGTGTTTTATTAGTTTTGAGTTGGCTTATTACTTCTGCAAGTTCTTCCTGAGAGATTTTTTTATTTAATGTCTGCGTATCTGCCTCTGATAGCTTTGGAAGGTTGCATTGTTTAAGATATTTTGATATTGCCTTAGACCCTGTACGTGCACCTCGGTTAGAATCTAGATTGTATAGTTTGGTATAGAAATTTGAGAATTCTTTCGCTATTTCTTTTTCTTTGTATGTTGTCGCTCCTGTTTTGGTACGGATTGCTGGGATTTGAGATTTAACTCTCAGACCTCTTAATTTATTAGCTAGGAGCCTGTCAGCCTTATTGCCCTTATCGTAGAACCGTTGGTTTGTCCACCTTAGCGCTCTCTCTACCTCTTCTAGTTGTATTTTTTGGAGCTCCATTCGAGCTCTTTCTAATAATTTATATAGTTTTTTGAGGGGTTCTGTTTGTGCTTTTGTTCGATATTGGCCAAATTGTCCTCTGCCACTTTATATTGTTTTCTTTTTTCTTTTTTTTATATGCTGCGATAGAAATAAGGTCCCCTCTAATTGAGGCCTTGTGTGCCTCCCAGAGCGTTGTCGGGGAGGACACTGAGCCTTTGTTTAGTCGAAAATATTCTTTGAGTTTTTGTTTAATTACGCTCTCTGTTTCTTGCAAATTTAACAGAGAGTCGTTTAATTTCCAGGGATATTTACTGTTTTTGCTAAAGGGCAGGGAGAGCGCTAATTCGATAGGGGCATGGTCCGACCAGGATATAGATCCTATGTTAGACTGGGCGGATGCCAGGAGAATATTTTTGGTACCCCAAAAATAGTCAATCCTCGAATAGGACTGATGAGGGGCCGAGAAAAACGTATAGTCCCGCTGACCTGGGTGCTGGGCTCTCCATATGTCTAACAGGGAGAAGCTTTGCATTATTTCTTTAAACTCCTTCGCTTTTTTGAGAGTAGTTCTGGAGTGTCCAGACTCTGAGGGGTCTGATTTATCCACTTCCGGGATACTTGACATATTAAAATCTCCTGCTACAATCAGTGAGGAGAGGGAGAGCGGGTCTAAAGACTCTAGGACCTCTTTCAAAAATTCAGTTTGGTGGTCATTCGGAGCATATATGTTACATAGGGTTACAGGAGATCCTGAGAGGGAACCCTGAATCACAAGGAACCTGCCTCCCAGGTCTTTGACTATTTTTTCCATTATAAAGGGAGTATTATGTTTGAATAGGATAGCTACTCCTCTTATTTTCACGAAGTAGGAAGCATAATATGCTTGGGGATATAGATGTTTGAATGAGTTTGGGGGGGGTATTTGAATTAAAGTGTGTTTCTTGGAGGAAAAGTATATCCCTCTTGGTTTTTTTCAGCTCCTGAAGGGCGATTTTCCTTTTCCTGTGTGAGTTGAGCCCCTTGACATTCATAGATATTAATTTTATTGAATCTAGGGAAGCCATGTATGTCTATGTTTGTGAGCACGTATGGGCTTATCCACTTTCCCAGGGTGGAGGCTCGATTGTCGTAGTTCTCTTTTTATGCCGGGGTTTTCCATTCCTTGTTTTTAGAGTCCCGCTAGTGGTAGATATGGATGCCTGGGGGGGAGGGAAGGGGGGGGGAGGAGGCTGGGAGCAAGTGGGGGGAGGGGAGAGATGGGAAGCAGAATGAAAATGGGTTCCTTACAAATCCAGTGTTGGTATCCTCCGTCACTCTAGTGAGGAGGTTTTTGGGCCTATTGCCCATGTGAGAGCTTCCTAGGTGGTCCACACAGGTGTGGGTCAAGGGAGACGTCCCTGACCCCCTGCAGATTTATAAAGTGAATAAAACCATTTAAGCTTTCTTTGAGAGAGTATTTTTAACTCTTGAATCCTAAACCTTATAGGGATTTGGCAGGACATTGGGGCGTAGGGGGAGGGGTGGATGCAGGCCAAAACCACGGGGGGGGAGGAAGGGGGAGGGCTGGAAGGAAGGGGGAGAGGGGGGGAAGGAAGGGTGGAGGGGGGAAGGAAGGGGGAGAGGGGTGGAAGGAATGGGGGTAAGGAAGGGGGAGCGGGGAAGGAAGGGGGGAGGGGGGAAGGAAGGGGGAGGAGGGGGGAAGTAAAGGAGGAGGAAGGAAGGGGGGATGGGGGGATTGGGGGATGGGGGGAAGCAAAGGAAGGGAAGGCAAGGGGGGGAAGGAATGGGGGAATTAAGGAAGCGGGGGAAGGAAGGGGGAGGGGCGGGAGGAAGGGGTGGGAGGGGAAGAAGGAAGGGGAAAGGAAGGAGTGAGGGGGGAAAAGGAAGGGGGAGAGGGGAAAGGAAGGGGGAAAGGGAAGTGTGGGGGGAGGAGGGAAAGGAAGTGGGGAAGGGGGGAGGGGGGAAAGGAAGGGTGGGGAAGGGGGGGTGGGGTGGAAGGAAGGGGGGAGGGGGGAGTGGGTTTGGGGGGTAAAGGAAGGGGGAGGGGGGTAAAGGAAGGGGGAGGGGGGAGGTGGGAAGGAAGGGGGGGAGGGGGGATGAGGGTGAAAAGGAAGGGGGAGGGGGGGAAGGAAGGGGGGGAGGAAGGTACTGAGCAGATAAATTAAAAACCTTAGAAACATCAACAGTGAAAACTATGTACAAACAGGAGGTTCAATTCAATATTCCCATAACCTATATTTACACCCCCCCAAGGAGGGATCCCCTTGGAAACCTCAGTATCCACAGAGAGATTTTTATGGTCAGCTTCGGGCACAACCCCCAGGGAAAAAAAACAAAGGCCAATGAAGGTATTTTCCGGCCAGGTATGAAAAGAAACAGACCTGACAATTGAGATTTAGGATACGTGTCCTCCCCTCAGGTGCCCTAATATCTCCCCCTCCTTTCAGATTTGTGGGTACTCCTTCTCGGGGCCCCCAGAATGTCCCGATATTCGTTAGGAGAGCACTTCCAACCCCCCTCCTCCCCGGGAGCATAGAGTGCAGACAGATCCTCCACGGAGACAACCCCCCCCCGGGGGCGCCGACCGGTAGGTGCCACCTCGACACTCTCCGGAAGACACTCCCTAATATTGGGGAGAGAATCTGGGCCCCAGAGGACAAGTAGGGACATGGTATTAGTGGAGGGGGCAGGAGCGGAGGGGTCAGGAACGGGGGTGGGGGGACCGGAGCAGGGGAGGAACAGCAAGGGATATGCGGCAATCACAAATTGAACCGGACAAGGGGGGGTGGGGGAAGGGCCACCAAGGGGGGGGGCGACCGTCCGTCCAGTGCAGCATCCATGTGACCGGTAGTAGAGGGGCAAGGCGGGAAGGACACCAGGGGAGCCCACGGTAGGAGGGGGCAGGCCAGGAGCAAGCCAAGCAAGAGCAACCCTTCCCCTCCAGCTGGATGGGGACCAGATAGAGAGGTGTTAAGGGGGCGCTCATGTGGCTCTCAATTCCGGGCGGCCCAAGGCTATGGTGGTGGCATGTGATTCTTTATCAGGACTCCAGGGGCTGGAGGTAATAGATGAGGCAAAGCAGCTCCGGGGGCGGTGGTTTTCTTATTCTGGTTCCTGGCTGTTAAGACTCCGTGGTTCTGGGGACTCTCTGAGAGGCGATCCTCTCAGAAGCTCTATGCGGGAGCGCAGGGTGGCGGGAACTCGGCTCCTCCTCCTCTTCCAGGATTTCCAGCCCCGGCAGACCAAGTGATTTTAGAAAGGCTGGGGCTTCTTCTGGTCTTGAGATTGACCTAATCTTGCCGTTCTGCTGTACGATAATTTTGAACGTAAATCCACACCTGTATCGGATTTTTTGGATGTTTAATATTTTTATTAGGGGCTTCATGTTGCGTCTTCATTGTATGGTGGCTCTGGAGAGATCATTATACACTTGAAGGGCTTTGTTGTGGAAATTGATTTCCCCTCTCTCTCTGCACACTGACACCAGTTTTTCTTTTATGGAGTAAGAGTGCATCCGTATGATGACATCTCTTCTCCTTCTAGGATCCTCCGAGCGGGAACCTAGTGCTCTATGAGAGCGATATATCTCTAAGTCCCTGGTGGCAAGCTCTGGGATCAGGGACAGGAACAGTTCTTCCAGGTAAGTTTTGAGATTCTCCATTTTTATTTCTTCAGGGATGTTGCGGATCCAGATGTTTTGGCGGCGATCTCTGTTTTCGTGATCCTCAATGGATTCCTTCAGGGAATTGATTTCATTTCCCAGGCGGCATATCTCGTCCTCCGCAGCGTTTTGGGAGTAAATCACCTACTCCAGACTGGTTTCAACCTTGTCTGTGCGCCCTGCCAATTCCTTTATTTCAGCTTTAACCCCAGTTATAGCCATTTGTAGTTCTTCTTGAAAGTTGTGCCTCATTTTGTTGAAAATTGTTCAAATAGTTGTTCCAAATAGGCTTTTGAAACCTCTACTGTCTCTTCTGTCTCCCGCAGCCCGCCCTCAGCCCCGCATGGGTTCATATCAGTCCCCTGAGAATTTTCTTCTGCTCCATCTTGGGAGTTCAGTTCCTCGGCCCGTCGGTTTCTGTATGCTCGCACAGAACTTAGCAATGTGCTGATTCACTGCTCTTTTGAGTTTATTTGCCATCTCTAGGCGTTTAGCCAGTTGGGTCCCCAAAAAGGTATTTGTTTTTATTGTTTTTTTTATTTGTTCTAGTTGCCTTTAAGCAGGGAGTCTCGGGAGCTGTTCCCTCAAGCAACCATGCCGGCTGACGTCACCGGAAGTCCAGCTGCAGTGAAGTTTTTAATAACACTTTACCACTGAAAAAGGACAATGAAGTTAGCAGGATTGGAACTTGCACGGGGAAACCCTAATGAATTTCAAATCTATCACCTTAACCACTCGGCCATGACTACCAAATTCTGTCAAACAGATGGCTCTTGAGCGGATATGGGTAACACTCACTTTTGAATGATGACAAATATGAACTATCAATATGTGGACTATGGCAAAAGTATCAACAAAATAAACATGTCAAGGAAAGAGGTATTCAATATTCTTAATTGACAAAACAAAGCAATACCAGGAGTGGGGTTTGAACCCACGCAGACATATATCCATTGGATCTTAAGTCCAACGCCTTAACCACTCGGCCATCCTGGTGGTGACATATAGATTTTGTCATCTGGATAAAATGGACTTCAGCAATGTACAGTATGTCCTTAAAAGTCATATATGAAGAATGAGAACAACATAGCTAAGTGACTGTGTTTTCTGCAGCCTTTTCACCTTTTCCTGGAAATGCTAGAGTTTTTTGCATCAAGATTATGCTGAACAGGGTTGCATATTTACTTTTTGTAAAAGAGTGATCCCATATCATAAATGGAGTCAAAATGCCTAGCTTTCTTCTACTCAGTCAGGGGAAGTGCATTATACATTTATTACAATTTGCGCCTCCAAACCCATTTTATAATCTTCTTGATTATTATAGATAGTTTTCCTTCATGGAGCATTTCACGGTGAGTTATCTTATAAAGTTGGTATTTTTTCAAGGCCATGGTTGACTTCGAATGAATAATGTATGACATTGAATATGAAAGTCTAGGCAATAGTATACATATTGTTAGTCTTTTTAGAAAGATTGACTATTATAACACTGCACTAGAATTATGATTTCCCTAAGCACTGATTAGTTCCACTTTCCAAGCCTACTCTTCCTTGATATATATATATCAAACATACAGGATGTATTTTTCTGTATGAGATGGGCGGGGATAGCTACATACAGTATTTTGTCCACAACCACTAAGACATAATATTGCTGCCTGTATAAATGTAAGTTATGCAAATATACAATGTATTCCAGTACTAATATCTTATTGTCTAGCCAAATGTCACGGGAGCCTAGCACTTTTAACACCTTTTATACCTTTCAGGGATCATTCAATAGGCAAAACAAGATAGTGGAATAAAATGGGGTTTATTTGAGTGAAACTCACGGACAACAATGAATATAAAATATACAGTAGAAATACACACTTACTAGGGGTCTGGGGTCGAAAACAAGCCTCAAATAAGTGCAGGGTGCCTTCTTTGAAAGGCTTACCCTGACTGGGAAGTCCTCCCTGGCTTTCTGGTACTCTTTTCAGGTAGAATACCCAACCGTGACTGCCACCTTCTATTTTTATAACTTCGTCCCAGCTTCTGACTTAGGGGCCTATGCAGAGAGCTCCGATAAATCAGTTCTTGCCAGGTTTCCGCCAAAAGTGCCTCTAGATATTCAGGAAGCTGCGGTAACCTGGCGTACAAAAAAATCCGCCAAACGTTTGGCGAGAAGCCTTTTTTCGCAGCGCATCGCCAGTTTCTAAAACTCGTGCAATTCTAGGAGCCCCGATCAGCTTCTTGCTGCTGTTCGGCGCTCTAGAATGGCAAATTTACCTCCAAATTGCCCCATCGCAAAAAGTTGGAAATAAACTGGGGATGAGCGGATCCGCCAATACTGCACTTAGTAAAAATGTGGCATTCATTACCCATGGAGACTGTGATGGCAGATACAATAGATTTGTTCAAAAACAGGTTGACATCTTTTTAGATAGGAAAGGTATATATACCAAATAAGTATACTTGGGAAGGATGTTGATCCAAGGATTCATCCGATTGCCAATTCTTGAAGTCAGGAAGGAATTTATTTTTTCCCTTATGAGATATCATTGGATTATATGACTCTGTGTTTTCTTTGTTGCCTTCCTCTGGAATAATAAGTAAGTATAGATATAGGATAAAGTATCTGTTGTCTAAATTGAGCATAGGTTAAACTTGATGGACGTACGTCTTTTTTAAACCTCATCTACTATGTAACTATGAAAAAGGAGTAAAGGGGAAATGATCTAACTTGGATGTCAGAGATTAGAAGAGCAGAGTCGGAGGGCAATTGGGGCAAGAAGACCAAGGACAAAGCAGTTTCCACCAAAAAGTCATCGTTTTTATTATTTTGTTTTCTCAAAATCATTTATTAAAATATTGAAGAAAGAGAAGAAGCAGAAGAAAAGTTCCACTGGTAACATGCAGTGCATGGTGTTAATTCTATTTACATGGAAAAAAATTAGAAAGCTTTTTCCTGATTTTTTCAAAATCTCCTAAACCAATAGAAAATGACACTATCTTTAGTTTAAAGAATTAACAAGTGTCTGGTCTTTTACACAAACCCCTCTTAATTATAGTGTAGGGACAAAGGAACATGTAGTTTTTGTACTTCTTGCTAAACTGTGATTAAAAGCAATGAAGTGATTGTTATCATAATCATTTCATTCATTCAGGTGAAGATTTGAATTATTACCAATAATAATGTATATGGCAGATATATTAGCAGAAAGTACATTTGTTCTTAATGAGAATCACAAAAGATTCCATAAAGTTTACATTTAATTAATTTGTTAATTTTCTGTAAACTTCAGGGAGTTACAATTATTACAGTACATTAATGACCATTTTTCAGTCAAATTCAAGCTAAGTTGTTTTTTCCTTCAACAGGTTTAGAAAGCCCTGGTTAGCTTTTGTGAATGATAACAATAAAACATTACAAATTCTTTTTCATAACAAAAAGCTATTTGTGATGAAGTGTGATAACAATTTGAACTATAACATTGATTATTCCAATTATATTTAAACAATACTTGTTGTTAACCACATTCAATGTACAGTATGAAACAGATCTGAGGCAGAAAAAAAAGAAAAGGGGTTAAAAGGAGTAAAGGGAAAATGATCTAACTTGGATGTCAGAGATTAGAAGAGCAGAGTCATAGTGCAATTAGGGCAAGAAGAACAAGGGCAAAGCAGTTTCCACCAAAAAGTTATCATTTTTATTATTATTAAGAATTAACAAGTGTCTGGTCTTCTACACAAAACCCCCTTAATTATGGTGTAGGGACAAAGGAACATGTGGTTTTCGTACTTCTTGCTAAACTTTAATTAAAAGCAATGAAGGGATTGTTTTCATAATCATTTCATTAATTCAGGTGAAGATTTGAATGATTACCAATAATAATTTATATGTCAGATATACTAGCAGAAAGTACATTTGTTCTTAATGAGAATCAGTCTGTTTCACAAAAGATTCCATAAAGTTTACATTTGATTAATTTGTTAATTTTCTGTAAACTTCAGAGAGTTACAATTATTACAGTACATTAATGACCATTTTTTCAGTCAAATTCAAGCTAAGTTGTTTTTTCCTTCAACAGGTTTAGAAAGCACTGCTTAGCTTTTGTGAATGATAATAAAAAAACATTACAAATGCATATTATAACAAAAAGCTATTTGTGCTGAAGTGTGATAAGCAGTTGAATTATAAAGTTTATTATTCCCAATATATTTAAATAATATAGTTTTGGCAGACTGTTAAGAATGTACACATCTCTATACATGCTGTGCTTAGCACGGTCATTAAGAAGAAGTCAAATATTATCTGTAATTATAATGTGGAAGAAATCCCTCACTCTCACACTTAAGTGCTCACAATCCTTTGTCACATTAAGTTATTTCTGTAGGGTTAAACCATTTCTCCTCTATTATATGTTGTGCAAAGTATTGCACACACATGACCTCTTAGCAATATCTTGCAGCATAGTGATACTTATCTATAGAAAACAAAGCATGGATTGAAATGGAGTCCTTTATTAAATGTTTTAGAGCCTGCAGCACCCTAAAATGTATAACTTGGGAAATGTTTGAAGAATTCAGAGTATTTTCTTCTTTAGTGTGCCACATATTCCAGTAAGTAAAGATTGGTTTGACAAGCAGATATAAACTAAATGAAAAGTGCAGTTCCGTTTTAAAAACACTTCACAGCTGAAAAAGATAAACGTAGTCAGCAGGATTTGAACCTGTGTGTGGAAACCTCAATGGATTTCAAATCCATCGCCTTAACCACTCGGCCATGACTACATAGCTGAAAACTCTGTGACACAGTTGGCTCTTGAACGGATTTGGGTAACACTCACTTATGAATGATGACCAATATGAACCAACTGACCTTGAGATCATTTTCTTAAAGAGAAATGCCACACACTTCACCGCACTTCACCACGTTCATGCAGCATTCGTACTTCATTTATACCGCATTCATATTGCATTCACATTCGCGGTTTATGCGCGGTTGATGTGTTTATTGATAATGGTTCGATGTTAATTGGTTGCAATTCTTCGCGTATCCGCCAGATGGCAGCTATTCATGAATGGTAATGAGCATGCGCTTCAGTAATGTGTCAACTTGCAGGTGTTTAAAATCTATTGTAAATTGGCCTTGGGACTGAAGGAAGAAGTTACAATAATGTATCAATTTAGACTTTTCATATTAAAAAAAGACAAGCACACTTTCTGGTCTGGTTATTGTCCTGAGAATCCCGCCATGAGTGCAGAACTGCAGTCCGTGTTCCAAAAACCCGACAGAACGTACGCTTATTTAATATGGGCCGCGATTAATGCAACAGATAATAAGATGGCAACAGTTGTTCAAATTTATCAGTATTTTATTGAAAACTATGACTTTTACAAAATTACGCCAGATGCTCCTGTGTGGAAGCGTAAAATAAGTAAAAAGTTATGTAGCGATCCATGTTTTGTCCGTATTGATCCCGATTTTATTGGAGGGTATTGGTGTGTATCACCGGGTTTTTCCCGTATCTATGATAATGGAGACGGCAAAAGGCGAAAGGTCGTGTTAAAACCAACTAAGAAACATCAGTCGCTGGCAAGCAATGCGACAGCGACAGCTTCCAATAACGGTCCGACCGTCAGTGAAAACCTGGTGACCGGCAACCCTTGCTGTCTGTCCTTGCCCGTATACCTGCAGCCTGAGCCGGATTTCACGTACAGTTTCGAGCAAGCTTGCATGTACCTAAGCGATTTCCAGCCTAATCAGTTGACTACAGGTGTAGTAGTCCCACTGTCACCTGTCAACGATGTGTATGATCAAGAATACGGGACTGGCAGTTACTCAGCGCCAGCTGATTAGGAAAGTCTATGGTGAGTAATCTTGCCGTATTTTATTCTGTTTTTTTTATTTTGAAAATATCAATGAGTGCGATTCAAAAGTCAAGCGATTCTCCTGTAAGCAATATCATTGGCTGAGCGGCTTCTACAGTAGATACAGCACAATTGGTGAAAAGCTAGGCGCATGCGCATTGGAACCTTCTTGAAATGAATATCATCTCATGCGGAAAACGGCAAATGGAGGGATTTCGATGGATAATATCGCTTTGTATTACAATACTTGCACATTGCTGAATCTGAGTAAAAAAAAACACGTACCGGTGTCTACAGTTTAGTGGCCGTTGTTATTGATTAGGATAGAATATCTGAAACATTATGCTGATGTTTTCAGACCGTATACAATACTTTTTTATATATACTGTATAATAAACCCGTAAAAATAAAAAGTATGCTTTTATTCTACATGTATTATGTTAGTATGGTTTACAGTCAGCACAACAGTATGTGTTATTAAAAAAAAATGTATTCATAAAATTTAAAAAACGCAACATCTCCTTTATTAAAGTACAGAAAGTCAAAACATTTACAGTAGGATGGTGTACAGAACAGTCAGTCAGGCCTGCACAACTCCAGTCCTCGAGGGCCGCAAACAGCCCCGGTTTTAAGGCCTGTTTGCGGCCCTCGGGGACTGGAATTGTACAGGTCCTGTGTACAGTAAGGAAAAACATTTCTTTATTAATACAAGTTAAAACACGCAACATCTCCTTTATTAAAGTACAAAAAGTCAAAACATGTACAGCACAACAGTATGGTGTTATTAAAAAAAAATATTTCTTCATAAAATTTAAAAAACGCAACATCACCTTTATTAAAGTACAGAAAGTCAAAAGATTTACAGTAGGATGGTGTACAGAACAGTCAGTCAGGCCTGCACAACTCCAGTCCTCGAAGGCCGCAAACAGGCCCAGTTTTCAGGATAACCTTGAAAACCGAGCCTGATTGTGGCCCTCAGGGACTGGAATTGTGCAGGTCCTGTGTACAGTAAGTAAAAACATTTCTTAATTAATACAAGTTAAAACACACAACATCTCCTTTATTAAAGTACAGAAAGTCAAAACATTTACAAAAACATTTACAAAAAATAAAAATAAACAACAGTTGAACAGTCACGCAAATGCGATCCCCACCAGATTGTCCTTACAGGGCCGATGCCTTGTATGGTGCAAAATGCCATTAATGGAGTCTCAAACGATTTTCATTAAAGGATCTGTTATTGACAAAATAGTGCCGCAATTCCTCCACAATAGTCCTTCTTAAATTTTCAGGAAGCGCACTTTTTTCGTGATTTCCTTCGTAGTTCACTTTGTAGACCCACCTGCAGTACACCAAGTAGGACACGTGGTGCTTAAAAATTAACATGGCATACTTCTGGGGTAAACCAGCACTCATCACCCTATACTTCTCTCTGAGTGCCGGTTGCAGCTCGTGCAGGATGATGTCGGGCACCGTATCGATGCAAGCGTATGTAGGTTGGGTTCTGGGAGCAGGTGTTCTTCTGTGAGCGGGTGTGCTTGTGGTGGTGGGCGAGGGTAGGTTGTCTGGAAGGAAGCTTTCCTCCTGTCTTGGTCACCGTGCTGTCTCCTGGCGTGGTCTTGACGGGGTTGTCATGTTATCCTCCTCCTCAACGGCATACATGTACACAAATTCTTCTGGTGGAGGGTGTGCGCTTAGTGTTGGAAGGTGGTCGAAGGTCCCATTCATCACATCCATGCCACACTCCTGCTCCGGCATCGGGGATACAGGGGCATGAACACTGAGCAAATTATGTATCCCCGCTATGTCAGTCTCTATCTTCTCCATCCGTCGATTCATCTTCTCCATCCGATGATCCATCTTCTGCATCCGTTGATCCATATTTAGCATGGTCTCCAGAAGCAGATCTATCTTTACCAGCACAGTAAAGTTCCTGGGGATATCCACACTTAACCCATTCAGCATGTGCCCCTCCCCCACGCACACGCAAGGCTCGCTCAAGGATTTGAAACTCTTATTGACAGACACCTCTCCAGAGCCATTCCATTTCTAAAGCTTGCCATTGTGTTTTTAATCCATCCCTAGCCAAGCATCACCTCTCTGCGCCTGCATGTAATCCTCGTTGGGATACAGTATATAGCTGATGATTACTGTGCATGCATCTGTAAGTTCACCACTGCTTGCTTTCGAAGTTCAAGAGTGAGTGACCAAAAAAAATATATTTTTTTTTTCTCCTCATTTTTTATTTTTATTTTCTCCACAAGCCTGCCTAAACCATCTTGATATTACGATATTCAATCTGTGCTGTAGCTTTTGACTGCGACACTATGTGTTTGACTGCACATGGTTGATTTGTGTGTTTTTATGTATTTGGGAGTGTAGGGATCAAATTATTATTATGACCTGCCTTTTGAAAATATGCAAGTTCTTTAAACTGCAGTACAGCTAATCCTTCATGCATCTGTACCCTGTACCCTGTACCCCCCTCCCCCATGCACACACACAAGGCTCGCTCAAGGATTTGAACCTCTTATCGACAGACACCTCTCCAGAATACATTCTGTTTCTAAAGCTTGCCATTGTGTTTTTAATCATCAGTTATTTGTCGAGCATCACCTCTCTGCGCCTGCGTGCCTAATTTTCCCATTGTTGGCTTTGAGTCACCTCTCTGTAATCCTCTTTGGGAAGGGAGCTAACTGATGATTACTGCGCATGACTCACCCATCCACCCCCCCAACCCTTTGAGGCTTTGTTACGGTAACGCTTTTGATAATCCCTTCTCGAATTTGATATGTAAATCTGATTTGCACAGCACTGTGAAATTGAGAGTTAAAAAATCCATTATCTGATTCATGTTGTTGATGCAGTAAATTACCACTTTTTGGTGTAGGTGTGTGCGGGGGTTGGGGGGTTGTCAATGATTATGATTATCATGAATGTAAAGAAATATTTATTTTATTTTATCAGGGACATAAAATACAAATATACAAATAATCATGAATAATAAAAAATGCAGTCTTTATTCAGTTCTTATGTCAGATGGACATTGAGGGCCGGTGGATAATCATAAATAATGCACATTGAAAATAATATTAATTAATAATATATAATATATAATATATATATATATATATATATATATATATATATATATATATATATATATATATATATATATATATATATATATAATATATTTTCCGTCTTTATCTTCTTCCTCATTCTGTGTACAGTACAGTAGTTCATTGAGTGAGGAGAGGTTTTGTGTACATTATGACTGCAGTTTAGATACTGTACACTTAACTGTACAAACAGTTCACAAACTTTACACGATACCCCCCCCTATCCCCCAGTCCATCCTTTTTTTCTGAAAAGACAAGAAAACAAAAAATTAGTGCAGTTATGTGCATACTGTATTATGGTAATGTGTGCTGTATAATACTGTCAAACTAGTCTATACTGGAACTACTGTATACTGTGACTACTGTTAAATACTTTGTAACCAGATGGCTGGTGCTGCTCTCTCAGGAAAGAAAAAAATTGAGCAGTTATGTGCATACTGTGTTATGGCATTGTGTACTGCATAGCTACTCCATATTGCACAACATTATGCAGTTAGTACTGTCAAACCAATCTATACTGGAACTACTGTATACTGTGACTACTGTTAAATACTTTGTAACCATATGGCTGGTGCTGCTCTCTCAGGTAAAAAATCTGTGCCATACTTACCTGTATCATACTGTACTTACAATACTACAGTACAGTACTATACCATACTACCTTCCTGATGCTTGCCCATTACGCACGATCACATTGGGCAACACAGTCGCAATATGGTCAATATATTTATTGCATCATTACACGGTGAGTACATCGTTCCAAAAACTCAGTATGCCTTCCGCCAACTCATCCTTTTTGGAGGGTTTCACAACTTTCGGATATGGTCCTTGAGCTGATGCCAGACCATTTCGATAGGATTGAAGTCTGGCGATCTGTCATTGGAGGGGAAAAAAAGGACAATTAGTTAAAGAGATACAGTACACAGTAAAAACAGTGGGAAAAAATGAAACACGGTTACCGCACTTACTCCGCTGGTATCTTCACCCAGTTGATACCGCGCTCAAGGATATGCGCTGTTGACGCGGTGTGCTTCTGATCGGTGTCCTGGTAGAAACGGTGACCATCCGGGAACTCACGTGTGATGTATTCCACAATCTCAGGCACAATTTTCTCTTGGAAGAAAGCTTTATTCATGATTCCTATAACAAGAAAAGAAAAGTGCTCAAAAACTGCACACTAGTACAGTACAGTGCATAAGGCAAAAGCGTGTGACATACATTTTACTGTACCTTCAAAGATGATGATGTAAGTCAGGATATGTCAGTGCAATGGTGTCAGTCTCCTACTTGGAGCTGTTTTAATGTAGTGTCAGTAGTCTCCTGGTTCTGTGTGTATAGACCTTAGTATTTGGTTACTTAATCCAGTTTTTACAGTCAGTGAGCTTTTCATCCCTGTTATCCATGATATGTGTCTTCACAGGGCTTATGCTGTGAACTCACCAACAACATTGCTGTGAGTGTCAGCTTTACCACTCACAGTATTTGCACCTCACTATATTGACATTTATTACTGAAGTGCTCAATGTTAAAAATCCTAGCAGGCTGTTTGGATATTTATTCCTTTATTAGCTCGCTGACTTGTATATATATATATATTTACCACCGGGTCTCACAGTTGTTCCAGAGGGGTTAATACCCTGACTTACATCATCTCATGTCCTCTATATCCCACCAAGATTAGATTGTTAATTGGGGTAGTATAATCATATATCTGATGACATGGATGCTTGATAGTGTTGATTTAATTTATTTTTAATTCACGTTACACAATTCTTTGGTAATATATGTTTTAAGTAAATCTATTAAAAGTTCATTTTTACACTCAGTGGTGTGCAGTTTAGTGAATTCTTTTAGGGGCACAATCACTTTGTGTTTCCCTTCCCCCTTTTTCTGATTCACTTTTCAGTTCACAGTTTGAACCCACTATTTGATTACCTAACATACACGTATTTAATTACATTATTCAATTAGTATGGTCCTGTGATCACTCCCTATCCCTCTCCTGGTGGTTCATTGTGTATTTGACCTATAAGGCACTCATCTCATCATTCTCTTCACTTATTTTGTCGACCAGAAGAGTTGTCTCCCTACAATGTACAGAAAAACAACAATCCGGTAAGTTACAGTGCAGTAGGCCACAAGTACAGCACATAATTTACAGTAAAAATAGTATCAAATTAGATAGATCTACACAATATATAGTTCAATTATTATGCAGCAATATAAACAATAGATATACTGTATTATATACTGTAGTTATATAAATATACCGAAAAAACTATAAAATGAGAGATCTACACAATATATAGTTCAATTAATATGCAGCAATATAAACAATAGATATACAGTATTATATACTGTAGTTATATAAATATACCGAAATAACTATAAAATGAGAGATCTACGCAATATATAGTTCTATTAATATGAAGCAATATAAACAATAGATATACTGTATTAAATACTGTAGTTATATAAATATACCGAAATAACTATAAAATGAGATAGATCTACACAATATATAGTTCTATTAATATGCAGCAATATAAAAATTGATATACTGTATTAAATACTGTAGTTATGTAAATGGCAGCCAACCCATCGTACCCGCAGGCCACTTCCTCGTTTATGCTTCGACGACTCTGCCGCCGCTCTCCCGGAAATCTACAGCCATACTTCTCCACTAACTCATCCACGACACTTCCGCCGCTCTCCCGGAAACCGACAGCCAATCTTCGCCACTGGTCTTCGACGACGCTGCCACTGGTGCCCCTAAAATCCACGGGTCACTTTCTCCATTACGCTTAGATGAATCTGCCGCTTCTTGCCCGGAAATCCACAGGTCGCTTTCTCCATCCCTCTTCGACGACGCTGCTGCTTCTCTCCATGGAACCCCCATCTCATCCTCCGTAGCACCCATCCACCCCGTTCTCCACAGCACGCCATGCACAAGAACCAGCTCGTTAGACCGCATGCTGAATGGGTTAAGTGTGGATATCCCCGGGAATTCTACTGTGCTGGTAAAGATAGATCTGCTTTTAGAGACCATGCTAAATATGGATCAACGGATGCAGAAGATGGATCAACTGATGGAGAAGATGGATCGACGGATGGAGAAGATAGAGACTAACATAGCGGGGATACATAATTTGCTCGGTGTTCATGCCCCTGTATCCCCGACACCGGAGCAGGAGGGTGGCATGGGTGTGATGATTGGGACCTTCAACCACCTTCCAACACCAAGTGCACCCCCTCCACCAAAAGAATTTGTGTACATGTATGCCGTTGAGGAGGAGGATAACATGACAACCCCGTCAAGACCACGCCAGAAGACAACACGGCGAGCAAGACAGGAGGAAAGCTTCCTCCCAGACAACCTATCCTCTCTCGCCGCCACAAGCACACCCGCTCACAGAAGAACACCCGCTCACAGAACCCAACCTACATACGCTTGCATCGATACAGTGCCCGACATCATCCTGCGCGAGCTGCAACTGACACTCAGGGAGAAGTATAGGGTGATGAGTGCTGGTTTACCCCAGAAGTATGCCATGTTAATTTTTAAGCACCACGTGTCCTACTTGGTGTACTGCGGGTGGGTCTACAAAGTGAACTACGAAGGAAATACCGAAAAAAGTGTGCTTACTGAAAATTTAAGAAGGACTATTGTGGAGGAATTGCGGCGCTATTTTTCAATAACAGATCCTTTAATGAAAATCGTTCGGGACTCCATTAATGGTATTTTGCGCCATACAAGGCATCGGCCCTGGAAGGACAATCTGGTGGGGATCGAATTTGCGTGACTGTTCAACTGTTGTTTATTTTTTGTAAATGTTTTTGTAAATGTTTTGACTTTCTGTACTTTAATAAAGGAAATGTTGCGTTTTTTAACTTGTATTAATAAAGAAATGTTTTTACTTACTGTAGACAGGACCTGCACAATTCCAGTCCCAGAGGGCCGCAAACAGGCCCGTTTTTCAAGGTTGTCCTTAAAACCGGGGCTGTTTGCGGCCCTCGAGGACTGGAGTTGAGCAGGCCTGACTGACTGTTCTGTACACCATCCTACTGTAAATGTTTTGACTTTCTGTACTTTAATAAAGGTGAAGTTGCATTTTTTACATTTTATGAAGAAATATATATTTTTAATAACACCATACTGTTGTGCTACATGTTTTGACTTTATGTACTTTAATAAAGGAGATGTTGCGTGTTTTAACTTGTATTAATAAAGAAATGTTTTTCCTTATTGTACACAGGACCTGTACAATTCCTGTCCACGAGGGCTGCAAACAGGCCTTAAAACCGAGGCTGTTTGCGGCCCCAGAGGACTGGAGTTGTGTGCAGGCCTGACTGTCTGTAAATGTTTTGACTTTCTGTACATAAATGTTTTCACTAGCAGTAAACCATACACCTGTTGATGTTTTGAATTGCTGTACACTTAAAATGTTTTTACATTGTATTTGTAAATAAATGTTTTTGTACTTACTCCACCAATGAAAGAAAATGTTGATTTATTTTAAATTATTCCATTGTCTCCATTTATTCTGTAACAAAATACAGTGTTTCTAGAACATACTGTACAGTACTGTCCAGGCATACTGTACTGTATACTGTAGGCATGCTCAGTACTGTACATCACAAGAGTATTAAAACAATACATGCTGTACGGGTATAGAATACACATATGTACTGGAATATATGTACTGTAGAATAAATGCATACTTTTTATTTTTCGGGTTCATTATACAGTATATATAAAAAAAGTATTGTATACGGTCTGAAAACAACAGCATACTGTTTCAGGTATTCTATCCTAATCAATTACAATGGCCACTAAACTGTAGACTCCGGTACCTGTTTTCTTTTACTCAGATTCAGCAATGTGCAGGCATTGTAACACAAAGCGATATTATCCATCGAAATCCCTCCATTTGTAATTTTCCGCATGAGATGACAAAGTTTTCTTTTCTGAGGAACAAAAAAAAAGTAAAAGTTTTACTGTAATGGTCAGTCAGTCCCTTAAAGAAGTTCCCACAGTCAGTTCCACCAATAATTTTCTTGGGGGGTATCTCCTGTTCACATGCGCATGCGCCTACTGTCGATGTGATGATACGCATATGCGTTTCAAGAAGGTTCCAATGCGCATGCACCTAGCTTTTCACCAATTGTGCAGTATCTACTGTAGAAGCTGCTCAACCAATGATATTGCTTACAGGAGAATCGCTTGACTTTTGAATCACATTGATATTGATATTTCAAAAACAGAATAAAATACGGCAACATTACTCACCATAGACTTTGCCAATCAGTTGGCACGGAGCCACTGCCAGTCCCGTATTCTTGATCATACATGTCGTTGACAGGTGACTGCAAGACTACTACACCTGTAGTCAGCTGATGAGGCTGGAAATCGCTTAGGTATATGCAAGCGTGCTCGAATCTGTACACGAAATCCGGCTCAGACTGCAGGTATCCGGGCAGGGACAGACAGCAAGGGTTGCCGGTCACCAGGTTTTCACTGACGGTCGGACCGTTATTGGAAGCTGTCACTGTCGCTGTCGCTCTCGCATTGCTTGCCAGCGACTGACGTTTCTTAGTTGGTTTTAACACGACCTTTCGTTTTTTGCAGTCTCCATGATCATAGATACGGGAAAAATCCAGTGATACACACCAATACCCTCCAATAACATCGGGATCAATATGAAAAAAACATGGATCGCCACATATCTTTTTCCTTATTGCATGCTTCCACACATGAGCATCTGGCGAAAATTTGTATAAGTCATAGTTTTCGATAAAATACTGATAAATTTGAACAACTGTTGCCATCTTATCATCTGTTGCATTAATCACGGCCCATATTAAATAAGCGTACGTTCTGTCGGGTTTTTGGAACACGGACTGCAGTTGTGCACTCATGGCGAGACTCTCAGGACAATAACCAGACCAGAAACTGTGCTTTTCTTTTTTTTAATATGTAAAGCCTAAATTGATATATTATTGTAACTTCTTCAGTCCCAAAGCCAATTTACAATGGACCACTGTGGTATTCTTTTAAACACCTGCAAGTCAACACATTACTGAAGCGCATGCGCATTACAATTCATGAATATCTGCCATCTGGCGGATACGCAAAGAATTACAACCAATTAAATCCGAACCATTATCAATAAACACATCAACCGCACATCAACCGCGGGTGTGAATGCAACATGAATGCGGTATAAATGCGGACAGAATGCGGCATGAACGTGGTGAAGTGCAGTGAAGTGCGTGGCATTCGGAAAAAAATCCTAAAAAAAAATCGGAGATGTTGGAGAATAAAAGAGGCGGTGGCTGTATTTAAACAATATAGTTTTGGCAGACTGTAAAGAATGTGAAAAAGAAAAAATGTGAACAAGCGCTAAAGATTAAAACACCAATGTGGCAAATAAAAATACAAAATATAATGGCTGCCTAGTAATACTGTCAGTACTAAAAGAAAATACTTGGAAACAAAGAAAAAAACCTGGCGCCAAAAGTTCAATGGATAATCCTGTACTCCTCAGGGGATCAGCACACTTGCTTGACAGGCCATGTAAGGGAAAAAACACAAAGAGACACAGATCATAGTGCAACTCTGCAGGGTTAAAACAGGTCTACACTACACATACAACATAGAGAATCCTAGTGACTATAAAAATACTATTTATTAAATAAAAAGAACTATGCCATAAAATGGTACCTAAGACTGTAAAGAATGTACACATCTCAATACATGCAGTACTTAGCACAGTCACCCTAAAATGTATAACTTGGAAAATGTTTGAAGAATTCAGAGTGTTTTCTTCTTTAGTGTGCCACATATTCCAGTAAGTAAAGATTGCTTTGCCAAGCAGATACAAACCAAACGATAAGTGCAGTGAAGTTTTTAATAACACTTAATACCACTGAAAAAGTCAACGTAATCAGCTGGATTTGAACCGGCGTTGGGGAACCCAATGGATTTCTAGTCCATCACCTTAACCCCTCGGCCATGACTACATAGCTGGTAGCACAGAATTCAGTCACACAGATGGCTCTTGAGCGTATATGGGTAACACTCACTTTTGAATGATGACAAATATGAACTATCAATATGTGGACTATGGCAAAAGTATCAACAAAATAAACATGTCCAGGAATAATGTATTCAATATTGTTAATCTGCAAGACAAACAAAGCAATACCAGGAGTGGGGTTTGAACCCACGCAGACATATGTCCATTGGATCTTAAGTCCAACGCCTTAACCACTCGGCCATCCTGGTGGTGACTTAGAGTTTTGATCATCACCCACGCAGACATATGTCCATTGGATCTTAAGTCCAACGCCTTAACCACTCGGCCATCCTGGTGGTGACTTAGAGTTTTGATCATCACCCACGCAGACATATGTCCATTGGATCTTAAGTCCAACGCCTTAACCACTCAGCCATCCTGGTGGTGACTTAGAGTTTTGATCATCTGGATAAAATGGACTTCAGCAATGTACACTATGGGCCTCATGCAGTAAGCGTTGATAAGGATTTTTTCGGCATTTTATAGCCAAAATTGGGTTTGAGATTCAGTAAGCGCCGATAAGTGCTTGATTTCGCCAGTTTTCGTAGCCGATTATTTTGTTATGGCCAGTCGGCTGCCAATAAGCCTGTTTTCGCCACTGATCGCCACTTTTTTTAATTCGGCTGGATTCAAGTACCAAAATCAGCTTATCGGGGCTGATCGGCACTACGAAATTGAGATGTTATGGCCAATTTCTCCCGCCAACTAAAGTTGGCAGGTTGGAGGGGAGAACGATCGCTAAGGCTGCCGGAACGGCACTTAGAAAAAAAACTCTTCTGTACATCAATGGAAGTCAATGGAGCGGGGACGTATAACAGTATAGTACTGTTTACGTTTCATTGCTCACAATACAAACGTCATTTGCATTACAGTGTGGGGGGCATTACCTGCATTGTGTCATGGCTGACGTGTATTATTTGCATAACATTGTACTTTTACATGTTTTCAGCATTTGCGTGTCACATTACTCATCATGTGATGATGTGTCAAGGGAAAATACTATACTCAACTCTTAAAGGAGAACCTCACATCATATCACACATTTTAATGAATTGAGCGACAATTGTTTACATGATGTCACACATGTCACACATACACCGTATATTCATGTTCCTTTACATTACACAATGCTTGTAATGTGTGACGCATCTTTAAACGTTCATGTACATCTTTATTCTCATGTTTACATCTAGGTTTGGTCCTCCCTATTTTCATGACGTCACTTATTGGACGCGCAATCACATTGCATGTTTACATTATAACCGTTGCATTACAAGCACTTCAACCTAACTTATACACACATGTACAGTAATTCATCATTGTGACATCTTGTAAACTCATTCTATAGCAACTATCCTCCTTACAGAAATGCATGCATATGCACACGACTATTCATTGTTGTCAACATGTGACAATAACATGGCTAATTACACATGTTACACCAAACTTTTCCCACGTCAATCTCAGCCTTTTTGTCTAATTACATGACTGACTGTTGCGTTCAGAAGTGTTACATGCATTGCACATTAAACTATTTATTTTCAAGCAATCTTTGTACAAAGCTTCACGTCACATCATTGGCAAATATCATCATTCCCTGCAGAATACACACAACAAATACTTCTAAGAACAACTGCACACAGCTTGGCACAGAAGTACTTTATTATGTTAATGTAACACCTTGCATTTTACTATGTCACCTGACATCATCACATACCTATTTAAAGGACGCCCATTACCTGCTCATTCACAGCTACTCATTTCAAAATGTTGCGATTGTTTAGGAGACGGAGGAACATTCTTTTCTGACATGCTTGCTGATCAAGAGAATGATATAGGGCAAGGGAGGGACAGACCGAGGGACAGTGACAGGGACAGGCACGCGGATATGACAGGGACAGGGAGAGGGACAGGCCGAGGGACAGGTAGAGGGACAGGAGATCAGAGGAGAAGACAGAGGAGACAAGTTGTGCCTCGTCTGCGTGTGTACAGGGAGAGAACCCTGTTAGATGGGATGAGTGAGGAGGAGATAGTAAGTTGCTATCGTTTGAGTTCAGCAGCAATCTTATCTCTTTATGAGGAGATAAGGGGAGATTTAGATTTTTTCACAGCCAGAGGTCGTGTAGTCCCTGGGCTTGTTAAAATGTTGTGCTCATTACATTATCTTGCTTCCGCGTCATTCCAGACAACTGTGGGCATAGTGGGCGGGGTCTCGCAATCTACATTCTTGCGGGCCTTGACCCAGTTTCTCTATGCACTCAATAGACGCGCTAGGAATTATATTCATTTTCCTACAGAGGCGACAGAGTGGCTGGAAGTCAGGACTGGCTTTTATAATATAGCAGGGATACCATGTGTGCTGGGTGCAATCGATTGCACACATGTTGCTTTGATTGCACCTAGTCAGAGTGAGCATGTGTACCGCAATCGTAAGCACTACCATTCACTCAATGTACAGGTGGTATGTGATGCCACGATGAGGATAATGCATGTGGTACCCAAATTCCCTGGTTCCAGTCACGATTCCTCTATCCTGAGGAACTCTTCAGTCTTCCATGCGTTCGAAGAGGGACATTTTGAACATGGTTGGCTGCTGGGTGAGTACAGATTTAGATGTTCTAACACAAAACACATTTTTCTTTAGGAATGTTGGCATTGTAGAATTTGATCACTAATGTCAGCTTATGTGTGCTCCATTCATTATAGGTGACTCAGGATACGGAATTAGGCCGTGGCTCTTGACTCCGGTGTTAAACCCTCAAACTGAAGCAAATGAGAGGTACAATGCAGCCCATATATCTACAAGATCTGTTATAGAGAGGACATTTGGCCTACTCAAGACCAGATTTAGGTGTCTGGACAGAACTGGTGGGGCTCTTCTATACAAGCCTCAAAAAGTGTCTGATATTATCCTTGCCTGTTGCATTTTGCACAATGTTGCACTCAGGCACAATGTACAATCAGACCTAGCTGAGCCTTTGGTAGACGAGCATCCCACCCATGTAGCTGCTGAAAATGAACAAACAGCCAGTGGTGGCCAGACACGCCAGAATCTCATCAATTCATTTTTTTCTTGTAAGTAAAAACATATATGTTCCAAGTTCTACTTTTATAGTTTTATTATGTTATATTAACAATAATGTTTTTTTTATATAACCTTCTGTTAGGACACAGATGAATATGGGTTGCATACCTTTCTTTTCTCTGCTGTGTGCACAAAGGGATGTGGCACCGGTATGTTATTGTTGCACAGGTTATATAATCCCTCTTCAATTGTACATTAGTTGTGTGTATGTGAATGCGTGTATGCACTAATATTTTAGCATTGTGTTGTTCCTTATGCTAAGACAATACACCTATTATGCCCATAGTCATTCATGCTTCTAGTATGCTTACATACAATGTTATTGGTGCAGTGTAACATGTACATCCATATGATGTGTACACCAGGCTGATTTACATTTTGAATGTGATTAAATATACATGGTGTTGCACATTTAACACCAAATACACACTTTGCTGTGTTGTTTACGGTACTGAAGATGGCATGTCAATGTTTGCAATTTATATATTGTTCCTTTGCATTATAGGTATATCTCCAGTATGACTGATCATGGTATGTATATTTGCTGACATCTCTCATAAGATGTGCCTACCTCAATCTTCCTATAATTATTTGAAGTAAAAACCCAACATATTGGTTTAAAGACAAATGTAACATACATGTACTTTCTGTATCATGTATATGCATTTAGCTACTCTTGAGGTTTCATGTACATTGTATTAGAAAATGATTACTCACATTTCATCACATTTTATGTATGTTTCCTTATAAATTCCATTAATGTAATATAGAGGTGTTTGGAGAAAAGGGGATAACTGTACTTATTTGTTTACTTACTGGAGCTCATTCATCACGGATGAAATTGACTGATCATAACACTCCATGCATGAATGCCTGTAATCACAACAATGCGTAGTACATCTTATATTTAGCAATGTAGGTGTTTATTAATGCTAGGAATTAATAGTCAACATTAATTTAAATTTGTGACATGTGTATGTATAAGTCACACGTGTGTGGATGTGTCCTACATGTACCAAGTGTAAAACTGTTAACAGAAACCACAATTTTGTCGCAAATGTTACTGTAATTTTGCATTTCTAATTTCCCACTATGACAATGTTGGTAATATTTTTGGAATGTCAATCACGTCACTTCATCATTATCATGATGATAATTATCAAGTATTCTGACAATTGTAACGTCAATCACGTGCACATTAGCATAGACACACTTTTTAAGACAACTGTTTGTGTCTGTATCAATTTGTGTAGGATCCATGTATAACACCGACAAATGATAACAGCAGCTTTATTATGGTAGCTTATATCATCATATTGACTGTACTATTTATTTTTAGAACGTTTAATAAACACAGTAAACTATAGTTAGTTAGGTTAATGAAATATACACAGAAACGTACTTCATTACATGATGTTGATGTAATATTCAGAACATCATGCATTGTAGGGGACCACAACATCTAGCCAATAACATTATTTGCTACAGTCCCAAACCATTTTATCAACATACCCATGTAACAAGAGATTTTTAATAAGAAATGGCAAGTTGGTTGTAAGTGTCCTTTACATTGGGAGAAGGAGTGGCTCAGTGAGTAAAGACACACACTGGCACTGAGAGTTTGATGCAGGGGAGTTCTGGTTCAAATCCCGGTGTCGGCTCCTTGTGACCTTGGCCAAGTCACTTTATCTCCCTATGCCTCAGGCGGCAAAAAATAAATTGTACGCTCCACGGGCCAGGGACCTCAGCCTGAAAAATGTGTCTGTAAAGCGCTGCGTACAACTAGCAGCGCTATACATGAACATGCTCATATTATTATTATTGTTACATAGTTTCAACAGTCATACGTTCCATTACACAATAGAATACACAAATGTGTTAGCAGAGTGGGAATGGTTGTTATATATAAAACACACCATGCCATAAAATGCTAGTAGTAATTAAAGAACACTCAATAAAAATTCATGAGGCACTCTTTTGCAACATCATTATGTTAATTAAGTGCTTATGCAATATAGGCATAAGGGTATCACATTTTTAATTGTTTGTTAATAAGCGCTGCAAGCAATATAAAATTAGTTCCATATGTAGTATAGTAGTCGGTGGCTCCTCCTCACAATCATCTCATATAAAGGTAGACTCTTCTGAAATCATACATTGATCCGATTGTATCTTCCCCGACATCTCTGAAATACAGCAAACACATGATGGTCAAAAATGGCACCTTACTATATATGTATCCGTGACAACGCGTTACACAGCTCTATATGATTGTGTACATACACACGTCAGTCACTTATATGTTAGAAGTACAAGTGTACATCAGTATGTAATTTTTCTTTAAATTTGTAGCAGGCATAACTATGTATAGGAAGTGAACGTTGCCTGTATACTGACAAATGTGCGCGCACATCTTAGTGTGCGCACGCACTTCACGGTTGGGTCGACTAACTGTTAGCGCATGCGCAAAACAATGCGTACGTTGTGCCTTCAATACATGTTGAAAATACCAGTAAACATAAAATTTTTATTTCAAATACAATGAAGACGAAACTACATTCGTTATAAACGAGTACATCTGTATTATTTTTAAACAGACGTGTTTGGACAGAAAGCACGGCCGATAACACAATGCGCAAATGCAATACGTGTGACGTCATGTTAAGCCAGCGTGAAACGCACGCTAACACTCCTCCCACTCAATTAACATTCGGCTAACGCCCAGTGTACGCCCCCAGTGTATGACACACTGCAGTTACCGTAACTATAACAAAACAACACAGCCAATAGGCTTTGAGGCGCGCACGTCGCTTGGGGGCGGGACTTACATCCGTAATCCTTTTTAAGGATGCCTTGGCCCATGACAAGGGTCCCAAGTCATACGTGGTGGACCCGGTTTTTTATTTTGTAGATGTTGCATGATAACAAAACAGGTATGTGTTAGAGTTATGAGAAAATGTTGCTAATATGTTTAAAGGGATAGGAAAGTACCTATATTTATTCCGTCAGCAATGTGTACTACTCTTTCAGGTTCTACTATATTGTAATAGAAAACAATTTGTTTGCGATCGATACATGTTATGCAGTCTGCAATGTTACGCTGTATCCACGCATTGAAAGTGAAAATGGTGGTTACAAAAAATAAATAAAAATAAACGCAGAGTCAACGCATAACGATTGTTATATTTACCATTCTTCTAGAATTAACTCTTCGTCTGCCTGCAACTGGTCGCTACAGAAAAGCAAGGCATTTGCATCCACGCTTGACCCAAACGCTGAATCCAGTATGACACACATCTCCTCCATGAAGCGCTCATAGGAATCGCCACTGCTTTCTTCAAACAATTGGTCCGGAGGTAGGTTCATTTCTTCGGGTACCCATTCCAATGCATTTTCAGCTGAAAGGCTTGGTACATAATCATAGTCTGCATCATTTTAACTAAGTGTCTATATGTATATATATATATATCTCTCTCATAAATATATATATATATATATATAACAATATGTCTGTAAAACCAAACTTTAAATGTGTGTGTGTGTATATTACAACTTTTAAGGGCTTATATGTAAAGAGGGATTTTTATATTGCTGTGATTTATTTAAAGGTTAACATAATAGAGGCTTACACTTGTATGGCCTATTGCATTGACCTGTATGGTAAATGTGATTTACCATCAAAAAATGTTTTATTTTTATTTAGAAGGGCTGTAGTGTTAAAACCAATAAAATATATATATATATATATATATATATATATATATATATATATATATAGAGGTATCAGTACCGTGTTAGCCGAGCTTCAATAATCAAAAAATAAATAGATGATACCGTTCTGTGGCTAACGAAATGCTTTTATTTGTGCGAGCTTTGTGTATCTCGAAAGCTCGCACAAATAAAAGCATTTCGTTAGCCACAGAACGGTATCAACTATTTATTTTTTGATTTTATATATATATATATATATATATATATATATATATATATATATATAATACAGGAGTACACACAACATATTGATGCCAGTAAGTATCCCTTGTATGAAACCTATTTAAATGGTGATAAACATGAGTGAATTAAGTAATAAAAATGTGTTTAAGCCCAATACTGTTATAGGCTCACAGGTAGTATAGTTCACAAACATTAGGCCTGTATTATTAAAATACTGTGTTTACACAAGTAAGCATGAAGTGTATGTTTTTTGTAAATACATCTATACCAGTTTAGATAGTACTATATATACACACACACACACACACACACACACACACACACACACACACACACACACACACACACACACACACACACACACACACACACACACACACACACACACACACACACACACACACACACACAGTGTGTGTGTGTGTGTGTGTGTGTGTGTGTGTGTGTGTGTGTGTGTGTGTGTGTGTGTGTGTGTGTGTGTGTGTGTGTGTGTGTGTGTGTGTGTGTGTGTGTGTGTGTGTGTGTGTGTGTGTGTGTGTGTGTGTGTGTGTGTGTGTGTGTGTGCATATATCCATACATACTACATATATATTAGTATAAATTCAGAGATGTTCTTGAAACAAGAACACATAAATGATTAAAGGACAACATTACAATGGCCAGCAAAGGTAAGTAATATTTAACACAAAATCCTGCTGTACACGTACAAGAAAGATGTTTGCAGTTAAATAGGTGTGTTTTTAATTGCATGTGCATAATATGTACATGCAATGATTACATCAAGTAACACACCCAAATGCAATGTTTTGCTGCAAAGTCAATGGCAGCTTCTCTAAACTTAGCAACTGGCTCCTGGTGGACCATTACTGAATACACGATTCATACATCAATATTAATAACACTATTCATTAATTAGGACTGTTAACATTTCCAAAACTTCACGTGTACAAGAACATACTTGAAAGTTTGGAAACAACACAGTCTTCAGCATACATACAATATTAATTAGATAATCTGAAGTCAACAAAACAAGGCCAAAGACATATTTAGTGAATTATAACATTTATTTATTTTTGTTCCTTTTGAGAGCGAGTAACAGGCCTGCTTGTTGTCTCTTGTATTTTCCTTTTTCGTTTTGCAACAACTTTAGCCACAACAGAGCCACTTTGAGTGGCCTCTGGCACTTCACGGCCAGGGCTTGTGGCCAGTGACTCACCTACAGGGCTTTTGGGCAGTGACTCACCTACAGGGCTTTAGGGCAGTGACTGTTCACCGACAGGGCTTTTGGGCAGTGACTCACCTACAGGGCTTGTGGGCAGTGACTGTTCACCAACAGGGCTTTTGGCCAGTGACTCACCGACAGGACTTGTGCCCACTGACACATGTGAGCAAGTTGGTAGACACTGCACAAGTGATGGTTGGTCTGTTTCATGTGTGTCTTTTTTTGTTTGTGTCCAAAAACTGGTCAGTAGTAACTGCTTGTGCTGTTTTGTTTTTGTCGCCTCCTTTGTAGGTGTCAGCTCCTGATTTTGTACAGATGGCAGCGGTAGGATGTCGTCAGGAACCTGCACAGCAATGTCTGCTACTTGACCGGTAACATTCGGACCTGGGGAATGAAGATAAGATGCATGTGGTGAAAAATTACCAGCATGTAAAGATCCTGCCTGTGAGGTGTTGAAGTTTAAATGTAGTACAGTAGTCATTCTCAAGTAATTTGCTTGGGTTTGCTGAACAACTAATGCTTCGAATGAGGTGTTGATTTTTTGCAACTGTTTAGGCACTTCAATGAAACTCTGTGGAGATGTGCCAATTATGATATCGTTTCTTCCTGCAGTGCAATCATCCTTTCCAGCACTGTCATCAGATCAGAATGGCGACGATTTTCTGCTTCCACAATGTTTTCCTCAGAAGCTACAATTGCATCGTATGTGGTAGTTGATGGACAATTTGGCGGTAAAACTGTTTCAATTGGAACCTCTTCATGCTCACTTGATTGTATTTCTGTGTCTATGGCGGTGGCATCATCATCATCATCTTCATCATCATGTTCTAAAAATAAATGTACACATTATTAAATGGCATGTTAATCTCTGCTGTGTTACTATGTAATTATACTGTGTCATAAGTAACAACTAACATGTTTCCATACGTTTTATAACCTCACATTAAAAACTACCTTGACTTACGAATAATGTTTGGACTCAGTATGAAATATGAATGAATGAAAACTTGCTGTAAACGCAGAACTCCTACATGATAGTTAACATCACTAACACAATACATGTTGCCTTACACTTCATTTTCACTGACACAAAGTAATCCTATTTAAAGAACATGTGCAAAACAAATAATGAACATGACAACATAACATATAGAAGTGCACATATTATATGGCCACCAACTGATACACTCACCTTCTAGGTGTGTTGAGCTGCATGACCCAGGTGAAGACACTTGTTCCGTCTCAGGTGACACATGTCCTCCAGGGGCAACAATATATAACAATAACATTAGTTTTACATTTACATGTGTAAATATTGAACAAACAGTTATTGTATGTTCTGTATTTATGAGTACCTAACAGCATCAGTTCCTTAACCGAAAATGTGTGTGTGAAAGTGAACATAAATAGTTGTAATAACAATGTACATGCCTGTGTACTTAGAACTTTTGAGTTCCCTAACATACAACATACTATGTTTCTGCAGTAATGCGTGAGGATAAATAGATTAAAATTGTACATAAAAATCATATGTTGTGTAGTGATATCAGTATCATAATGTACATAACTATCATGAGATGAACATTCACAATGTTTATCATGAAGGTGGTCATATTGCAAAAAGTTTTGTTTTTGGTACAGGATATGTGTGGTACATTAATAGAAGATGTGGCACACCTGAATGTGGCTGTCACTCAACAAGACAAGACATGCAGTGTGTGATAATGTGTCGTTGATAGTAGTTCAACTATAGATATGAGTGAACTAATGTGTGACGTACGCTTTGATAACTAATGAGTTGTTGGGGCATTTAGTAGCTAGAGTTACGCTTTCAAATGAGTGTGATTAACTTCAGTTGTGCTAGTCAGGTTGTAAGAACGGTATTCCCTTCCCATAAAAAGCCTAATCAGCCAGACCTTTCAATTACTTCAAACAGGTGAAAATGGTGTGAACTAAGTTGACCCTAAGATGACCCTGTAATTTGTGTTTGTGCTGAACCCCACCCCCTCTGTTGAAATGTATGCTGTAATGAGATATTCATTGCAGCTGGTTTAACACAATGTTAGAGGAGCTAAATAGTCGTCTGCAGTGTTTAAGTTATGAACACAATGACATAACATATGCAACGTGTGCCTCATTATGCTGTCTGTATATGACATAAAGCACAAATGGACCTTTTCATAAACAACTATAGATGTGTTAGTGCAAGTGATCTTTGTAGGCCGTTGCATGCAATATATTTGATGCATGCTTAGAATAGGCAGTAATGTCGTGTTTGTAGGAGTAAAATAAATAAAATACACAATAATATTATACATATTTATGTTCTGTACCTGTAGCTAGTAATAATTTCTCATTAGCATGTGTTACACATGTGTACTACCCTGTTGTTCCCCATCTTCGCCCACCATCAATTGCTTCCACTGCAGCAATGCATTTTGGGAATTCACATGTAAATGACCACGCTATGGCACGTGCTATATTAGTTACTGCTTTTAGTAGGACTACAACATATATGTCTATTTTGAGATATATATATATATACAGAATCAGACATATACATATATAGATGCAGGTATGCTTATATTGTGAAGACAGTATAAAAAGCAGCGGAAATATGCAAAATAACTGTAAGCAACGACACGCCTAGTACAGTAATATTTCTCACCTGGTGGAAATTGTGAGGGATAAATTCCAATATCACGGTCACCAGCCAAGCCCTCGACGACGACGGGAAGTAATTTTGCCCGAAGCAGCTCCTCCAATGGAGTTAATATCAGACGTTGTGGTGTCGGCCCACCTCCAGTGCCAGTAGCATGCACGCGTTGGTCTTGTATTTTCCTTTTTAATTTTGACCTAATATCGTCAAATCTCTTGTGACAATTGCGCTAGTCCCTGACATGATTCCCACACGCATTGACACCAATGACTATTGTGTCCCACATTTCTTTTTTGCTTGATGAACTTGTCCGCCCTTGAAAAATATATAAAATATATGAGGTCAATTAATAATAATACAAGCACCAGTTTCCTACACTGCTAGCTGTTCCAAGAGAAAGCAAACATGCTGTTTTAGGTGTAATATGTGAAGCACATGAGCATTCACTACTAAACCTATACATGTAAGCAAGGTTGCATTAATATTGTATGCAGTTCTCGCAAATTGAACGCCTGAGTTTTGTTGTCCTTGTAACGCATGATAAAAAGCTGTTTTTCCACACTAATTAACATAGAAAGATATTCTGTACCCATATTTGCATATGAACAAAACTCAGATGACCTAGGATCACATGTATTTGAAGAATAAATGTCAAGGTACACTTACCTAATAAATGTCCATAGATACTGTCATAGTGCTCCAGAATCCCAGTGACAAGAGCTCTATTTTCCTGGTCATTGAAGCGAGGATTACGTGGCTTCTCCACACGTTTCTTCCGAGCAGGTTTAGGCTCAGAGCTTGCCTGGTGCTGACTGGACTCTCCTTCTTCCAATGGAAGAGACTCCAAAAGCTGGCCACCAGCAAGCACGCCACCACCAGACACCCCATCAGCAACTGCGCCACCAGCAGCACTCCCAGCACCAGCACTCCCACTCCCAGCAACAGCACTCGCACTCCTAGCACCAGCACTCCCACTCCCAGCAACAGCACTCGCACTCCTAGCACCAGCACTCCCACTCCCAGCAACAGCACTCCCACTCTCAGCAACAGCACTCCCACTCCCAGCACCAGCACTCCCACTCCCAGAAACAGCACTCCCACTCCCAGCAACAGCACTCACACTCCCAGCAACACCACTCGCAGCAACAGCACTCCCAGCAACAGCACTCGCACTCCCAGCAAAAGCACTCGCACTCCTAGCAACATCACTCCCCTGAACAGTACGTTCACTCCGACACGTACTCGCACGAGTAGCACTCCCACTCCCACCAGAATCACTCTTCCCACGCTTTGCGGGCATACTTACAGCACTCACAAAAAACAGAAAACAAATGTACAGCCAATCATACGAAACACTTCCACATATAAAACAAGACAAAGATGTAAACAAAACAACAAAGGACAAAGCTCTCACAATACACAACAAGTCTCTCAGTCAATATGCAAATCTTAAATCACCCAGCTCTGTGCGTCTCTCTCTCTCTCACTCCCAACAACACAGAGAATGATTAACAGTACACGTTGCCTTTAAATATGGCGCGCTATCCAATACATGCTTGGTTCGCCTGATTCAGCAAGATTTGTGATTGGGCAACCTAACAGCACCCCGCCACGCACGCCGATACACCTGTGTGTGATCGGCAAATCATCGTGAGAGTGGGCGGATATGTTTTCATCTTGATTTTGAATGTATTCGGCACTTACTGCATACGGAGAGGAAAAATCGCCAATAACATGACTAATCGGTAAGCTTGCCGATTTCACATAATCGTCGCTTACTGCATGAGGCCCTATGTCCTTAAAAGTCATATATGACGAATGAGAACAACATAGCTAAGTGACTGTGCTTTCTGCAGCCTTTTCACCTGTTCCTGGAAATGCTAGATTTTTTTTGCAGCAAGATTATGCTGAACAGGGTTACATATTTACTTTTTGTAAAAGAGTGATCCCATATCATAAATGGAGTCAAAATGTCTAGCTTTCTTCTACTCAGTCAGGGGAAGTGCATTATACATTTATTACCATTTGCGCCTCCTAACCCATTTTTTAATCTTCTTGGTTATTATAGATAGTTTTCCTTCATGGAGCATTTAACGGTGAGTTATCTTATAAAGTTGGGATATTTTTCAAGGCCATGGGTGACTTCCAATGAATAATGTATGACATTGAATGTGAAAGTCTAGGCAATAGTATACATATTGTTAGTCTTTTTAGAAAGATAGACTATTATAACACTGCACTAGAATTATGATTTCCCTAAGCACTGATTAGTTCCACTTTCCAAGCCTACTCTTCCTTACCATATATATATATATATATATATATCAAACATACAGGATGTATTTTTCTGTATGAGATGGGCGGGGATAGCTACATACAGTATTTTGTCCACAACCACTAAGAGAGCCACCAAAGGTCAGTACATAGCAGTAACTGAAGAAGTAGTTACATATAGATAGAAAGATGACTTTGTCCTTTGACATAATATTGCTGCCTGTATAAACCTAGGTTATGCAAATATGCAATGTATTCCAGTACTAATATCTTATTGTCTAGCCAAATGTCACGGGAGCCCAGCACTTTTAGCACCTTCTATACCTTTCAGGGATCATTCAATAGGCAAAACAAGATAGTGGAATAAAATGGGGTTTATTTGAGTGAAACTAGCGGACAACAATGAATATACAAAATACAGAAGAAATACACACTTACTTGGGGTCTGGGGTCGAGAACTAGTCTCAAATACGTGCAGGGCACCTACTTTGAAAGGCTTACGCTGACTGGGAAGTCCTCCCTGGCTTCCTGGTATTTTTTTCAGATAGAATATCAAACCGTGACTGCCACCTTCTATTTTCATAATTTGGTCCCAGGGTTTGACTTAGGGGCCTATGCAGAGAGCTCTGATAAATCAGTTCTCGCCAGGTTTCCACCAAAAGTGCCTCTAGCTATTAAGGAAGCTGCGGTAACCTGGCGAAAATAATCAAATTTTTCGCAGTGCATCGCCAGTATCTCAAACTCGTGCGATTCTAGGAGCCCCGTTCAGCTTCTTGCTGCTGTTTGGGGCACTAGAATGGCGAATTTACCTCCAAATTGCCCCGCCGCAAAAAGTTGGAAATAAACTGGGGATGAGTAGATCCGCCAATACTGCACTTAGTAAAAATGTGGAATTCATTACCCATGGAGACTGTGATGGCAGATACAATAGATTTGTTCACAAACTGGTTGACATCTTTTTAGATAGGAAAGGTATATATACCAAATAAGTATACTTGGGAAGGATGTTGGTCCAAGGATTCATCCAATTCTTGGAGTCAGGAAGGAATTTATTTTTCCCCTTATGAGATATCATTGGATTATAAGACTCTGGGTTTTCTTTGTTGCCTTCCTGTGGATCAATAAGTAAGTATAGATATAGGATAAAGTATCTGTTGTCTAAATTTAGCATAGGTTAAACTTGATAGACGTACGTCTTTTT
Source organism: Ascaphus truei (assembly GCF_040206685.1). Lineage (NCBI taxonomy): Eukaryota > Metazoa > Chordata > Amphibia > Anura > Ascaphidae > Ascaphus > Ascaphus truei. Next base: position 54,042,596 of record NC_134497.1, read on the forward strand.
TCAACCTCATCTACTATGTAACTATGTAACTATATAAAAGGAGTAAAGGGAAAATGATCTAACTTGAATGTCAGAGATTAGAAGAGCAGAGTAGGAGGGCAATTGGGGCAAGAAGAACAAGGACAAAGCAGTTTCCACCAAAAAGTCATCATTTTTATTATTTTGTTTTGTCAAGACCATTTATTACTACTTTATTACTACTGTTTCGCAGGAGAGATTTGCCACCTTTGCATTCCACAAAAAAGGTCGCAAATCTATGAAGCCGCGTCCAAAACACCCAGTGAAGATGCATGTGTGGGGTGCCATCTCTAGGCATGGACCAGGATGCATCGTCATCTTTGAAGGTACAGTAAAATGTATGTCACATGCTTTTGCCTTACGCACTGTACTGTACTAGTGTGCAGTTTTTTGAGCACTTTTCTTTTCTTGTTATAGGAATCATGAATAAAGCTTTCTTCCAAGAGAAAATTGTGCCTGAGATTGTGGAATACATCTCATGTGAGTTCCCGGATGGTCACCATTTCTACCAGGACAACAATTTGAAGCACACGCGTGAACAGCGCATATCATTGAGCGTGGTATCAACTGGGTGAAGACGCCAGCGGAGTAAGTGCGGTAACCGTGTCTCATTTTTTTCCACTGTTTTTACTGTGTACTGTATTTCTTTAACTAATTGTCCTTTTTTCCCCCCTCCAATGACAGATCGCCAGACTTCAATCCTATCGAAATGGTCTGGCATCAGCTGAAGGACCTTTTCCGAAAAGTCGTGAAACCCTACAAAAAGGATGAGTTGGCGCAAGGCATACTGAGTATTTGGAACGATGTACTCACCGTGGAACGATGCAATAAATATATTGACCATAGTGCGACTGTGTTGCCCAATGTGATCGCGCGTAATGGGCAAGCATCAGGAAGGTAGTATGGTATAGCACTGTACTGTAGTATTGTAAGTACAGTATGATTCAGGTAAGTATGGCACCGATTTTTTCTTTCCTAGTAGTCAGAGTATACAGTAGTTCCAGTATACACTAATTTGACAGTACTATACAGCACACAATGCCATAATACAGTATGCACTTAACTGCACTCATTTTTTTGTTTTCTTGTCTTTTCAGAAAAAAAGGATGTACTGGGGGAGAGGGGGGGTATCGTTTAAAGTTTGTGAACTGTTTGTACAGTTAAGTGTACAGTATCTAAACTGCAGTCATGATGTACACAAAACCTCTCCTCTCTCAATAAACTACTGTACTGTACACAGAATGAGGAAGAAGATAAAGACGGAAAAAATTATATTACTAAATATATATATTATTATATATTATATATTATTAATTAATATTATTATCAATGTGCATTATTAATGATTATACATCGGCCCTCAATTTCCATCTGACAGAAGAACTGAATAAAGACTGCATTTTGTATAATTCATGATTATTTTTATATTTGTTTTTTGTTCCTGAAAAAATAAAATAAATATTTATTTACATTCATGATAATCATAATCATTGACAACCCCCCCCCCACACCTACACCAAAGAAAAAGAAAAATTACAAAAAGTGGTAATTTACTGCATCAACAACATGAATCAGATAATATTTTTTTTAACTCTCAATTTCACAGTGCTGTGCAAATCAGATTTACATATCAAATTCGAGAAGGGATTTTCAAAAGCGTTACTGTAAACAAAGCCTCAATGGGTTGGGGTGGTGGATGGGTGAGTCATGTGCAGTAATCATCAGCTAGCTCCCTTCCCAAAGAGGATTACAGAGAGGTGACTCTAAGACAACAATAGGAAAATTAGCACACAGGCGCAGAGAGGTGATGCTCGGCTAGGGATGGATTAAAAACACAATGGCAAGCTTTAGAAACAGAATGGCTCTGGAGAGGTGTCTGTCTATAAGAGTTTCAAATCCTTGAGCGAGCCTGCATGAAGGATTAGCTGTACTGCAGTTCAAAGAAATGGCATATTTTCAAAAGGTAGGTCATCATAATAATTTGATACCTACACCCCCAAATACAGTACATAAATAGCACAAAAATCAACCATATGCAGTCAAACGCACAGTGTCGCAGTCAAAAGCTACAGCACAGATTGAATATCATCATATCAAGATGGTTTAGGCAGGCTTGTGGAGAAAATAAAAATAAAAAATCACTCTTGAACTTCGCAAGCAAGCAGGAATGTGATTGAAACCACAAAGAAACACATTCAAAGGAATGGTGTGGGAGAGGTGTACTGCACTTTAGAGAAGATAAGAAGTTGAAATACCCTGCAGTGCAGTAAATTATCCTGTGTGTGTGAGGGGGCGAGCGAGGGGAGAGCGCTGTATATGCCAAAATGTGATACTGTTACAGTACTGTACACGCCTATGCGTTTCAACAATTTTCAAATGAGACATACAGCATTGCAAATGCATGTATAAATATGCAAATTTACAATTACTGCACGTGCACACGCAGACTGTGTATTGACGTAGGTTGAACTGCTAAAGTATTAGACTTCGAAGACAACAGCTCGCGAACGCCCCCCTGAGTTTTAGACGGTATTGCAATATTGCAGACAGCGATAATAAAATGCTAATATTACGAGCGCTAAAATACCGCAATACACTCCGGACAAAAAAAAAAGAAAATGCATCTGTCCGCGGTTATCAGAGTTGCGCCGCTACAGCCGCACGAGGCTAAAGGCAGCTGCCACTATATCTGTAATTATAAAGTGGAAGTATTCCCTCACTCTCACACTAAAGTGTGCACTATCCTTTGTCACCTTAAGTTATTTCTGTAGGGGTAAACTGTTTCTCCTCTATTTTATGTTGTGCAAAGTATTTCACACAAATTACCTCTTAGCACTGTGTTCCAGCATAGAGATACTTATCAATAGAAGACAAAGCATCTATTGAAATGGAGTCCTTTATTAAATGTTTTACAGACTGCAGCACCCTAAAATGTATAACTTGGATTATGTTTAAAGAATTCAGAGTGTTTTCTTCTTTAGTGTGCCACATTTTCCAGTAAGTAAAGATTGCTTTGCCAAGCAGATACAAACAAATTGAAAAGTGCAGTGAAGTTTTTTTTTTGTTTCAATCTTTTTTTATTGTTTTCACAATACAGTAACATCTTTTTAAATATTGACATACGTATCACAAAACTGTTGTTCAACTAAGCATTTGTGGATTTTTAACATAAATTAAAATACAGCATTTCTAGAATAAAGCGAGTACCATATCGAATTTGTAATCCAATCATGTGAGTCGTGCTTATGTACCTATGAAATAGGTAGATCTTGAGAAATGGTAGAGAGAGAAGGAAGAGGGGAAGACAAAGAGGGGGAGGTGGATGGGGGGAGAGGAGGGGTAGGTCTATCTACTTGGGGTTCCTAAATTTATGGAAGGAGTGTTTCCTTTCAGTATTGTGGTTGTTTTAGTCTAGGGACCAGGATTCTCATATCTTTTCAAATTTGTCAAGGGTGTGGTTTAATTGAGCTGATAGTTTTTCCATTAGTTTAACGTAGTTAACTCTTAATATGACTGTACGTGTAGAAGGGGGTGTATGTTTTTCCATGCGGCTGCTATGGAGCATCGAGCCGCCGTTAATATAAATAATATAAGTTTGCTTACTGGGGATTGAAGTTCCTCTATTGGTTTTGCTAACAGGAATGTCAGCGGGTCTATAGGCACTCTCAGTTCCGTGCTCTCGAGAATCAGGCCTTGTACCATGGTCCAGAATATCTGAATTCGTGGGCAGTTCCACCAGATATGGACCATGTCCCCTCTCATACCACATCCTCTCCAGCAGAGATCTGGAGTTCCTGGGAAGATATGGTTCAGTCTACTCGGGGTTAGGTACCATTGGAACAAAATTTTGTATATGTTTTCTTTTGTGACTGTGCAAATTGATGTTTTAGCTGCCGATTCCCAGATATCCCTCCAGTCTTCCCTATCTATGTCTATGTTTAGGTCTTCAGCCCATTTCCACATATAATTGTGAGGTTGGGGAGTTGCATGAGATGCTATCCCCGTGTATATCTCCGAGATCAAACCTCCTCTGTAAGGGCCTTCCATACATAATTTCTCAAAGTTCGTTAAGGTAGTAAATTTGTTTTTCTGAGACACCTTTTGGAGAAAGTGTCGGATCTGTAGAT